>NC_141874.1:732466033-732769783 GCF_056163025.1 Triticum urartu
CATGTATAGCAGAAGTAGCATCATCAATAACATGTGACATATTAGAACGAATAGCATACGAAGGTTTAGGTGTCGCAAGTTTACTCATAACAGAAGGTGAATCAAGTGCAGAGCTAGATGGCAGTTCCTTACCTCCCCTTGTAGTTGAGGGATAAATTGTTGTCTTAGCGTCTTTCAAGTTCTTCATAGTGTCCAGCAGATATAAATCCCAATTGACTCAAAGAATAGAGCTATGCTCCCCGGCAACGGTGCCAAAAATTAGTCTTGATAACCCACAAGTATAGGGTATCGCAACAGCTTTCGAGGGTAGAGTATTCAACCCAAATTTATTGATTCGACACAAGGGGAGCCAAAGAATATTCTCAAGTATTAGCAGCTGAGTTGTCAATTCAACCACACCTGGAAACTTAGTATCTGCAGCAAGTGTTTAGTAGCAAAGTAATATGATAGTGATGGTAACGGTAACAAAAGAGTAACGAAAGCAAAGTAATGTTTTTGGTATTTTTTAGTGATTGTAACAATAGCAACGGGAAAGTAAATAAGCGTAAACCAGTATATGGAAAGCTCGTAGGCATCGGATCAATGATGGATAATTATGCCGGATGCGGTTCGTCATGTAACAGTCATAACATAGGATGACACAGAACTAGCTCCAATTCGTCAATGTAATGTAGGCATGTATTCCGAATATAGTCATACGTGCTTATGGAAAAGAACTTGCATGACATCTTTTGTCCTACCCTCCCGTGGCAGCGGGGTCCTAATGGAAACTAAGGGATATTAAGGCCTCCTTTTAATAGAGAACCGTAACAAAGCATTAGCACATAGTGAATACATGAACTCCTCAAACTACGGTCATCACCGGTAAGCACTACAAAAAAAATACACTTCCGTGATGATACGTGTTTGTCACAGTAGGTCGCATTTTTTGTCATGCATGAACATCCATGACAAATTTATGACAGAATCAAGATAGTCATACCTGTGCTGTCGTAGAAGTGTTCCATGACATTACCAAAATTATCATCACGGAAGTGTCCACTTCCATGACGATAAATCGCACGTCACAGAAGTGCTTTCGTCAAGGGTGACCGACACGTGGCATCAAACGTAACGGAACGCTGTTAAGCTATCGGGTCGGGTTTTGGATCCGATAACTCGTTAACAGCCCTGACCAATGGGAAATTTCCACGTGTAAAATTCTTATTGGCCGGACAAAACACGTGTCAGCTCGTTAGTGGGTCAGATAGTCACCTATGATACGCCGACACGTGGCACGGCCCAATAGAGGCCCATTCTTGTGAAAAGGCCAGCCCGTTTGACTTGGTCAAAAGGTGCCGGGCCGGCCCATGTAAAGCCTGTTAACGGCCTGTTCGCATATAGCCCATTTACAGCCCGCTAACCCAAGGCCCGTTACGCCCTATCCGAATTAGGCTTAGTAGCGTCATCTGGGCCATCCAATATGATTCCAGCCCGTTTTCACTTCTGGCCCATGTATGGCCCATGACGTCTTTCGGCCCATATGAGGCCCTATGTAACTCTTAGCCTATTAACGGCTCGTGGTGAAACTGGCCCGTAATGAACAGTGTATCACTTTACACCCATTAACGGCCCGTGGTGAAACTGGCCCGTAATGAACAGTGTATCACTTTATACCCATTAACGGCCCGTTGTTCCGTTGGGCCGTTTCCAGCCCATGTTATCTTTCGGCCTTCTCAGAGCCCATTTATTCTTGGGCTCATTTCCAGCATTCGTTTACTTATGGCCCGTTACTGTCATTTTCTGCTTGTGGGCCAAATTCAGCCCGTGGTTACAGTCGGCCCGTTTGTGGTCCGTTAATACATTGGGCCGTTTTCATAGCGTCATCAAATACGACCTATTAACGATGGCCCGTTATGGTCGTCCCATGAACGGACGATTCCAACTCTAACCCGTTTACGGCCATAATGCAGCCTGTTATTGGCCCATGTTTGGCCAATCGATCATACGGCCCGTATAAGGCCCATTGATGATACGACCCGTAGAAGGCCCATTGTTTCTACGGTCCATAGAAGGCCTACTGTTTCTACGGCCCGTAGAATGCCCACTGTTTCTACGGCCCGTAGGAGGCCCAGTGTCACTACAGTAAATATTAGCCCATGGTTATTGTGGCCTAGTTTAACAAAATAGGTTATTGCAGCCACTAGTTAACCGCGGAAAAAGAACTGCAATGACTACAAGCAAACAAATAAACAAGACAACAAGGAAATAAATAAGCAAGCAACTAACTCTAGGCAATCACGGCTATTACACATATTACATCCACTGGGCATCAAAGTTCGCCACCAGTGCAGATATAGGGAACAAAGCAGCATATCATATACACTGGCCGTCAAAATTGGCCACCAGTGCAAATAAATGTGGCAGCAAAACAAGAGCATAACTGAAACAACTTCAGAAGAGCTCAAGAACCGTTATCCTAGGTATCCACCATGCTGGCAATAAGCTTAGCAAGCTGATTAGCTTTGTCCTGTTTGGCGCTAAAATCCTCCAACACTTGCTATTGCACCAGAAAGTATGCATCTGAATGCTCCAGGGACTTCCATAGTCCTTCTGCTTCTTGTCACAGCACAGCTGATCGATGTCTTTCAGCTTGTAGTTGAGACTCAAGAAACCAAACTGATTCAGACAGTGAGTTTGAATAGCTTGTGCAAGCGGTAGTGGCCAGTAACTCCAACACTAAACCAAGACAGGATGTGTCACTATCCTGAACCTTATTTGCATTACTTCCTTTACCGTTGCTTAATAAGGCACTCTTCCCCAATATTCTGTCAGCATTCTAAAAGAAGAAACAAGCAGACACATAACAAGTTTAGCATGTACTAGTATATGAAACTCATTTCGGTGAACCAGTTCATTAGTAAGGTGGACAGGATTAAACTACCAAGTCTTCTATTGCCAAGTACTAGTACATAATAAATGCATCAAAAAAACATATATCTATGTCCTATGGTAGCAATGGAATCTTAAATTAGAACAGTTGTTCTTCAGGTTTAGGCACTTGTTCTACATGAACAGAGTACAGTAAGACGCAAGAATATAATACTTAAAAATAGAAAATGAGCTCATAGACCTTACTACATTCTTGGTTCGGGACCAGTACAGAACAAGGTGTTCCCAGTCATCGTCCAGTAAATGTGTCTCAGGAGAACGTAAGGGAATTTGATGAGTTTCTTTGCCGATGAAGTATGTTTTCGTCAGGTAATTCCGATACTGCCACCAAGCATTCTTGAAGATAGCAGAGGTATTAGCACAGGTTACCTCATCCTGAGTTTCCAAATCGGTCCTTCTCTATAGAGAAAAATGGGAAAATTTGTTGTATTATAACCATCATGGAGGTAGGATGTATGGGACGAAGCAAAGTAATTGCCATGAATAACATTGCTTACACATAACTCCTGGACAAACACCTGCAACTGGCATTTTCCTTCATCTTTAGTATAATATTTCCAAGATGGGAATATACGCACATACGATTTAACAACATCAAATGCGATAGATGCTAAACTACGACTAGCTGGTTGTGCTTCCTCCACAGGAATAGGTGTACTAACTGGTGGAGTTGGGGTTCGCCGTGATAGTACTGGCCCTTTGGGCACTGGAGCTGCCTTACTAACTGCTGTTGTTTGGGAGCTCTGTGGTGGAGATGGTGTTGTGTCAACAGGAACTGGGTTACTATCGGCTGGGGTTGGGGTTAGATTGGGTGAAGCTGGTTCTCTGTCCATCGTAGTAGGGGTACAATCGGTGAGAGTTTGGGTTATGTGTGGTAGGGTTGGTTCTTGTGCATGTACAACCGGGGTGCTATCTCCACCAAGAGGTAGCAATGTTTTATTTGAAGATCGTGTTTTTAGTCCGCTAGATACTGGCATCACCCGCTGATAAACAGGAAACATAGTTGAATGTATAGACATTGTATGAGAGATAGATGCAATAGATAGTGTGGGAAAAGAGGGCATGAAATAGTTGACATGTATATTGTTTAACTAAAACGGATAGCATGACATAATTTCACATATATGATGTCTATCTAAACTGGATAGCATAGCATAACATAATTCAAAGATATGATGAATAACTAAACAGGATTGCATGACATAATTCACCTACATGTTATCTAAGTAATCAGGATCGCATCAATTAATTCACATATGTGATTTATATGCTAAACAGAGGGCATTCGATATGATGTCTGAACTAAGAACATGGTGTTGAATATTGTGTATATGATGTCTAAACTATGCAATGCAAGACACCGTATGCATGATATGAGCAGTATAACCGTGCCAAGTTAGAGCATACACCTCAGTGGGGGAATAGGACTAGTCATCTGTCTCTGAATCCATCTCTGAGGAGCTATCGGGACCCAACAAGAGATCTGCTTTGACAGGTAGCATTGTCTGCTCTGAAGGCCTTGTTTTCACTCCAGATTTTTCCATCTCCCACCCAAATGGCTGATTCACAAGAAGAGTAGTTTAATGTACAAACATTGTCGACAAATGGAAATGTAATGAAGAAAAGGATGGGCAAGATATCATTCAAATATATGATGCCTAGTTAAACAGGATGGCATTGCACATTTCACATATATTATGGCTGGCTAAAAGACATGAGACTGCATAATTCCCATATATGATATAGAAACTAAACAGGTGGCATTACAGAACATGTCTAAACTAAGCAGATGACATATATGATGTCAAAAGTAGGCACTGCAAGGCAACATATGCATGATATGACTAACATCATCATGCCAAGGTAGAGCAAACACCTTGGGGGTAAATAGTTGTGGTCAGCGGTGTCCGAATCTGTCTTAGAACATATATCTTCCTCGGGATTACAATCTGGAGAGGGGTGGGGAGGGTTTGCCATTGAACCCACCATGGAGCGATGACTGCATGACATTGTATTGCCGCGAAAAACTCTTCTCTTTTTCTCTACATGTTCAGCATGACTGTGTACAATATCTGACATGCATACGAAAAAATATGGTGAGATTATGTAAGGAGAGCATGAAGAAATTTAGAGTGATGGTAACAACCAGTGGATCGATGTTTTTCCGTTGAACCAAAATAGCCCTAATGGATCGACGTGAATGTATAGTAATAAGTGATGCAACAAGTGTACAACCTCTTTGTCGTAGCTGTGTCGACCTCAGAATCATTGGGTTGGTCGCTGAAGCAGTTGAGGCAGAGGTGGCTGTCGGAGGTGTGGAGGAAGATCTGAGGAATCTGTAGACGGTGTCCAGGGCACTGCTCTGTTGTGATGGATCGTTCTGTCGTTGGAGCAGCTCCGGTGAGCTGTAAGACGTCAAGGCTGAAGCAGCACAAGACAGACATCGTCAATCTCAAGTGGGATTCTAATAGCATCTCCAATAGATGATGTAAAATGGATGTAAAATTAACATCACCAAAAACCACCTGACTACAACAGATGAGGTAAAAACTGTTGACTCTAAACTTAACAGTCGAAACTGAAATTTACTGTGGAATCTGAATGCTACTGTCGAAACTGAATGCAATGGTAGCAGAGAGGCACTTGATATGTAGTTTTGGGAGGGCCTGCAGTTCATCTTCAACCTGCACCCCCCTGCGCTGCCAGCCACCACCGGCCGAACCGCCGGCCCCAGCGCCGCCTCACCGCCCCGAAACAACTCGCCACCGCCGCCCCGGCCAGCCCTCTAGCCCCCCCCCCCCCCTCGCCCCACAACCCCTGAAAATCAACTGACCCAAAAGTCGATT
This sequence comes from Triticum urartu, assembly GCF_056163025.1. Taxonomy (NCBI): domain Eukaryota; kingdom Viridiplantae; phylum Streptophyta; class Magnoliopsida; order Poales; family Poaceae; genus Triticum; species Triticum urartu. The sequence continues at coordinate 732,471,811 of NC_141874.1, forward strand.
CAGTCGACTGAAGTGTGGCTTAATCGGAGCAGAGCAGCAGCACGAGCGAGGGGGAGAGCAGCAGCAGCAGCTGGGCGAGCGAGCAATCGAGCAAGAGTCGGAGCAGCAGCAGCAGATCCGGCTGGTATGGACGCCGCCGTTGAAGGGGCCTCGCACTGGGGGAGAGCCGCTGTGGAGATGTCGCCCGCGGCGCTGGCTTCTAGGTAGCCTCTCCATGGGGTGCGGGATGGAGCACCGTCGGCGCCGGGAGGTCGAGTTAAGGAGAAGGTGCGATGCGATGAGTGTACAACCTCTTTGGTGGTGCCGAGTAGGCCTCGGCTTCGTCCGAGGAGTCGGTGAGGATGTTGCGGTTCCGGTGGAGGTTAAGGCGGCGCTGTGGGGATGGAGCAGCCACGATAGACGAGGCGATCGTCGAAGCAGCTCCTTGGAGGTGGAGGACGGGGCGGCTGAACCGGTGGGACGACGAGATGGACGAGGATCCTCATCCGGGTTGGTGGACGAGGGACGTCGAGCTGTTGCGGTGGACGACGTCGTCGGGGAAGAGGCTCCGGCTGGGCAGCGGTGACGTGGCGGACGGAGGAGGGTGGGGTTTCGCGGCTGGAGCGGAGAGGTTATGGCGGCCTGGGATTTCGAATGGCGAAAAGGGGGCGATGGGATGGGGTGAAGCATGACTTAGGAACACGCTTGTCCAAAATGTAGGGTGTGTTACAAAAGTACCCCCCACCGATTTGAACTAGCGGCCCTTTCGGCTCAGGGTTAGAAGGGGGATTTCGCGTGTCGGGATTTGGCAGCTGGAGGGAGTTTTCGCGCGCGTTGTAATTTTGGGATAGCAAGGCACGGGTTGTGAAAGCGCCAGTTTTGGGAGCACGATATCTGAATTTTCGGGATATAACAAGACGCGGGTTGAATTTTAGGGACAAGCCTAACGTGTAGTAATATTGTACTTGTACGTACCAAATCAATTCGCACTTCCCTCAACCAAAAAGAAAATGAAAAAAATAAAACTATTCACACCACACAAAGAGAGAGTCTTGCCCCGTTTTACTATACAAATGCTATTCAAAGCTACTCCCACCTTCCATCTATATAGGGCCTAATGTGTTTTTCGATGCTAACTTTGACCAAATATTAGAGCAATGATATATGACATGCAACTTACACAAAGCACACCGTTAAATTCGTCTGTGAAAGGTTCTTTCAATGATATAATTTTCACATTGTGCATGTCATTTACTATTAATCTTGTCAATAGTCAAAGGCGGTCTTAAAAATCTCATTACGCCCTATATAGATGGAAGGAGGGAGTATGAATCCATGTTATGTCCGATTAAATTTTTTTGCTTGTTGTATAATGCATGTAACCTACTCATACCAACATTTTAGTGCATTCCAAATGTCTATACTACCGTTGCAATTCAAACTAAATTTGAATTCGTTTCTCTATTTCAATAAGAATCTACAATCATGATTGTTGCCAACTTCAACCATCATAGTTTCCTTGCTATCCGCTAGATATAAATCAGACGGCCTATAATGCAGGATGGCAGGCACACCATCATCAAAAACTCCGTTTTTTATAAGAGTAGAGATAAAATATATTAAATGTAGTATACCATGTTCATAACCACACCATGTGTATCACCGTTATATATATTCTCACATCCATCGGTTTGAAACACTATGATAAATTCTTCAAATATCAGAATTCGCTTTTCATAATGAAGTATATATGATCTCTATTCGTCTTTTACACGCACACAACTCTCTTATCTTTGTAGCTAGCGCTAACTTTCTCTTGTGCATGCACACGCCCGCATCCCTCTCACCCTCCCTCAACATTCTCTAGCTCCATCGCGCAAATTCGTCTTTTCACTTTAGGTCGTTCACCCACAGTGTGTGTAGGCCCCCCAGCTCCTTCTTTACGGCACACATCGATCGATATGCCTCTCTAGCCAGGTGTGCCTAGCACAAACACAAGCTTCCCCTCTTCTCTTGTCACCGTCCATGCCTCACTCCCACCACTCTTTTCATCGTTCTCGTACTTGCACACTCCTCCCCCTCGATATAGTATGCCTCTCGTACCAACTCGTACATGCATCCATCTCTCTCTATCCTTCTCCTCGTGTCTCATTTGCTTCTAACACACACATGCATGTATACCGATCGATCTCCCAACATATACCTAGATCGACTTTAACTACCCCCCATCGATCGACGTACCTCACAAGTTATGTCTCTCCTTTCTCTTACAAAGGGCGATTGATCTTCCTATGTAGTTACGTCTGCTTACCACAGCCACATCGTCCCCCCTCATCATTCGTGCATGCCTCATGACCCGTCTCTCACATGCACGTGCACAGACAACAAGCAGCCATCTCCTCTCTTATTGATATTGCGGGCGTGCCCTCCGTTTGTCTAGCAAGCCTATCCCACCATTTGTTAGAAGCAACTCCACTACCACCCCCTCCAACACTCTAGCTCTGTCTCTCTCCCAACCTTATTCATCTCTTGCAAATATGCATGGATGCCGATCGATCTCCCTTAATACATGAGGCAGATCGATCTCCTTAATACATGAGGTAGGCCTCTCTCCTCCTCCACACATATACCAGCCATTGTACCTCTATAGTTAATTGGGCCTCCCTCTTCCCCCACCACACACCGATAGTCGAGCGCTGTAGGTAGGTATCCATGCCATAGAGACAAACTGCACATGTCCCATCTCACGTTCCAGTTGGCCAGCCACTCTATATCTTTGACGTGGGCAGACACAAATTCGATGGCACTCTTTATCGATCGCGCATGCACACACACACACACACATCATCCCTCTCTTTGATTCTATGGACACCTCAAGCCGATGATACCTCCACTCTCTTCTCGTGGATCGCCCCCTCTATATATATGTTATATCCAGGACTCTATTTCACACACATTGCACATGTTAAATTTTTTGATTGACCCCCCCCCCCAAAAAAACTCTCAAGAACCCACACACTATATATCTCTAGGTTTGTATCTCTCTCACACAACCCCACGTAGGTGGTGTACATATACAAGAAGAGAATAGGTGCACCGTGCACGTACTCATGCTTCATGCCCAGCCACACCCGCGCGGGTACATGGTGGAGCTCATTTCTCCGTAGAAGCTAAATTTGTTTTTGAAACATCAAGTGGCCAGAGACTCGGAAACTTATTTGCCCATTAGTGACTTGTCAGGGCGGTGGATTTTAGTTTGTACGATAATGCTGCATCCACCTAAAGTAACGAAAGTTCTTACGTAAACTTCCTAGTAATTCCCTCTTCGTAGGTGCAGCATTACTCCTAACATTTGTAATATCAGTTTGAAACTTGTAATATTGTCGTGTCCTATTCCTGCGTTTTCAAAATCCTGCGAATCAAACATGTCCTGAGTTGGTGATGATGTTGTGCCTCCCATCTTTCACCAATAGCCGTCGGATCTAGATCTGACGCATACAAACCAAGCTTCTCCATTTTTGCAAAAAGATGCCCGCACTTGTTCCCTATTTACAAAAAACTCCTTGTCTCTCACAATCAGCCTCATCTCCTCCCCACCACATCTAGGAGTAGAAGGCCGTGGAAAAATCTAGCGTGATGGCCGCTGCCGGAGCCATCCACCCCCAATCTTGGTGTTCCATGCAATGCACGGGCATCTACGCACAGGAAATTATGTCGAACTGGGCTAGTTGTAAGAAGGCTAGCTCTACAGCCATGATGATAGTGACTGCAGACGGTGAGGCTGACTATGGTATGCCAAACACGGCGCCTATACTCAGGTGTCATCTCTGACTCAGGGTCTTATCACTTCACTGTGAGGAGCAACACGTAATAATTTGACCAACGGGTAGTACAGTGCTAGTACTCCTACTACTACATTGGTAGTACTACTACTAGTACTAGTAGCACCACCATCTGTATTTAGGAGTACTACCATGTCCATCTGGATTTTATTATTTGACTAGCAATATCTAGTAATGCATGTCACCAAAAATGTACTACTCCCTCTGTAAATAAATACATGGTGTTTTATTCCTATTGGCGAGAGAACTTAATGTTTTTTGCTACTCCTAACTAGAGTACTAATAGGATGTCGCGACCCGATCCGAATGGATCAAGCGCTCTGTGCTCAGGTGTCATCCCTGGATCAGTAATGCTGACACCACACAGTACATCGAAGGATTTATAGCAGAGTGGCAATCACACACTTATTACATCGTTGTCTCAAAAGAGAACTTATTACAATAAACATGGCTTAAGGCCATCTAGTGTCGATAACAGCGGAAGACTTGGAAGATAAATGGGTCCATCAACTCCAACGGCATCACTGAGTATAGAACCACGACCTAAAAACTCCTTACTCGTCGTCTGAAAAGTCTGCAACATGAGAAGTTGCAGCCCGAAAACGGGTCAGCACATGGAATATGCTAGCAAAGTAACACATAGAGAGTAATGGAATTAAACAGCTATACTATATGCATATATGGCTGGTGGAAAGCTCTATGGTTACAGTTTTTGCGTAAAGCCAGTTTTTCCCTACTGCAAAGGAATAAATTTATTTAACTATCATGGTGGTTGTGAAACATTGAGAATGGTTGACAGCATTCTCAATCCCAATTAAAAATAATTAAAACCCAACAACATTAATTAGAAGTAACATGTTGAGATTCACAATGATATTCAAGTACTAGATACTCAAGTTGTCCATAACCGGGGACACGGCTAATCATGATTAGTTTATACACTCTGCAGAGGTTTGCGCACTTTTCCCCACAAGACTCGATCGCCTCCGTTTGTTTTCTCGCACTACACGGTGTTTGAGAAACGGATGACCGAGACACAGTCTTTCAGAAGCGCTAGCACCTTACATGTGGGGTAGACCGGTACACCTACATCCCCTACATCTGCTAGTCCACCCCGTAAGAGTTCGCACTGCTTAGTCAACTATGCCAGAGCCCATAATGGCTTGTGGCTGCACACGGAAGTTTCTAGCATGAAAGATCTTATGATCCCTTTGAGCCTGGGTGGCGGTCCAAAATAAAACAGGCAAGTCCTGATAGACATCAGGTGCCTCAATCCACGCAGATGTGTGTTTAAGTTGCCACCTTAGATAAACCATTAAAATTATCAACTCACATCTGTCATGGATATCACTCACCCAATCCACGTCTACTAGCATACCATGGCATAATAAGCAAACGTAGAAGTAACTCCCAAAGGTTTCATAATAAACAGGTGATAGGTACTACCTCATCTACTTCCCATCCCACAATTTAATTAGATCCTAATCATGCAATGTGTGAGGATTGATCTAATGCAATAAAACATGGGTTGTAGAAAGGTATGATCAAAGTGTTACTTGCCTTGCTGATGATCCGCGAGTCCTAGGGTTTTGAAGTAACAGGCGGCGCAATCCGGGTAATCTATCGCAGACAAACAACAAGCACACAATAAGTACTCATCTAAGGCACAGGTAAAACTCGAACAAGAGAACGAACCAGAAAGTTCAATTTAAGAACTCTGGTTGCAAAGAAAGAACGAACCGAACAAACGACAGAAAACGACGGAAGAAAACAAATCGGTTCTAGCAAGTTGAAACTAGGTCAAATTTTACTGTAGCAAAAGCTTTGTTCAAGTTGATTAGACGGAACGGCGGTTCCGAGACGAAACTCCAGGCGCTTGAATCACCTGATTCCGATAAACGGGCAAGAAGATAAACTAGAACGAAGATCGGATCTGAGATCGCGATCGCGGAATAAATCCGACGAGAAGAAAAAGAAGAACGGTTATACGAACGGACGTTCGTTAACCTAGAAGAATCCGGTGATCACGTTCGTTAGGACGAACGGTCCGGAAGAAGAACGAAAACTGATCTAGGGTTTCGGAGAAGAAAACCGAAATGAAAAACCGATCTAGAAAACAAATCGAAAGAGAAGAAAAGAATCGGAATGATTAGAAGAAAACGATCCGAGGAAAAGAGACGCGGGGCAACCTCCGGCGAGGTCTCCGGCGAGGGGCTCCGGCAGCGTGGCGTAGGGCGGCGGTGCGGGCAAGGTGCGGCGGCGGCGTCGGCAAGGTGCGGCGCGGTGGCGGCGACTTGGGGCGCGGCGCGGGTGTGGGGTGGCGCGGTGGCGGTGTAGGGCGCGGGGTGGGGCGCGGCTTGGGGCTTGGGGCTTGGGGTTTGATTTGATGGGTTTAGAGGGGGGGTGTTGGGGTATTTATATTGGGGAGGGGGGTTTACTTGGAGGATGGATCAAGGAATTGGAATAGGAGTAGGAAAGATCTAGAAAAAGAAATGGAATAAACGGGAGTAGCACAAAAGTCCTACTAGGACTTCCAAAAGACAACGGCGGCGGCTCCCTGGAGCCTGGGCGCTCGCGCGATGGTCTCCTGGCCTTGGCCGGCGGCGGCTTGGGCCTTTGGCCCAAGGCGCTGAGGATTTTTTTTAACAGATTTCGCGCGCAGAAAAACTCAGAAAAGAAAATCTAAACGGGCTCCAAAATCACTAAAGTAAATTTTCCCCGACTCCTAAAAATGAGTCGAACAAAATGAACTTTACTCCGGACCTAAAATGCAATTTTCGAAAACGCGCATTTTTCCCCATCCAAATAAAATGCAAACAAAACTCCGGCAAAACCAAAACTTGATCTATTTATTAAATCTTCATTTTTCCTCAATTTTGGGAATGTCATTTTATTCCCTCTCTTATTTTTTTGATATCGGAAAAATTATTGAAGATCAAATAAATAAATCAAATGATCCTCTTTTCCAAATTCGAGAAAACTCTCAAATATGAAAATAACGAAATCTCCAACTCTCTCCGAGGGTCCTTGAGTTGCGTGAAATTTCTAGGATCAACCAAAATGCAAGAAAATATGATATGCATGATGATCTATGTATAACATTCCAAATTGCAAATTTGGGATGTTACATAGGATTACATGCAATGAACTAAACACTGCATGTCATGTTTGGTAGTCTCAAGTCATTGAAAGCATGCACGGCCCACATCTCTCATTGGTTGATATGTCACGAAATAAGAAACAAGGAGGGAGTTAATGCACCATGCCTAAGTATTTTGGGATTATTTGGCTTCCGTAAGGTGACTTACACAACATTTTTGTTTACATGCATTAACATTTTATTAGTTAAATCAAAGGTCAAAACTTGGCGCAAAATGGAAAGGGGACCAATAAACCAGTAAACATCAAACTTCTCTCGTTTGGCCCCAACTAGAGGTCCGGTGAGATCACTATACTGCACTGGCACGGAGGGGGACGTAGCTTCATTGACTTACGACAACTGCCTTTGGGTGAATGACACGTGGCCCCAGGGGGTGGCTGGCCCACCTATCATACAGCCAAAGGCAGGTGCAGTAGAGGGCCGAGGAGTAGTACGAAATCCTACGCACCTATGCACACTAACCAAGGGCTGAGTGATCACTCGAATCGCAAGATCAGTTGACTAGAAGCTACGCTAGACACATGGAGGCGATGAGCGCGAGCATCAGCCGGCAGTGCCAGACGGTCCACGACGCCGGCCTGCGGCCCGGCACCGAGGAACGTCTCCAGGTAGTATTGCTTGAGGCCACCAGGGCGAGGGGCTGCTTGGATGACAGCTTCGTCTCCTTGTTCGACGAGGTCCTCGTCGGTTTCCTCGACAAGTTCACCATCATCAAGAAGCTTGCGGACGACTTTGACGTAAGCCTCTAGCCGACGCGCCCAGGCTCTGCGATGCCCGCCACCCTCAACGGCCACTATGGTAACAACCTCTTCGACGCATTGGTGGCCCTGCGACTGCCCGCCGTCGCGCCGGAGAATGTCCACCTCGAGGTCGCGCTCGCCACGCAGCGCCTGGCGCAGCAAGACACCATCGACATAATCACCCATGTCTACGCGCAAATCGTCCACAAGGACTACTGCATGCAAGAGGAGGACGATAGGACGCTGGCCTTCTTGGAGCGCAGGGCAACCTTGGACGACACTATTCAGAAGCACGTTGAGCTCGCCGCCAACACCGCTGCTCCTCACACGTCGGTTGGTGACCCGGCGCACTAGGGCGTGAGGATGTCGTTGAACGTTGATGGATCCGTATGTATTTTTATCTTTCCGTTAAATCCATGTAGTAGTATATGATACTACAGTAATTATCTTACATTTCGCATCAACTTCATAAATTTTGTACGTACTCCATGCATGAATGGCGCCAGAACCAAACTTCTCATTACTCTAGGCAAAATCGTTATTTTCTATCTATTGGTCGCGCCATGGAGCAGAACCAAAATCGTTATCCCGGAAAAGAAGGAATTCCTTATTGATATGAGTAGTCTATCATCCCTAATAAGCCAGGCTATCACATACACCCCCACTCAGAGGAACCGACGTCCTCATCGGGCCACATGAACGTTCCCTCTTGGCACATACGTCTGTGCTTCCAGTCCAGTACATGTGCCATGCCGTGTGCCACGACGGGTCACAAACGCCATGAACAACATGACCGCGCACCTGTCCGCAAACATCCATGTAACCGCGAGGGTCGGCTCTGATACCAACTTGTAACGCCCCGGACACACCCACCGGTGGTCGTTACTCCTGGCGGGATTTAGACTGGCCCCACATATCAATACTAGTCTTTTCTACACACTTTGTCCTCACTCGTGCGCACCCGGGAGCAACTTCCCGGTCGGTCACCCATCCTGAAACTACTCCAAGCTGAGCACACTTAACTTTGGAGTTCTGTCTGAATGGGCTCCCAGAAAAGAAGGAATTCCTTATTGATATGAGTAGTCTATCATCCCTAATAAGCTAGGATATCACACATGCGGGCCCACATGTCAGTGAAAACGCAAGAGGACCCACTGAACCTGCACATCTTTCACCTCGACATTCTGGTGATGAAAAACAAATCCAATAAAGACCTTCGGTGGCCGCTTTTGGAGTTACCCAAGAGTAGTAAGATTCTATTTACAGTTTAACCCAAGATGCACATCTCGTGGCTTCAACTACCACTCTATTTTCTTTCATGACACGACCTGGATGCTGGATGTCCCACGTGTCGGCAAAAGGAGGAAGAACCCGACCAAATCTCCATTCTACTCTCGGATGAGATTAGTGCACTTGTTGATACTCCTACTAGAATAGAGGCTAGACATGAGACTAGATGCGAGGAAGCAACGTCTACTTCTTTACACTCGAAGAAGAAAGAAGCACGCAAGATCGAGCCTCCGCAGATCAACAATGAATGCATCGAGAAGGCACTAATCCAACTTACAGGAGTAGTAAAATGTATTCTTGTGGTTCTTGTTTTCTTTGGTCTTGCTTTTCTAGTCAAAATTATCGTTGGAGTTCGTGCAAAACGGAGGTCCATTTGGGGTCATGCGTTGGAGTTGGCCTTACAAGTGGGACCGCAGTTAAGGAAACCGACTATAGGCAAACCCCCACCTCGCCCGCCGCGCGATGGCTGAAGTTAGAGAAACGACGAGGTTGAAGAGATTGCTCTAGCACGGACTCCAAGAAATAATATGGTGTCAGATGGATGTCGTGGTGGTGGCGTGTGCCGTACTCCTGGACGTGAATGCTTGTTCTGGCCCATGCCACCCTACTACTCCTACTACTTACTCCTACTATATAGTACTAGTATCGAGGATTCGAGGTGCTGGTTACGTACAGCGAACACATTAACATATGGCTACAGTAAAAACACCCGCCCGACGCGCGAAGCATGTGAAGCTAGTACAAATAGTGTACTACTATTGTTGATTGGCCTCATCCGATAACCTATTGCAATGCATGTACAATTATGTATTCGGAAAAAAAAATTGCCTCATCGCACCACTCACTCAGAGAAGCGACTCGAAAGCCATTCATAAATTTAGTAAGTTTACCAGACGCATATCATTTTATTACATACAACAGGTCATCAACCCACATCGACAACGAGGATACATTATAAATACTAAAGTTTTCACCACACAACAAATAACAAGCCATGAAATGAACTTCAACTCAACCATTCTGCGGCATTGGAAACGCTTGCTTTGAACCACAAGTGATTCTCTGGGACGGGCCATCCGTTGTTGATCTGGAGACCAATGCAGGACTGATCATCCAGGCTGAAGCAGCCTACTATATCAGTACCAGGGTAGGGAACCACCCAAATGTCCGAGGTATAGACACAGTTGCTTCTCATAAATGTGTCAACAGAAGTTGGATCACCTTTCACCATCGTCGGATAGTTTTGTCCAAGGAAGAGCGAGTTTTCTCCAAGACTATCAATTCTGTGCCAAGGAGAAGGAGTTGGCGCTAGCACACTAGTATCCATCCGAATACCATGCAACGGGTGTTGGAATAGGTCCGGAGAGTGCAACCATGGGAGACACCTGCTTCCTTAGCAGTAACATCATCATTGGGCTGTATACACACAAGAAGAGGTGATCCATCGGAATTAGTTGCCAGGCGCCACAAAGTATATGGGCGCTGCTCGTGATCATCACCATCGGCATCTCCCCCTTGGTTATAAAAATTTTCAAGTATAGGTGGTGGGATGTTCACAGGACCTTGGAAACACAAGAAGAAGTTTAATTAGTAAAGGGAAACTTGCTAACCCGCATGCATGTGGATGAAACAATTATAATTACGGTGGAAGACAAACGTACCAAAACTACGAGGATACCATGCAAAAAGAGTGCCACGAGTGGTGGCAGCAAACACAAGGCCCTCGTATTGAATTGCATCACAATACTCATTCGTGCACAGAAAGTGATTTTTGAGCAATGTCCATCGAGTCAAACCACTAAGGATGGCAACAAGCTTGTCGAAGATAGCAACAACTTCATAGTTGTTGTAATTCCAAGAGCGGCTGGGAACTCGACAAATTGCTATCTTCCGTAGAAGACAGTCACCATGATCGTATTTGAACGTGCGTACATTACCGGTGTGCTCAACCTCTGGGCAGTGTGCTGAGATTTTTGGAAGTGGAACCCAGTGACGAGTGTACACATTCACAAGTTCCCACTCGCAGTTGGACCCAATGTAAACAACTCAATCTCCATTTGCGCCCGCCCAAGCCTTGCCCTCAAGCGATGGCATCTTAACATCATGCGTATCATTATCAAGCGGCATCAACTTGCACAGGGCGAGGCCTCCGTCGTGCCAGCGCCAGTCATCAGGGTCACGGCGAAGAAGATAGGGGAGATCAAACCGCTCCTTGACTCTTGGGTTCTTTGTAATGATGTTATTAGTTGAGTCGAGAATGGGCTTGAATGAACCTGCCATGCTAGCCGAGGTGATGACGTCGTACCGATCAATGAGTTCCTCCACCACGTCATCTTTCAGATCGGGGCAAGAATAACAGGATCGTTTTCGGCCTGTTCCCTCCATGGAGAAGACGATCGAACAATGGCAGAAGAAAGGGTGAAGGGCTGAAGGAAAATGGAGGAGGGAGAGGAAGAGCATGCGACAGCAGTTCCAAATCGAGAGGGAAAGGCGAAGAGTCGGTGGACGGTTGCGAGTTTGCCACGGTTCACGAAGAGGCGCCCCGGCCTACACGTCCATTCGGAAATACTCCTACTACTCGCTGTCGTCTCACTGATATGTTGGAACGGGACCACATGTCAACGAAACATGGTGTGTAATTTCTCATGCAAAATGCGATCTAGCCGCGTTGGCCCGAGGTGCCGCATTAGTTATCGACCTTTATTTTTTTAATGGCGTGCCGATCAGTTTTGAAGCATGACTAACTGGTATTGTACGTGGAGAGGATAACAGCAGGGACCCGCCAAGGTCATGGCAGTACGCAAGCAAGTGCCTCCTTATTTCAAGCCAATAAAAAATGGCTCATCCTAGTGGATTTCTGACATCTGGATCTCATGCCATTGTCAACGTAGTCAATAAACGAGAGAATTGCACAACGAGCGGCTGACACCAGGGACCCAGCAGCTCGCCCAGTTATTTTTGTTTTGGCTTAATTTGATAAATGCCACTCCAAATCTGGTGTATCCGAGAAATGCCACTGCAATTTCCAAACTTTCAAAAATGCCGTTTCATGCCATTTCTAGTGGCATTTTTTGAAGTCTGGAGTGGCGTTTTTCAAAGTTTGCAAATTGCAGTGGCGTTTTTCAAAGTTTGCAAAAATTGCAGTGGCATTTTTTAAAGTTTGGAAATTGCAGTGGCATTTTTATGAATCGCCATAATTGGAGTGACATTTATCTAATTTGTTTTTGAGATGGAAGTAGGGTGTCAACTGGGCTGTGCGGGACACTCTGGCCTGTCTAGACAGTCTTTTCTTTTATGTTTACCACAGACCAGCCCAGTAGTTTTTTTTCTTTCTGAAAATGGCTAGCCCGGTTCTTTTGTGATTTGTCAAGTAAGTCGCTTTATCAGGCCTGCTAGGCTGCAAATCTTTCAAGACGAGGAGAGCTTCAGTCGGCTGGCCGAGAAAATGGCCTATCAGTAATGAGAAATGGGCTGTACATTTTTTAAACACATCAAACCGACAATTATTTTCAAATATCTTTTTCTCATTTCGAGATTTTAAATTGCATTGATTTTTATGCGTGGACAATTTATTGGATTTTATATTGATATAAATTTATTTTTAAAATCAGTCTGAATGTGACTCGAAATTTCGGGATTAAAAACAATTCAGACCGCACCGACATATGCAAAATTTCGTATAATTTTTTAACCGTGGCCACAATATGGGCTGTAATGCTAACATAAAGAATATGGGCTCCAAAAAAACCCGTAAGAATTAGCAAATGGGCTGTAAATTATTTGAAATAATGGCAGATGGGTTGTATGCTGTTTTCCACAGATTCGAGGCTTTTCACAGATGGCCTATATACTTTTGGATGTCCATCCAACGGCCGTCGTGCTTCTTCAATCTCTGCTCTTCCTGCTCCAGCCGCTCAAACAAGCGCCGGCGGGACTGCCTGCTCCCTCCTCCCCGCGGCCGGCTGTGCTGCCGCGCAGGCCTCACCGCCCCACCGTACTCCCATCGCTGGCCTAGCCATCCCTCTACTCACCCACACCTGCTGTTATTCTCCGGCGACGGCAGACGAACCAGTAAACCCTCGTACAGTCGTACTCCCCTCCGCGTGGGAAACAAAAAGAACGGCTGAGTCTTCCCTGCCTCCGTGTCGTTCCCTTCCTAGGCCCCGCCATCGTCCACTGCCCTGGTGCTCTCGGCGTGGCGTGGTCAACGACCGACATGCATCTGAAGTGGACTGTACGTGGAGAGGCTGACAGCTGGGTCCACAGCCGCACGCAAGGAAATGCCTCCTAATTACGCGCAAAATAATGATTTCCTCCACCTGACATCTGGGACCCACCGAAATGGCCTCTGTATTTCACGAAAAAAACGTTACCGCCGCTGACAGCTCGGACCCACCAGCTATATCTTCGCACGCAAGGAAGTGCCTCCTTATTACGCACAAAAAATGAATACTCCCCCTGCTAGCTGGGACCCAGTATAGTGGGCCTACTAAGTTGACGGGGACGAAGGGCTTTGTCAACTTAGTTAAAATGCACGATTCTAGCTCGACTGACCGTACGATGTCCATCCAACGGCCGTAGTGCTTCTTCAACCTCTGGTCTTCTTGCTCCAGCCACCCAAAGTAGCGCCGGTCGTGCCGCCTGCTCCTGCTTCCCGTGGCCGGCTGTGCTGCCGCGGAGGCCTCACCGCCCCCATACTACTCCCACCGCTGGCCAGGCCGTCCCTCCACTCCACTCACCCACACCCCCTGTTATTCTGCAGCGACGGCAGTGCAGCCGAACCAGTGAACCCTCGTAATCCTCTCCGCGTGGGCATCCACTGCCGCGTCTTCCCCGACTCCGCGTCGTCCCCTTCGTGGGCCTCGCCGTCGTCCACCGCCGTCGTGTTGTCGGCGCGGCGTGGTCAATGTGGTCAACGACCGAATTCCATCGAAAGAATACTGTACACGGAGAGGCTGACAGCTGAGTCCACGGCAGCCGCAAGGAAGTGCCTCCTTATTACGCGGAAAATAATTATTCCTCCACCTCACAGTAGGGACCCATCGGACGCCCACCAGTATATCACGAAAAAAACGTTTGCCCCTGACTGCTGGGACACACCCTGACGGGCTATAGTATTTCGCGAAAAAATGTTCCCCCTGCTGTCAGCTCGGACCCACCGGAAGTGCCTCCTTATTACGCACAAAAAAATGAATACCCATGCTAGCTGGGACCCACCTTAGTGGCAGGCTGACTTGTAGGCCTACTAAGTTGACGGGGACGGAGGGCTTTGTCAACTTAGTCAATATGCACGATTCTAGCTCCAGTGACCGTACGATGTCCATCCAACGGCCGTAGTGCTTCGTCAACCTCTGGTCTTCTTGCTCCAGCCGCCCAAACCAGCGCCAGTCGTGCCTCGTGCTCCTGCCCCACGTGGCCGGCTGCGATGCGGCGGAGGCCTCACCGCCCCTACTACTCCCAACGCTGGCCAGACCATCCCTCTAATCACCCGCACCCGTTGTTATTCTGCGGCGACGACAGCCTCACACCGCAGCGAACCAGTGAACCCTCGTACTCCTCTACGCGTGGGCATCCACTGCTGCGTCTTCCCCGGCTCCGCATCGTCCCCTTCCTAGGCCTCGCCGTCGTCCACCGCCCTGGTGCTCTCGGTGCGGCGTGGTCAACGTGGTCAAGGAACGGCCTCCATCGGACATGGACTGCACGTGGAGAGGCTGACAGCTCGGTCCACGGCCGCAGCAAGGAAGTGCCTCCTTATTACATGCAAAATAATTATTCCTCCACCTGACAGTGGGGACCCACCGGACGGGCCACCAGTATTTTGCGAAAAAAATCGTTTCCCCCTGACTGCTGGGACCCACCGGACGGGCCACCGTATTTCATGAAGAAAACGCCCCCCCCCCCCCCCCGCTGTCAGCTCGTACCCACCGGAAGTGCCTCCTTATTACACACAAAAAAATGAATACTCCCCCGGCTAGCTGGGACCCACCTTGCTGGGAGGCTGACTTGTGGGCCTACTAAGTTGACGGGGACGAAGGGCTTTGTCAACTTAGTCAATATGAACGATTCTAGCTCAAGTGACCGTACGATGTCCATCCAACGGCCGTAGTGCTTCTTCAACCTCTGGTCTTCTTGCTCCAGCCGCCCAAAGCAGCGCTGGTCGTGCCGCATGCTCCTGCCTCCCGTGGCCGGCTGTGCTGCCGTAGAGGCCTCACCGCCCCCTACTATTCCCACCGCTGGTCAGGCCCAGCGGCGACGGTAGCCTCACACCGCAGCCGAACCAGTGAACCCTCGTAGTCCTCTCTGCGCGGGCTTCCACTGCCGCGTCGTCCCCTTCCTAGGCCTCGCCGTCGTCCACCGCCGTGGTGCTCTCCGCGCGGCGTGGTCAACGTGGTCAAGGAACAACTTCCATCGGAAGAGTACTATACATGGAGAGACTGACAGCTGGGTCCACGGCCACAGCCCAGTTTTTTTGTGATTTGCCAAGTAAGTCGCTTTGTCAGGCCTACTGGGCTGCAAATTGATAACCCACAAGTATAGGGGATCGCAACAGTTTTCGAGGGTAGAGTATTCAACCCAAATTTGTTGATTCGACACAAGGGGAGCTAAAGAATATTCTCAAGTATTAGCAGCTGAGTTGTCAATTCAACCACACCTGGAAACTTAGTATCTGCAGCAAAGTGTTTAGTAGCAAAGTAATATGCTAGTGGTGGTAACGGTAACAAAGTAAAGATAGCAAAAGTAATGTTTTTGGTATTTTTGTAGTGATTGTAACAGTAGCAACAGAAAAGTAAATAAGCGTAAACCAGTATATTGAAAACTCGTAGGCAGCGGATCAATGATGGATAATTATGCCGGATGTGGTTCATCATGTAACAGTCATAACATAGGGTGACACAGAACTAGCTCCAGTTCATCAATATAATGTAGGCATGTATTCTGTAAATAGTCATACGTGCTTATGGAAAAGAACTTGCATGACATCTTTTGTCCTACCCTCCCATGGCAGCGGGGTCCTATTGGAAACTAAGGGATATTAAGGCCTCCTTTTAATAGAGAACCAGAACAAAGCATTAACACATAGTGAATACATGAACTCCTCAAACTGTGGTCATCACCGGGAGTGGTCCCGATTATTGTCACTTCGGGGTTGCCGGATCATAACACATAGTAGGTGACTATAGACTTGGAAGATAGGATCTAGAACTCAGATATATTCATGAAAACATAATAGGTTCAGATCTGAAATCATGGCACTCAGGCCCTAGTGACAAGCATTAAGCATAGCAAAGTCATAACAACATCAATCTCAGAACATAGTGGATACTAGGGATCAAAACCTAACAAAACTAACTCGATTACATGATAAATCTCATCCAACCCATCACCATCCAGCAAGCCTACGATGCAATTACTCACGCACGGCGGTGAGCATCATGAAATTGGTGATGGAGGATGGTTGATGATGATGACGGCGATGAATCCCCCTCTCTGGAGCCCCGAACGGACTCCAGATCAGCCCTCCTGAGAGAGATTAGGGCTTGGCGGCGGCTCTGTATCGTAAAACGCGATGAAACTTTTCTCTCTGATTTTTTTCTCCTCGAAAGCCAATATATGGAGTTGGAGTTGGCGTCGGAGGGCCACCAGGGGGCCCATGAGGTAGGGGGGCGCGCCCAGGGGGGAGGGGCGCGCCCCCACCCTCGTGGACAGGGTGTGGGCCCCCTGGTCTTCATCTTTGGTGAGGATTTTTTATTATTTATTCTAAGATATTCCGTGGAGTTTCAGGTCATTCCGAGAACTTTTGTTTTCTGCACATAAACAACACCATGGCAATTCTGCTGAAAACAGCGTCAGTCCGGGTTAGTTCCATTCAAATCATACAAGTTAGAGTCCAAAACAAGGGCAAAAGTGTTTGGAAAAGTAGATACGACAGAGACGTATCAGCTCCCCCAAGCTTAAACCCTTGCTTGTCCTCAAGCAATTCAGTTGACAAACTGAAAGAGAAAAAGAAAAACTTTTACAAACTCTGTTTACTCTTGTTGTTGTAAACATGAAAAGCCAGCATTCAAGTTTCAACAATTATTATGAACTAACCATACTCACAATAACACGTAGGTCTCACAATTACTCATATCAATAGCATAATCAGCTAGCGAGCCATAATAATAAAACTCAGATGACAACACTTTCTCAAAATAATCATAACATGATATAACAAAATGGTATCTCGCTAGCCCTTTCTGACACCGCAAAACATAAATGCAGAGCACTTTTAAAGATCAAGGACTGACTAAACATTGTAATTCATGGTAAAAGAGATCCAGTCAAGTCATACCCAATATAAACCAATCATAATGAATGCAAACGACAGTGTGCTCTCCAGCGGGTGCTTTTTAATAAGAAGGGTGATGACTCAACATAAAAGTAAATAGATAGGCCCTTCGCAGAGGGAAGCAGGGATTTGTAGAGGTGCCAGAGCTCAATTTTTGAAATAGACATAATAATATTTTGAGTGGCATACTTTCACTGTCAACGTAACAACTATGAGATGGCTGTATCTTCCATACTGCATGCATTATAGGCAGTTCCCAAACAGAATGGTAAAGGTTTATACTCCCCCTCCTCCACAAGCATCAATCCATGGCTTGCTCGAAACGAGTGCCTCCAACATTCAACGGGTCCCGGGGGGAGTTTTGTTTAATTATTTTTATTTTCTTTGATCCTTTTGGATCATGGGACTGGGCATCCCGGTTACCGGCCCTTTCTCGTGAATGAGGAGCGGAGTCCACTCCTCTTGAGAATAACCCACCTAGCATGGAAGATATAGGCAGCCATAGTTGCACATGAGCTGCTCGAGCATACAAAACAGAATTTCATTGGAAGGTTTGGAGTTTGGCACATACAAATTTACTTGGAACGGCAGGTAGATACCGCATATAGGAAGGTATAGTGGACTCATATGGAACAACTTTGGGGTTTAAGGAGTTTGGATGCACAAGCAGTATTCCCACTTAGTACAGGTGAAGGCTAGCAAAAGACTGGGAAGCGACCAACTAAGAGAGCGACAACAGTCGTAAACATGCATTAAAATTAATTCACACCGAATATAAGCATGAGTAGGATATAATCCACCATGAACATAAATATCATGAAGGCTATGTTGATTTGATTCAACTACATGCGTGAACATGTGCCAAGTCGAGTCACTCAATTCATTTAAAGGAGGATACCATCCTATCATACCACATCATAATCATCTCAATAGCATGTTGGCACGCAAGGTTAACCATTATAACTCATAGCTAATCAAGCATGGCACAAGCAACTACAATCTCTAAATGTCATTGCAAATATGTTTACTTCATAATAGCTGAATCAGGAACGATGAATCATCATACTTACAAAAACAAGAGAGGTCGAGTTCATACCAGCTTTTCTCATCCCAATGAGTCCATCATATATCATCATTATTGCCTTTCACTTGCACGACCGAACGGTGTGTATAATATTAAGAGTGCACGTGCATTGGACTAAGATGGAATCTGCAAGCATTCAACTCAAGAGAGAAGACAAGTAATATGGGCTCTAAGTTAAATAAACAATCATGCATATAAGAGCCACTAAGCATTTTCAATATAGTCTTCTCGACCCCCAAAGAAAGGAAAAGAAAAATAAAAACTATTTACACGGGAAAGCTCCCAACAAGCAAAAGAAGGACGGGAAATATTTTTGGGTTTTCTTTTTAATTCTACTACAAGCATGGAAAGTAGACTAACACTATTTTTTTTTGTTTTTCTTAAGGTTTATCAAACACACAAGAAGAAAGCTAGAAAAATAAATTTAAACTAACATGGATATTACAATGAAAGAGTATGAGCACCGACATCTAGCAATGAGTGTGTGTGAACATGAATGTAATGTCGGTGGGAAATACGTACTCCCCCAAGCTTAGGCTTTTGGCCTAAGTTGGTCTATTGCCAGGGATAACCTGGCTGTTATCCATAGGTGAAGCTAGGGTCGTATTGCGATGCAGCGGCTACCGCCTGCTGGGCAGCAACACGGCGTTGGGCTGCTTCCACTCCCCTCTCGTACTCATCTGCCTCCTCTGTGGTAATAATATATCTTCCTCTCGCCTGAAAATCAAAGAAGGTAGGAGCAGGAAGAGCAACACGGACCACACGCCGTCTGTCAAAGATTAGTTGATACTGGTAAGGTGGTCCAATCCTCTCAATGAACTGGTGGGAAAACATAGGGTCAAGATCTAAATAAGAAGTGGGCAACTCCACATCACCCTCACAAATGTCTACATCAAGAAAATTAGCTAAGCGGGTTGCATAAATTCCTCCAAAGAAATCTCCGTTACGTCTATTAAGATGCAACCTACGAGCTACAATGGCTCCCATATGATAAGCTTGGTCCCCTAACACAGCACTTCTGAGAATGCTGAGATTAGGGGCACACATGTGACATGCTTCATCCTTAGCAGTTATACATCTACCAATGAAGAGACAAAATAATGTATAGCAGGAAAGTGAATGCTCCCTATAGTGGCCTGTGCTATATCTCTAGATTCCCCCACAGTTATTCTAGTAAGAAAATCTCTATATTCAGATTTAGGGGGATCCCTGATACTACCCCAAGATGGAAGTTTGCATGCACGAGTGAAATCCTCTAAGTCCATGGTATAAGACTTGTCATAAAGGTCAAACATGACTGAAGGAGAATTACGCGAAGATGAATAATCAAACCTCCCCACAAATGAACTTGTGAGATAACGATACTGGGGGCATTTATCAGCTTCAGAGTCCTCAAGACCGGCATTACGCACATATGCGTAAAATTCTTCTTTAATTCCCACTTGATTCATAAAATTTTCCGAAGGCCATTCACAGGGCCTCACGAGAGCGTCTCTTGGTGGTTCCTCGTCACCATCACGCATTGCAAGTCTGGGACCTTGCTTCCTTGAAGAACCACCTTGGAACATCCTCCTAAGCATATTGTTCTCTCTAAAAATAATTCTGAAATTTTTAGTAACTTCAAACAAAAGTGAACCAACTTCAATAAGATTAATAGCAACTACTCATACAAGTGCCTAGAGCATATATCAAGCATTAGAACTACTTGGAACCATATATATTTGACATGCAAGCTCAAGAACATGGTCACCTATGCAGCAAAAATT
Source organism: Triticum urartu (assembly GCF_056163025.1). Classification (NCBI taxonomy): domain Eukaryota; kingdom Viridiplantae; phylum Streptophyta; class Magnoliopsida; order Poales; family Poaceae; genus Triticum; species Triticum urartu. Next base: position 732,492,001 of record NC_141874.1, read on the forward strand.
TGCAATGAATAAAGCACTAGAACAAAAACTAATTGGACCAATGGAGGAGTCACATACCAAGGAACAATCTCCCCAAGCAGTTTTGCGAGAGGTGCTTTGAGCAAGGAGATCGAAAATCGCAGCAAAAGTTGCTGGAACACGAGCTTGAGTTGGTTTATCGGGTTTGTGCGAGACAGAGGAAGAAGATGGGTGCAGGAATAAGTGGAGGAGGGCCACCGTGGGCCCACGAGGAAAGGGGCGCGCCCTCCACCCTCGTGACCAGGTGGCAGCTCCCCCCGCGGTAATTTTTGCACTAAAAATCCTTAAATATTCCCGAAAAAATCATATTAACTTGGCATGGCATTCTGAGGACTTTTATTTTCGGGATATTTTTATTTTGCATGGATAAGTCAGGAAATAGACAGAAAAATACTATTTTACTTTATTTCTACTAAAGAACAGAAAATATAAAGAGGGTATAGAAGGTTGTGCTTCTAGTTTCATCCATCTCATGCTCATCAAAAAGAATCCACTAACAAGGTTGATCAAGTCATGTTAACAAACTCATTCCGATAATCATGGAACCGGAGAAATTTTGAATAACACTATGTTACCTCAACGGGGATATGGCATCCCCAACAATAAGTATATCATATTTCTTTTTGAATGTACGAAGAGGATATTCAAAACCTCCAAATATAATCGATGGAATTTTTCCAATAGAGTTGACAATATAAACTTGAGGTTCTTTCCTCAGAAAGTGCACCGTATGCTCATTACCATTAACATGAAAAGTGACATTGCCTTTGTTGCAATCAATAACAGCCCCTGCAGTATTAAGGAAAGGTCTTCCAAGAATAATAGACATACTATCATCCTCGGGAATATCAAGAATAACAAAGTCCGTTAAAATAGTAATGTTTGCAACCACAACAGGAACATCCTCACAAATACCGACAGGTATAGCAGTTGATTTATCAGCCATTTGCAAAGATATTTCAGTAGGTGTCAACTTATTCAAGTCAAGTCTACAATATAAAGAGAGAGAGGCATAACACTAACACCGGCTCCAAGATCACATAAAGCAGTTTTAACATAATTTCTTTTAATGGAGCATGGTATAGTAGGTACTCCTGGATCTCCAAGTTTCTTTAGTATTCCACCCTTAAAAGTGTAATTAGCAAGCATGGTGGAAATTTCAGCCTCCGGTATCTTTCTTTTATTAGTAATGATATCCTTCATATACTTAGCATAAGGATTTGTTTTGAGCACATCAGTCAATCGCATACGCAAAAAGATAGGTCTAATCATTTAAGCAAAGCGCTCAAAATCCTCATCATCCTTTTTCTTGGATGGTTTCGGAGGAAAAGGCATGGGTTTCTGAACCCATGGTTCTCTTTCTTTACCATGTTTCCTAGCAACAAAGTCTCTTTTATCATAACGTTGATTCTTTGATTGTGGGTTATCAAGATCAACAGCAGGTTCAACTTCTACATCATTATCATTACTAGGTTGAGGATCATCATGAACATCATCATTAACATTTTCACTAGGTTCATGTTCATTACTAGATTGTGTTTCAGCATCAGACATAGAGATATTGTAACACCCTCGATGCGACTATAGCTCCCATGTGTCGAGGCACGACTTAGAGACATAATCGCATTGAAGGCATATGTCGCAAGTTAGGCAATCTTCACAACATCCCATGTAATATAAATAATAAAGGGGAGATAACATAGTTGGCTTACACTCGCCACGTCAATCAAGTACATAAATAACATTACATCATCCAAACACTCATGGCCCGACTACGGCGCCAAAATAAAAGATAACCCAACATGCGACACGGTCCCAATCACCCCCAACTGGGCACCACTACTGATCATCAGGAAAAGAAACATAGTAACATTGTGAGTCTTTGTCGAACTCCCACTTGAGCTCAAACGCGTCTCCTGGAGCGGAATCATCAGGCCCTGCATCTGGTGTAATAGTAATCTGTGAGCCACAGGGACTCAGCAATCTCGCACCCTCGCGATCAAGACTATTTAAGCTTATGGGTAAGGCAAGATACAAAAGTATGTGGAGCTGCAGCAAGCGACTAGCATATATGGTGGCTAACTTATTCGCAAAAGAGAGCGAGAAGAGGAGGCAAAGCGCGAGCGAGAAACTAGAGAACAACCTGCGCAAACATTACTCCAACACCGTGTCCACTTCCCGGACTCCGCCGAGAAGAGGCCATCACGGTAACACACTCAGTTGATTCATTTTAATTAAGTTAAGGTTCAAGTTATCTACAACCGGACATTAACAAATTCCCATCTGCCCATAACCACGGGCACGACTTTCGAAAGTTCAAATCCCTGCAGGGGAGTCCCAACTTAGCCCATGACAAGCTCTCACGGTCAACGAAGGAATAGACCTCCTCCCAAGATGTTCCGATCAGACTCGGTATCTCGGTTCTTCAAGACACTTCTACACGTTAAAACAAGACCAGCAACACCGCCCGAATGTGCCGACAAATCCCGACAGGAGCTGCATATATCTCATTCTCAGGGCACACTCAGATGAGCAAGACGTCGGGTAGGCCAGCCCAGAGTTGCCCCTGGTAGCCCCGGACATCGCTCGGTGGGACCAACACTCAGAGGAGCACTGGCCCGGGGGGGGGGCTAAAATAAGATGACCCTCGGGCTCCGAAAACCTAAGGGAAAAGAGGCTAGGTGGCAAATGGTAAAACCAAGGTTGGGCATTGCTGGAAAAGCTTTAATCAAGGCGAACTATCAAGGGGTTCCCATGATAACCCAACCGCGTAAGGAACGCAAAATCCGGGAACATAACACCGATATGACGGAAACTAGGGCGGCAAGAGTGGAACAAAACACTAGGCGAGAGGCCGAGCCTTCCACCCTTTACCAAGTATATAGATGCATTAAGATAACATAGCAATATAATGATATCCCAACAAGTAAATAAATGTTCCAACAAGGAACGGCCTCCAATCTTCACCTGCAACTAGCAACGCTATAAGAGGGGCTGAGCAAAGCGGTAACATAGCCAATCAACAGTTTGCTAGGACATGGTGGGTTAGAGGTTTGACATGGCAATTTGGGAGGCTTGAAAGCAAGTGGTAGGCATCGTAGCAATGGCATAGCGAAAGAGCGAGCAAACTAGCATAGCAAAGATAGTAGTCATTTCGAGGGTATGATCATCTTGCCTGCACAGTTGTCAGAGTTGACTGGATCCTCGAAAGCAAACTCAACGGGCTCCTCGTTAGCGAACTCGTCTCCCGGCTCTACCCAAACAAGACAAACAAGCAACAATGACACAATCAACCACGTGCAAGGAACAAACAAAATGATGCAAAGATGATATGCTATGCGGGATGCGATGCGGGATGCATATGCAAGATATGACAGGAGATGCAAGAACCTGGCCTCAACTTGGGAATCCAAGTGTTCCACTGGAAAGATGAGATGAAATCGCTTGAAAACGATATAAAGAACGCCGGAATCGGAGTTACGGTTTGGAAATGGCAAGCAATTCAAATATGACACCGGTCTGCGATTTACAGAAAGTAGCCATCTAAATGCAAGGTAATGGACATGCTACAGCACCCAAACATGACAACAAAATACATGGCAGGGAAGCATTCAAGATGCTTAACAAAAATCTAGCACTGAGCTACGGCCAATTCATCCATTAACAGGTTCAAACAAGCATGGCAAAAATGCATACGGTAAACAGATCTCAGACTTAGTGAAATTAACACTTGTCTGGAATTTCAGATCAGGTAGCACTCTTCGGAGCAACAAAACTACATGCTACAGGACCTGAACATGGCAAAGTAAAGCATGTCATGGAGCTACTCAAAGAGCTTAACAAAAGTCCGTTAGTGACCTTGAGCCAAAAGGGATCAGAAAATACAATTGCAAGCATGTGAACATAGCAAAAACATAATCAGTTCTCAGACTTAGTGAAAACTGGAGCATGCTGAAAACAGATATCAAGTAGGCATGTTTACGAGCTCGATGCACTCACTACGGAGCAAGTCATGATAAGCTAAGCATACATCTATCAAGAACACACAAAATGCAAACTAGACATGGCAAGAACAATAGCATAGCATGCACGGATCAACTACAACATCATCGGCAAAATTGCAAACAAGTTGACAATCTGCCCAGATTCACAAAGTAGCAAAAGTAGAGCTCGATTGACTCGAGCTAGGTTGCTCCATAATAGCAAAAAAATACATGGATGGATAGAGCACTACAAGATTAACAAAACATACTTACTGATCATCCTCAAAAGAGGCACGGATCACTAGGAAACAACATGAACATATGGCCATATGAGATAAACAGCTCAAGGACTTAGTGGAATTGCTAAGTCCCTGAAAACAGAGTTACCAAGTGCACCACTTTGCAAGCTTGTGCTAGTCACCATACACATCACAAAAATACATGGGTTGCACCTCTGGAAATATGACAAAACCCTTAACAAAACACATGTAGAGCATCAGGGCATATCATGCACACATTAATCATGGCAAAAATGACAAAAGGCTAAATGGAGCAGCAGATCTGACAATTATCTCATGTAGCCCTCTTCTAACAGAATTTCGGGCATCAAGATGAACTCAAATGAAAATGATGCAATGGAATGAAATGATGTACTCTCTGAGCTGAACATTTTGATATGCTATATGCATGAATCGGAGCTACGGAAGCAAAGTTACGAAGCTATGAACATGGGCACTTGGGCTAGGGAAAACCAGGGACTTAGTGAAAAAAAAACAACCTCTCTCAGATCTAGGGTTTGCACGGAATACGAGGCGCAGTCGGGGCACTGTTCACCGGCGCCGGATTCATCAGGGAGGCGGCCACCGGAGGGATTCCGGCCGGCGCGGCCGGGCGGCGCGCGGCGGAGCGGGGCGGCTCGGCAGGCAGCGGGACAGCGCGGTGGCGGCGAGGCGGCGCGGTGGCGGCGGAGCGGCGCGGCTCGGCAGGCAGCTGGGCGGCGCAGTGAAGGCGGAGCGGCGCGGTGGCGGCGGAGCGGAGATGCCACGTGGTGGCACGGGAGTGGGCGCGGCGATGTGTCCGGCGCGGTGTGGACAATGTACGGCCGCGCGGAGACGATTTTTAGGGTTTCGGGTAGGGGGATCCGAGATTTTCGAGGAGGACCTATTTATAGGCATAGAGGGAGCTAGGAGAGTCCAAATGAGGTGCGGTTTTCGGCCACGCAATCGTGATCGAATGATCTAGATGATGGAGAAGGCTTAGGTGGGTTTTGGGCCAAAATGGAGGGGTGTTGGGCTGCAACACACACGAGGCCTTTTCGGTCCCTCGGTTAACCGTTGGAGTATCAAACGAAGTCCAAATGATACGAAACTTGACGGGCGGTCTACCGGTAGTAAACCAAGGCCGCTTGGCAAGTCTCGGTCCAATCCGGAAATGTTTAAACCCCACACACGAAAGAAAGGTAGAATTGACCACCGGAGGAGAACGAAGCGCCGGAATGCAAAACGGACAACGGGGAAAATGCTCGAATGCATGAGATGAACACGTATGCAAATGCAATGCACATGATGACATGATATGAGATGCATGACGACAACAACACACGGAGACAAAGACCCGAACCCGAGAAAATAAAATAACTTAACGCCGGAAACGGCAAGAGTTGGAGTACAAATTGGGAAAGTTACATCCGGGTGTTACAACACTCCACCACTACGAAAGGATCTTGTCCCGAGATCTAGGACTGAAAGAACGCCGGGTACTCCGAACGGAGGTGATCCTCGCGTTCCTAGGTAGCTTCATGGACGGAATGGTGTGACCACTTGACTTTGAGAAATTTGATTGATTTGTTGCGAGTCTTGCATTCAGTCTCTTCAAGAATAGCAACTGGGTGCTCACGATAAGAGAGATCTTCTTGGAGCTCAATGTCCTCGAAGTTGACGGTGCGGTCAGGAGTCTTGAAGCACTTTCGAAGCTGAGAGACATGGAACACGTCATGAACATTTGCAAAGTTTGAAGGAAGCTCGAGTTGATAGGCGAGGTCGCCTCTCTTGCTGACAATCTTGAAAGGTCCCACGTATCTAGGGGCAAGCTTCCCTTTGATACCGAAGCGACGAGTACCTTTCATAGGAGAGACGCGGAGGTAAACATGATCTCCGATCTCGAAAGCCAAATCATGGTGCTTACTATCATAGTAGCTCTTCTGACGGGATTGGGCTGCTTTGAGGTTATCATGAATGACTTTGCACATTTCCTCTGCCTCTGTGATTAAGTCATTACCCAAAAGCTGACGTTCACCGGTTTCAGACCAGTTGAGAGGGGTACGGCACTTCCTGCCATACAGAATTTCAAATGGGGCCTTGCCCGAACTTGCTTGAAAACTGTTGTTGTAGGAGAATTCAGCATAAGGAAGACAATCCTCCCACTTCATGCCGAAGGAGATCACACAAGCCCTGAGCATATCTTCAAGAATCTGGTTGACACGCTCGACTTGACCGCTAGTTTGAGGATGGAATGCTGTGCTAAAGCGGATGTTAGTGCCCATGGCCTTTTGAAAAGAATCCTAAAACTTGGATGTAAAGATGCTGCCACAGTCTGAAGAAATCACTTGTGGAATACCGTGCAGAGAGACAATACGAGAGGTATAGAGTTCCGCCAATTGAGCTGCAGTGATCGACTCTTTGATAGGCAGAAAGTGAGCCACTTTAGTGAGTTTGTCGATGACAACGAATATAGCATCATTGCCACGCTTGGACTTTGGAAACCCAGTCACGAAGTCCATCTCAATGTGGTCAAACTTCCATTCTGGAATGGCAAGAGGTTGGAGGAGACCAGCTGGCCTTTGGTGTTCTGCCTTCACTCTTCTGCAGACATCACATTCATTCACGAATTCAGCGATCTCACGCTTCATTCGAGTCCACCAATAAGCTTGCTTGAGGTCCGGATACATCTTCGTGCTCCCAGGGTGGATGGAGAGGAGAGAATTGTGAGCCTCGTTCATGATCACTTTACGGAGGTCACCTTTGGGTACAACAATACGATCCTCGAAGAAGAGAGTGTCCTTGTCATCAAGGCGGTAGCACTTGTACTTGGGTTGACTCTTGGCAATCCCAATCTTCACCTTTTTCACCATAGCATCAGGAAGCTGAGCTTGGCGAATCTGGTCTTCCAAGGTAGGAGAGACTTGCAGGTTGGCGAGGAAACCTTGAGGAACAACTTGCAGATTAAGTTTGCGGAAAGCTTCACAAAGCTCGGGTTGATAAGGCTTGAGAATCAGACTGTTACAATAAGCTTTCCTGCTCAAAGCGTCAGCAATCACATTGGCCTTGCCTGGAGTATACTCGATACTCGGATTATACTCTTGAATCATTTCGACCCATCGAGTTTGCCTGAGGTTGAGATTAGGCTGAGTGAAGATGTACTTGAGACTCTTGTGATCAGTGAAAATGTCCACTTTTCTTCCCAATAAGAGATGTCTCCAAGTCAAAAGAGCATGCACAACTGCCGCCAACTCGAGATCATGAGTGGGGTAGTTCTTCTCATTAGGCTTCAACTGGCGGGAGGTATAAGCAACAACTTTCTTCTCTTGCATCAAAACTGCGCCAAGACCTTGGAGAGAGGCATCACAAAAGACCTCGTACGGCTTGGATTCATCAGGAGGAGTCAGAACTGGAGCAGTGATCAATTTCTCTTTCAAAGTGTTGAAAGCAATGTCACACTCCGGAGACCAAACGTACTTGACGTGCTTCTGAAGAAGATTATAGAGAGGCTTCGCGATCTTAGAAAAGTTTTCAACGAATCTTCGGCAATAGCTTGCGAGACCGAGGAAGCTACGGAGTTGCTTCACGTTCTGAGGAGGTTCCCAATTCACAATTGCAGACACCTTCTCAGGATTCACGGCAATGCCCTTGGCAGAGATGATATGACCAAGATAAAGAACCTCATCGAGCCAAAATTCACACTTGGAGAACTTGGCGTAGAACTTGTGTTCTCTGAGCTTATCAAGAACCAAATGCAAGTGCTTGGCATGATCTTCCTTGTTCTTGGAGAAAACCAGAATGTCGTCGAGATAGAACAAAACGAAGTCATTGGTGTAGGCGTTGAAGATGAAGTTCATCATGCGAGAGAAAGTCGGAGGAGCGTTGACGAGGCCAAAAGACATGAAAGTGTATTCATATGAACCAAAACTTGTCCTGAAAGCCGTCTTGGAAATATCTTGCTCACGGATACGAATCTGATGATAACCCATACGGAGATCAAGCTTGGAGAATACTTGGGCACCTTTGAGTTGTTCGAACAGCTCATTGATGTTGGGAAGTGGGTATTTGTTCTTGATGGTCTTCTTGTTCAATGGACGATAATCAACACAAAGTCGGTCCGTTCCATCCTTCTTCTTCACAAAAGAACACCACAACCCCACGGAGAAGAACTAGGCCGGAAGAGACCCATTTTATCTTGAATATCGAGTTGCTTCTTCAGCTCCTTCAACTCTTCAGGTCCGAGCTTGTAAGGATGTTTGCAAACAGGTTCCGTTTCAGGCTCAAGATCAATAACGAATTCAACTGGCCGATGCGGAGGCATTCCTGGAAGCTCTTCTGGAAAGACGTCTTGATATTCGCAAACGACTGGAATTTGCGAGATAGCATCCAATTCACCCTTCTCATTGAGAGAAAACAGACGGATAGTATCATCATGAGCGGCAAAGACAATTACATCCTCAGACGAATGAGTCAATTGAATCTGCCTGGCTGCACAATCAAGCTGAGCCTTGTGCTTAGTAAGCCAATCCATTCCGAGAATAAGATCAATATCCGAGTTACCAAGAACCATTGGAGAAGAAAGAAACTTGTAATCGCCCAATGTGATAGTAACATCCGGAGCCATCATTTTGGTGTTCATGAACAAACCCAGAGAAGAAACCACTATCGGCTTAGGCAAATCAATAGTATGCACATCATGCATAGATGCAAAAGGCTTCGATAAAAATGATAAAGATGCACCAGTGTCAAAAAGAACTCTTGCGGGAATGTCATTAACGGGAAGGTTACCCATGATCACATCTGGTGAGTCCTCTGCCTGAGCTGCATTCAGCAAGTTGACCTTGGCGGACTTGGGGTTATGCTTGACCACAGTTGTACTTGCCGATCTCACAGGAGGAGGAGGAGGAAGACGCCTCTGGTTGAAACACTTGTTGGCATAGTGACCCTTCTGTTGGCACTTGTTGCACGTGACCTCTGAAAGTGGACGGTGATACGGAGCACTCGATCTTGGAGCTTGAGATGAAGTCTTGTTCTGAAAGCCAGGGTTGGGTGGGTGGGAAGAACCACTGCCACCTTTGCTCTTCTACTGATACGGCTGACGGAACAGAGGAGGAGGAAGCCAATACTTCTGCTGCTTGGCCACTTGAGTAGAGGAAGAAGGAGTAACATCTCTAACTCGCTTCTTGGAAGCATCACACCTCAATTGAGCAGCCTCTTGCTTCAATGCCATGTTGTAGAACTCATCGTATCTCAAGGGCTCGAAGAGAACAAGAGATAGCTAAATTTCTTCTCTGAGACCACCCCTGAACTGCATGCTCTTCTCGTCAGGGACGTCCTGCTTGGCAAAGCGGGCGAACTTCTGGAACAACTTGTTGTAGTCATAGACAGACAAAGAGCCTTGCTTCAGATTGCGGAATTCCTCGCGCTTGCTTTCAACCACGCTCTGAGGGATATGATGAGCTCGGAAATCTCGACGGAAATCATCCCAAGTGATAACACGTCCACCTCTGGAGTCCTTGTACTGCTGGAACCATTTTGCAGCTTGATCTTTGAGTTGGAAGGAAGCGAACTTGACAAAGTCCTCAGGCCTGACGTTACTGCACTCGAAATGCTTGCACAGATCCACTAGCCAATCGTCAGCATCGATTGCCTCAACACAATTGCTGAAAGTCTTTGGCCCATTAGCAAGGAACTGGTTGAGTGTAGCAAAGTGATTCTAATTGTTGCCCTGGTTCCCTTGGTTGCCTTGTTTGCGCTCTTGAAGAATTTGCATGATCAACTGTGTGTTTGCATTGGTTGCGGCCATCACAGCTTGCCATGCCTCCGGAGGAGGTGGAGGTGGTGGCGGATTAGGATTCGGAGTCGTGTGCGTTGGAGGAGCCATTCTGAAGAGGTTGACATCCATTAGCACATCGATAGACAAATATTGAAGCTGAATCCAACGGAATGAAAATTGCAACATATAGTCTTCACATCTGAACAAAATGAACGAATGCATTCCTCTTGAAATGGTCACATATCCATAAATTGAGAAGCCACGTAGAATTAAGGTAGAGAAATAAATCAACAAGGTATGGATCAAGAACGAATAATCGGTAAGAAATCCCAATCTCAAACCAATATCCGTGGAAGAAGAACTAGAGCTACAAGAATTCCCACCTATGAAACTCCCGAACCTTTCCGGATATGCAATCAGGTGTTGGGGATACAGGGGAAGCATAATATCTCACCCAAACTAGCAAATCCTGAATCCAGCTGTATCCATCCTTCAACACATAACCAAGAAACCTTCGGAAACCATCTACCTCAACCTTCGAAAAGCATCCGTTATACAAGTTATGGTGATACTCCCGAACTCCCGCCCCAGTACTGGGTGGCGTCGAGGTTATCTCACCAACGAACTGCATAAAAGAGATTTTCGATGTCGGCGTACTAAACTCAGGTATTCCAGAACTGCAACGATCAAATTAAGACGACAACACCTCAGAGCTCAACTCCCCGGGACACTTCCACAAAACCCCTGACAGGAGGCACCAAGACAATGTTCTCGTCATAAAACCATCGGAACGATTCCAAGATACCCGCGTGATCCTAAAAAAAATTTTAGTGAAATTTGAGAAGAGAAGAGTCAAAACTCTACGTCAGGATGCCTTACCAGAGCGATGAGGAGACTAGGAAGTAAAAAGAATTCCTAAACTCTCCGATATATAATTCCTAATGACTCAAAACATTTTTCTAGACACAACTCGGCCGCTAAAAACGATCAAGCAATGGGGCTCCTAAGGTCGGGGAAGGCTCTGATTACCAACTTGTAACACCCTCGATGCGACTATAGCTCCCACGTGTCGAGGCACGACTTAGAGACATAATCGCATTGAAGGCATATGTCGCAAGTTAGGCAATCTTCACAACATCCCATGTAATATAAATAATAAATGGGAGATAACATAGTTGGCTTACACTCGCCACGTCAATCAAGTACATAAATAACATTACATCATCCAAACACTCATGGCCCGACTACGGCGCCAAAATAAAAGATAACCCAACATGCGACACGGTCCCAATCACCCCCAACTGGGCACCACTACTGATCATCAGGAAAAGAAATATAGTAACGTTGTGAGTCTTTGTCGAACTCCCACTTGAGCTCAAACGCGTCTCCTGGAGCGGAATCATCAGGCCCTGCATCTGGTGTAATAGTAATCTGTGAGCCACAGGGACTCAGCAATCTCGCACCCTCGCGATCAAGACTATTTAAGCTTATGGGTAAGGCAAGATACAAAAGTATGTGGAGCTGCAGCAAGCGACTAGCATATATGGTGGCTAACTTATTCGCAAAAGAGAGCGAGAAGAGGAGGCAAAGCGCGAGCGAGAAACTAGAGAACAACCTGCGCAAACATTACTCCAACACCGTGTCCACTTCCCGGACTCCGCCGAGAAGAGGCCATCACGGTAACACACTCGGTTGATTCATTTTAATTAAGTTAAGGTTCAAGTTATCTACAACCGGACATTAACAAATTCCCATCTGCCCATAACCATTGGCACGGATTTCGAAAGTTCAAATCCCTGCAGGGGAGTCCCAACTTAGCCCATGACAAGCTCTCACGGTCAACGAAGGAATAGACCTCCTCCCAAGATGTTCCGATCAGACTCGGTATCTCGGTTCTTCAAGACACTTCGACACGTTAAAACAAGACCAGCAACACCGCCCGAATGTGCCGACAAATCCCGACAGGAGCTGCATATATCTCATTCTCAGGGCACACTCAGATGAGCAAGACGTCGGGTAGGCCAGCCCAGAGTTGCCCCTGGTAGCCCCGGACATCGCTCGGTGGGACCAACACTCAGAGGAGCACTGGCCCGGGGGGGGCTAAAATAAGATGGCCCTCGGGCTCCGAAAACCTAAGGGAAAAGAGGCTAGGTGGCAAATGGTAAAACCAAGGTTGGGCATTGCTGGAAAAGCTTTAATCAAGGCGAACTATCAAGGGGTTCCCATGATAACCCAACCGCGTAAGGAACGCAAAATCCGGGAACATAACACCGATATGACGGAAACTAGGGCGGCAAGAGTGGAACAAAACACTAGGCGAGAGGCCGAGCCTTCCACCCTTTACCAAGTATATAGATGCATTAAGATAACATAGCAATATAATGATATCCCAACAAGTAAATAAATGTTCCAACAAGGAACGGCCTCCAATCTTCACCTGCAACTAGCAACGCTATAAGAGGGGCTGAGCAAAGCGGTAACATAGCCAATCAACAGTTTGCTAGGACATGGTGGGTTAGAGGTTTGACATGGCAATTTGGGAGGCTTGAAAGCAAGTAGTAGGCATCGTAGCAATGGCATAGCGAAAGAGCGAGCAAACTAGCATAGCAAAGATAGTAGTCATTTCGAGGGTATGATCATCTTGCCTGCACAGTTGTCAGAGTTGACTGGATCCTCGAAAGCAAACTCAACGGGCTCCTCGTTAGCGAACTCATCTCCCGGCTCTACCCAAACAAGACAAACAAGCAACAATGACACAATCAACCACGTGCAAGGAACAAACAAAATGATGCAAAGATGATATGCTATGCGGGATGCGATGCGGGATGCATATGCAAGATATGACAGGAAATGCAATAACCTGGCCTCAACTTGGGAATCCAAGTGTTCCACTGGAAAGATGAGATGAAATCGCTTGAAAACGATATAAAGAACGCCGGAATCGGAGTTACGGTTTGGAAATGGCAAGCAATTCAAATATGACACCGGTCTGCGATTTACAGAAAGTAGCCATCTAAATGCAAGGTAATGGACATGCTACAGCACCCAAACATGACAACAAAATACATGGCAGGGAAGCATTCAAGATGCTTAACAAAAATCTAGCACTGAGCTACGGCCAATTCATCCATTAACAGGTTCAAACAAGCATGGCAAAAATGCATACGGTAAACAGATCTCAGACTTAGTGAAATTAACACTTGTCTGGAATTTCAGATCAGGTAGCACTCTTTGGAGCAACAAAACTACATGCTACAGGACCTGAACATGGCAAAGTAAAGCATGTCATGGAGCTACTCAAAGAGCTTAACAAAAGTCCGTTAGTGACCTTGAGCCAAAAGGGATCAGAAAATACAATTGCAAGCATGTGAACATAGCAAAAACATAATCAGTTCTCAGACTTAGTGAAAACTGGAGCATGCTGAAAACAGATATCAAGTAGGCATGTTTACGAGCTCGATGCACTCACTACGGAGCAAGTCATGATAAGCTAAGCATACATCTATCAAGAACACACAAAATGCAAACTAGACATGGCAAGAACAATAGCATAGCATGCACGGATCAACTACAACATCATCGGCAAAATTGCAAACAAGTTGACAATCTGCCCAGATTCACAAAGTAGCAAAAGTAGAGCTCGATTGACTCGAGCTAGGTTGCTCCATAATAGCAAAAAAATACATGGATGGATAGAGCACTACAAGATTAACAAAACATACTTACTGATCATCCTCAAAAGAGGCACGGATCACTAGGAAACAACATGAACATATGGCCATATGAGATAAACAGCTCAAGGACTTAGTGGAATTGCTAAGTCCCTGAAAACAGAGTTACCAAGTGCACCACTTTGCAAGCTTGTGCTAGTCACCATACACATCACAAAAATACATGGGTTGCACCTCTGGAAATATGACAAAACCCTTAACAAAACACATGTAGAGCATCAGGGCATATCATGCACACATTAATCATGGCAAAAATGACAAAAGGCTAAATGGAGCAGCAGATCTGACAATTATCTCATGTAGCCCTCTTCTAACAGAATTTCGGGCATCAAGATGAACTCAAATGAAAATGATGCAATGGAATGAAATGATGTACTCTCTGAGCTGAACATTTTGATATGCTATATGCATGAATCGGAGCTACGGAAGCAAAGTTACGAAGCTATGAACATGGGCACTTGGGCTAGGGAAAACCAGGGACTTAGTGAAAAAAAAACAACCTCTCTCAGATCTAGGGTTTGCACGGAATACGAGGCGCAGTCGGGGCACTGTTCACCGGCGCCGGATTCATCAGGGAGGCGGCCACCGGAGGGATTCCGGCCGGCGCGGCCGGGCGGCGCGCGGCGGAGCGGGGCGGCTCGGCAGGCAGCGGGACAGCGCGGTGGCGGCGAGGCGGCGCGGTGGCGGCGGAGCGGCGCGGCTCGGCAGGCAGCTGGGCGGCGCAGTGAAGGCGGAGCGGCGCGGTGGCGGCGGAGCGGAGATGCCACGTGGTGGCACGGGAGTGGGCGCGGCGATGTGTCCGGCGCGGTGTGGACAATGTACGGCCGCGCGGAGACGATTTTTAGGGTTTCGGGTAGGGGGATCCGAGATTTTCGAGGAGGACCTATTTATAGGCATAGAGGGAGCTAGGAGAGTCCAAATGAGGTGCGGTTTTCGGCCACGCAATCGTGATCGAATGATCTAGATGATGGAGAAGGCTTAGGTGGGTTTTGGGCCAAAATGGAGGGGTGTTGGGCTATAACACACACGAGGCCTTTTCGGTCCCTCGGTTAACTGTTGGAGTATCAAACGAAGTCCAAATGATACGAAACTTGACGGGCGGTCTACCGGTAGTAAACCAAGGCCGCTTGGCAAGTCTCGGTCCAATCCGGAAATGTTTAAACCCCACACACGAAAGAAAGGTAGAATTGACCACCGGAGGAGAACGAAGCGCCGGAATGCAAAACGGACAACGGGGAAAATGCTCAAATGCATGAGATGAACACGTATGCGAATGCAATGCACATGATGACATGATATGAGATGCATGACGACAACAACACACGGAGACAAAGACCCGAACCCGAGAAAATAAAATAACTTAACGCCGGAAACGGCAAGAGTTGGAGTACAAATTGGGAAAGTTACATCCGGGGTGTTACAGATATCATTTGGATTATCAGGTGGTTCAGCAATAGGTTCACTAGAAGTTTGCACAGTTGTATCATTTTTCTTTTTCTTCCTTTTAGAAGAACTAGGTGCATCAATATTATTTCTTTGAGAATCTTGCTCGATTCTCTTAGGGTGGCCTTCAGGATACAAAGGTTCCTGAGTCATTCTACCAGTTCTAGTAGCCACTCTAACAGCATAATCATTTTTCTTACTATTCATTTCATCAAGCATTTCTTTTTGAGCTTTAAGTACTTGTTCTACTTGAGTGGTAACCATAGAAGCATGTTTGCTAACAAGTTTAAGTTCACCTCTAATATTATCCATATAATCACTCAAGCGTTTAATCATAAAGGTATTCTGCTTTAATTGTCTACCAAAATAAGCATTAAAGTCATCTTGCTTAAACATAAAGTCATCAAACTCATCCAAGCACTGACTAGCAATTTTAGTAGGAGGGACTTCAACTTTATCATATCTATAGAGAGAATTTACCTTTACTACCTGTGTCGGGGTATCGGGAGGTTCTTCAGTAAATAAGTAATTGAGATAATATACTTCTTCAACAGGCGGTAAATTAAGACCATGTATTTCTTCAATAGGAGGTAAATTCTTAACATCTTCAGCTTTAATACCTTTTTCTTTCATAGATTTCTTTGCCTCTTGCATATCTTCGGGACTGAGAAATAGAACACCTTTCTTCTTCGGAGTTGGTTTAGGAATAGGCTCAGTAATTGGCTCAGGAGCTGGCTCAGGAGTTGGCTTGGGAGGTGGCTCAGGAGGTGCCCAATTATTTTCATTTGCCAACATATTATTCAATAAAATTTCAGCGTCATCCGGTGTTCTTTCCCTGAAAAGAGAACCAGCACAACTATCCAGGTAATCTCTGGAAGCATCAGTTAGTCCATTATAAAAGATATCAAATATTTCAGGTTTCTTAAGAGGATGATCAGGCAAAGCATTAAGTAACTTTAGAAGCCTCCCCCAAGCTTGTGGGAGACTCTCTTCTTCAATTTGCACAAAATTGTATATTTCCCTCAAAGCAGCTTGTTTCTTATGAGCAGGGAAATATTTAGCAGAGAAGTAATAAATCATATCTTGGGGACTTTGCACACAGTCACGATCAAGAGAATTAAACCATTTCTTAGCATCACCCTTTAATGAGAACGAAAATATTTTGAGTATATAAAAGTGGCACGATCTCAGATTATTAGTAAACAGGGCAGCTATTTCATCTAACTTACGAAGATGTGCCACAACAGTTTCAGATTCATAGCCATAAAAAGGATCAGATTCAACCAAAGTAATTATATCTGGATCAACAGTAATATCATAATATTTCTGATCAGGAACACAAATAGGTGAAGTAGCAAAAGCAGGGTCGGGTCTCATCCTACCTCTAAAAGATTCCTTACTCCACTTAATTAGTAACCTCTTACGTTCAGGTTTATCCGGACAAGCAAGAATAGCTTCATAAGATTCATTATTAAAAAGATAACCCTCAGGAATAACAGGCATAGGTTCATCATTACTAACATCATCGTGTTCAGGTTCACTAATTTCTCTTTCTCTAGACTTAGAAATTTGCTCATCTAGAAATTCACCAAGTGGCACAGTAGTATCAAGCATAGAAGTAGTTTCATCATAAGTATCATGCATAGCAGAAGTGGCATCATCAATAACATGCGACATATCAGAATTCATAGCAGTAGTAGGTTTAGGTGTCGCTAGCTTACTCATAACAGAAGGTGAATCAAGTGCAGAGCTAGATGGCAGTTCCTTACCTCCCCTCGTAGTTGAGGGTTTTTGTCTTAGCGTCTTTCAAGTTCTTCATAGTGTCCAGCAGATATAAATCCCAAGTGACTCAAAGAATAGAGCTATGCTCCCCGGCAACGGCGCCAGAAAAAGGTCTTGATAACCCACAAGTATAGGGGATCGCAACAGTTTTCGAGGGTAGAGTATTCAACCCAAATTTGTTGATTCGACACAAGGGGAGCCAAAGAATATTCTCAAGTATTAGTAGCTGAGTTGTCAATTCAACCACACCTGGAAACTTAGTATCTGCAGCAAAGTGTTTAGTAGCAAAGTAATATGATAGTGGTGGTAACGGTAACAAAGTAAAGAGAGCAAAAGTAATGTTTTTGGTATTTTTGTAGTGATTGTAACAGTAGCAACGGAACAGTAAATAAGCGTAAACCAGTATATGGAAAACTTGTAGGCACCGGATCAATGATGGATAATTATGCCGGATGTGGTTCATCATGTAACAGTCATAACATAGGGTGACACAGAACTAGCTCCAGTTCATCAATATAATGTAGGCATGTATTCCGTAAATAGTCATACCTGCTTATGGAAAAGAACTTGCATGACATCTTTTGTCCTACCCTCCCGTGGCAGCGGGATCCTATTGGAAACTAAGGGATATTAAGGCCTCCTTTTAATAGAGAACCGGAACAAAGCATTAACACATAGTGAATACATGAACTCCTCAAACTTTGGTCATCACCGGGAGTGGTCCCGATTATTGTCACTTCGGGGTTGCCGGATCATAACACATAGTAGGTGACTATAGACTTGCAAGATAGGATCTAGAACTCACATATATTCATGAAAACATAATAGGTTCAGATCTAAAATCATGGCACTCGGGCCCTAGTGACAAGCATTAAGCATAGCAAAGTCATAGCAACATCAATCTCAGAACATAGTGGATACTAGGGATCAAACCCTAACAAAACTAACTCGATTACATGATAAATCTCATCCAACTCATCACCGTCCAGCAAGCCTATGATGCAATTACTCACGCACGGCGGTGAGCATCATGAAATTGGTGATGGAGGATGGTTGATGATGACGACGGCAACGAGTCCCCCTCTCTGGAGCCCCGAACGGACTCCAGATCAGCCCTCCCGAGAGAGATTAGGGCTTGGCGGCGGCTCCGTATCGTAAAACACGATGAAACTTTTCTCTCTGATTTTTTCTCCTCGAATGCCAATATATGGAGTTGGATTTGGCGTCGGAGGGCCACCAGGGGGCCCACGAGGTAGGGGGCGCGCCCAGGGGGAGGGGCGCGCCCCCCACCCTCGTGGACAACGTGTGGGCCCCCTGGTCTTCATCTTTGGCGAGGTTTTTTTATTATTTATTCTAAGATATTCCATGGAGTTTCAGGTCATTCCGAGAATTTTTGTTTTCTGCACATAAAACAACACCATGGCAATTCTGTTGAAAACAGCGTCAGTCCGAGTTAGTTCCATTCAAATCATACAAGTTATAGTCCAAAACAAGGGAAAAAGTGTTTGAAAAAGTAGATACGATGGAGACGTATCACAAATCTTTCAAGACGAGGAGAGCTTTCATTCGGCTGGCCGAGAAAATGGCCCATCAGTAATGAGAAATGGGTTGTACATTTTTAAAACACATCAAACCGGCAATTAGTTTCAAATATCTTTCTTTTCATTTCAAGATTTCAAATTACATTAATTTTTATGCATGGAGAATTTGTTGGATTTTATATTGATATACATTTACTTTTTAAATCAGTTTGAATGTGAGTCGAAATTTCGGGATTAAAAACAGTTCGGACCGCACTGAAATATGCAAAATTTCGTATAATTTTTTAACCGTTGCCACAATATGGGATGTAATGCTAACAAAAAGAATATGGGCTCTAAAAAAACCTAAAGAATTAGCAAATGGGCTGTAAATTATTAGAATAAATGGCAGATGGGTTGTATGCTGTTTTCCACAGATTTGAGGCTTTCCTAAAAAAAGGTTGAAGCACAAGCACTGACTGTTGGATGTCCATCCAACGGCCTTCGTGCTTCTTCAATCTCTGCTATTCCTGCTCCAGCCGCTCAAACGAGCGCCGGCGGGACTGCCTGCTCCCTCCTCCTCGCGGCCGGCTGTGCTGCCGCGCAGGCCTCACCACCCGACCGTACTCCCATCGCTGGCCTAGCCATCCCTCTACTCACCCACACCTGCTGTTATTCTCCGGCGACGGCAGACGAACTAGTAAACCCTCGTACAGTCGTACTCCCATCCGCGTGGGAAACAACTGCCGAGTCTTCCCTGCCTCCGTGTCGTCCCCTTCCTAGGCCTCGCCGTCGTCCACCGCCCTGGTTCTCTCGGCGCGGCGTGGTCAACGTTGTCAAGGAACAACTTCCATCGGACATGGACTGTACGTGGAGAGGCTGACAGCTGGGTCCACGGCCGCAGCAAGGAAGTGCCTCCTTATTACGCGAAAAATAATGATTCCTCCACCTGACAGCTGGGACCCACCGGACAGGCCACTGTATTTCACGAAAAAAACGTTTCCCCTGACTGCTGGGACCCACCAGCTACATCTTCGCACGCAAGGAAGTGCGTCCGGGCAAAAAAAAATGATTCGCCCCCTGACTGCTGGGACCCACCAGCTACATCTTCGCAGGCACGGAAGTGCCTGACAGTCGGGACCCACCTGGTCGAAGCATACGTAGCGTTGTCATTCTGGTCGCGAACGTGTAGTACATATTGGTCGATGTAGAGGCGCGCATGTGTCGTAGTAGAGGCGCACACGTGTCGTAGTAGAGGCGCGCACGTAGCATGTACATATACGTACAGCGGCCAGGGTGCGAGAAAGAAAATATGGCCACGTATGTGTACACACGGGCGGGGTCTCGAACGCCTACTTGCGCATATGTACGGCCAGGGCTCGTGTGCATGGCTGGGTCGGAACGGAGAAACAGCGTCGTCGTCGTGTTCATGGGGAGGCAACGGAATGCGTCGTGTTCACGGGGAGGCAACGGAATGCGTCGTGTTCATGGGGAGGCAACGGAATGCGTCGTGTTCATCGGGAGGCTACGAAACGTGTGGGAGCCAACCGGCTGGGTCGGAACGGAATGCATGGTCGTGTTCATCGGGAGGGCTTGGACGGAAGAGGCGATGGAAACGAGGCCTGGCGTACCGCACAACGGAGGAAACGGACCTCCTACGTTCGGAACGGGGTCTTGTTGATCGGGAGGGGTCTGGCGTACTGCAAAACGGAAGAAACGGACCTCCTGTGGTCGAAACAGGGGTCCTGTTCATCGGGAGGGGTGTGGCGTACCGCAAAACGGAGGAAACGGACTTGTGTTGGAGCGCTACGATCGAAACGGGGGTCCTATTCATCGGGAGGGGTGTGGCGTACCGCAAAACGGGACTCCACGGGATACTGTTCATTTCCACTGTCGACCCCCTCCAGCCTCCACGAGCTACTGTTCATCCACTGTCGACCTCCTCCAGCCTCCACCTGCGACTGTTCATCCACGGGCTCCTGTTCATCCAGCCTCCACCGTGCGCTACTCCACCGGCTACTATTCAACCAGCCCTCTCCACGGGCTCCTGTTCAACCACCCCTCCACGGGCTACTGTTCATCCTGCCCTCCATCGTCTACTATTCATCCAGCCCTCCACGGGGTGGTCCTGTTCATCCAGCCCCAACCGGCTCGATCGATCGGAGTCCTGTTCTTCCAGAGGCAACACCACTGGGTCCTGTTCATCCACCCCCACTGGCAACTGTTCATCCAACCCCCCCCCCCCCCCGCAACGCTCACTGTTCATCCAGAGGCAGCATCGATCGGCTTTAGTTAGCAGCAATAGCGAAGGAATCGCTCGATCAGGTTCAGTTAATAGCCATCGATCGATCGCTCGGGTTCAGTAACGCGTAGCCTGGAGTGCAATCGCTCGGGTTCAGTTAGAGCCCAACGCCTCGCTCAGGTTCAGTTAGAGCCAACGCCTCGCACACACGCGCGTACGTGTACGAGAGAAACACACATCGCTCGGCCCCCGACCTCCCACCGTAACCGGGAACTCCCCGAAATTTTCCTCGCCCTCGCTTCTACCACGGTTTTTCCGTCATGGACGGCCCAAAGAATGTCATGCAGCTGCGTCTCCGGCCCGCCCAGGACGAAAAGCCCATTTTCTGTCATGATTTTTTGTCATAGAAGTAGGAGCCCACCACATCTATGATGATACCGGGTTTTGTCACAATTATCGTCATAGAAGTGTCATATGTATGACAGAAAAAAAATTCGTTCGGCCCAAACTGTCACGGATGTGTCTTTTTTTTGTAGTGAAGTATCCCGATTATTGTCACTTCTGGGTTAACGGATCATAACACATAATAGGTGACTATAGACTTGCAAGATAGGATCAAGAACTCTCATATTTTGATGAAAACATAATAGGTTCAGATCTGAAATCATGGCACTCGGGCCCTAGTGACAAGCATTAAGCATAACAAAGTCATAGCAACATCAATCTCAGAACATAGTGGATACTAGGGATCAAACCCTAACAAAACTAACTCGATTACATGATAAATCTCATCCAACCCATCACCGTCCAACAAGCCTACGATGGAATTACTCAGGCACGGTGGTGAGCATCATGAAATTGGTGATGGAGGATGGTTGATGATGATGATGGCGACGAATCCCCCCCCTTCGGAGCCCCGAACGGACTCCAGATCAGCCCTCCCGAGAGGTTTTATGGCTTGGCGGCAGCTCCGTATCGTAAAACGCGATGAAATCTTCTCTCCTATTTTTTTCTCCCCAAAAGCAGATATATAGAGTTGGAGTTGGAGTCGGGAGGTGTCCAGGGGGCCCACGAGGTAGGGGGGCGCGCCCCCACCCTCGTGGAAAGGGTGTGGGCCCCCTGGTCTTCATTTTTGGCGAGGATTTTTTATTATTTATTATAAGACATTTCGTGGAGTTTCAGGTCATTCCGAGAACTTTTGTTTTCTGCACATAAAACAACATCATGGCAATTCTGCTGAAAACAGCGTCAGTCCAGGTTAGTTCCATTAAAATCATACAAGTTAGAGTCCAAAACAAGGGCAAAAGTGTTTGGAAAAGTAGATACGACGGAGACGTAACAAATATGTGGGAGCCAATATGAACATCCAGGTTTCGCTATTGGTTATTGACCGGAGACGTGTCTCGGTCATGTCTACATAGTTCTCGAACCCGTAGGGTCCGCACGCTTAAAGTTCGGTGACGATCGGTATTATGAGTTTTGTGTGTTGATGTACGAAGGTGGTTCAGAGTCCCAGATATGATCATGGACATGACGAGGAGTCTCGAAATGGTCAAGACGTAAAGATCGATATATTGGGCGACTATATTCGGACACCGGAAGTGTTCCGGGTGATTTTGGAGAAAAGCGGAGTGCCGGAGGGTTACCAGAACCCCTTGGGAGAAATAATGGGCCTTATGGGCCTTAGTGGAGAGAGAGGCCTGGCCTAGGCCTGGCCGCGTGCCCCTCCCCCTCTGGTCCGAATTGGACTAGGAGAGGGGGGCGGCGCCCCCCTTTCCTTCTCCCTCTCCCCCTTCCTTCCCCCCTCCTAGTAGGAGTAGGAAAGAGGGGAGTCCTACTCCTACTAGGAGGAGGACTCCTCCTCCTGGCACGCCATAGAGGGCCAGCTGGCCTCCCCCCTTGCTCCTTTATATACGGGGGCAGGGGCCACCTCTAGACACAAGTTGATCATTGATCCCTTAGCCGTGTGCGGTGCCCCCCTCCACCATAATCCACCTCGATCATATCGTAGCAGTGCTTATGCGAAGCCCTGCGTCGGTAGCAACATCATCACCGTCAACATGTCGGCGTGCAGACGAAACTCTCCCATGAAGCTCTGCTGGATCGGAGTTCGTGGGACGTCATCGAGCTGAACGTTTGCTGAACTCGGAGGTGTCGTGCGTTCGGTACTTGGATGGGTCGGATCATGAAGACGTTCGACTACATCAACCGCGTTCTCATAACGCTTCCGCTTACGGTCTACGAGGGTACGTAGATGATACTCTTCCCTCTTGTTGCTATGCATCACCATGATCTTGCGTGTGCGTAGGATTTTTTTTGAAATTACTATGTTCCACAACACCAGGGCCATAGGTTCACTAGTGACATCTCTCTCGAAATCATATGAAGGCATGGTAGACATATTACTGTTGGACCATTGACATAATATCGCAAATTATAAATATGATCATTCATGGCATAATCTCACATAGGCATTATGTTGTGATAAGTAGACCCTTAATCCAACTACATCTACTACTATTACTCCACCCCAAGACCGCTATCCAACATGCATCTCAAAGTATTAATTTCACTAGGAATAGAGTAACATAATAAGAAAGATGGAATAATTAAGACAGGAAGAGATCAATCGATATGTTCAAACCCCGTTGTTTTAACCTTAGTGGCAACAACACAATACACACCTTGACCCCTCCCGTGACAGGGCAAGATCATAGCAAGATTGAACCCACTACCATGCACCACTCCCTCTGAAGACCTACTCATCTAATTGGCCAAATAAGACTCATAGATCGTATAGCTATAAAATCACACAAGACAGAAACTTCAAGAGAATAAATATAAATCAATGCATAATCTAATCATAAATCCATAATTCGTCGGCCCAACAAACATGCCACAAGAATTACATCGAATATATCTCCAAAGAGATAGTTGTATTGAAGTTCAAAATAGAGGGAGAGAGAGAGATCTAGCTACTACTATGGACCCGTAGGTCCTGAAAGAACTACTCACACATCATCATGGAGACAACAAGGTTGATGAAGATGGCCTCCCCAATGATCCACCTCCCCCTTCGGCAGAGTGCCAGAACAAGGCTCCAGAATGGGATTGCTTTGGAACAGAGGCTTGCGGCAGGGATAAAATTGTTTCGGGTCTTGCTTCGAGGGTTTCTGAATATGTGGGAATTTATAGGCCAATAATTAGGGCAAAAAGGGCTACGTGGCGCTCACAAGCCAGGGTGGCGCGCCCATTTCCATGTCGGGCACTTGTGGGCCTTCTCGTCCTCCCCCGAAGCTTCTATTGTCTGTTATTGTCCAGAAAAATCGTCAAAAAGTTTCATCGTGTTGGACTTCTATAGGTATAGATTTTCTAGAAAACCAAAAACATGCAAAAAATGAACTGGCACTAGGCACTAAATAAATAGGTTAGTCTAGAAAAATAATATAAAATGGCTTATAAAGTACGCAAAGGGGAAATAGACTAACATTTAACAATAAAAAATTATAGATAGGTTTGAGATGTATCAGTCGGTACGCGGGTAGTTATGTACGTGATGGTCACCTTTAATTGGCCTTCTTCCCGATGCCATGAGCTCCTGGCCATCCGTGTAACTGTCGGAGAGAGATGGATCGCGCTTGAGATTAAGAAGGAAGGTAAAACTTCCCTCCCACGCAAGGAGTTGACGGATGAAATGCGATCCAAACCAACACCCCACAACCTTTAAATATGAAGGCACGTAGGCTCGATATGGAGCGCCCTCCTTAAATTAAGTACTTCACCTGCTTCGGGCTTCCAACGCGATTGAACTGGAGGCTGTTAGAACTTCAAAAGGAAGTGTTGACACTTTAGAAGATCAAAGTTGATTCATATTAGGTTGTGTGTATACTACCTGAATGCATTTGGGCTAGTGTGGACATCAACTCTCTGCCCCATATGCCATTAGAGAATCTACAGCCGGACCTCTTATATTGCCCCTATATTTCTGAGAAGACGGCCTAGTTAGTGACCGGCCCAGAAATTGTGAGCCAATCGCCCCCCTCAAACCGGCCCTATACATCCAGCTAACCGACGCCCCTCATTTTCATCCCATATCCGAGGCGGGTATGGGGATGCTTGGACACACCGGGCGCGTTTGCCACATCGAACAAGATAGGCCGGACCCACCATAAATTCCGCCAAATTGCCCCGTCCTAGCCGGTCCTGCACAGGAGCCCTACTTCAGACTCGAGAAGATTTGTTGTAGACAACTCTATCTCTCTCCTTCGCAGAAATACCCAGCTTCTCCAAGGATGCATGCACTAGGTACAGACACTGTTGTTGTTAGTAAGATGATCCGGAACGGGGAGAGCACATGCCTTGGTGGCACTGTGAGATTTTCCCGCGCCATGGTGAAGGTGTTTCGAGCGGAGTATCTGAGAGAACCAAATGTGCAACATACAAAAGGATGATGGCAATTGGAGCGACAACAGGTTTTCGAGGTATACTCGGTTGAGTTGATCGCATGCATTTGCAATGGAAGAACTTCCCCAAAAGGTTGCAAGGGATGTACCAAGGTCACACCAAAGAGGCAACCACCATACTCGAAGTAGTTGCATCAAGAGGCTCGTGGATTTTGCATGATTTCTTTGAAATATCTGGTTCTCATAGTAACATCAATGTGCTCCAGCGATCTTCACTATTTAGGAAACTTTGTGACGAGGATGCTCTGTCGTGCAACTACACTGTCAACAGACACAACTATAACATGTCATACTACCTTAACTATGGTACCTATCCTCGGTGGACGGCGTTTGTGAAGACCATATCCAATCCCCATGGCAACAGACAATGCCACTTTGCAACAAAGGCAAGAGGCAGCAAGAAGGCATTCAGAGTGATCCAATCTCGTTGGGGTATTGTTCGTGGAGCTGCAATAGTGTGGGAAATCGGAGACTTAGTGGGAGCCGATGACATGTTGTGTTATCTTGCACAACATGATTGTCAAGGATGAGGGTGAAGGGGCGACCAAAACGCATGGTTTTGAGAAGCCCAGAGTACAAGTATGTCTCTCGAAACAAGATGCACATCATATTGTGAACTTTCTAGAGATGCATTGGAATCTTTGAGATCAAAATGTGCATATGCAACTACTCAATGATCTTCTGGAGCTTGTGTGACCTTGCAATGGAAGCGAAGGATTTTAATATTTGAATTGTGCACTTGAAATCAATTTTATGTTTGAACTATGTATTTTACGCTATGAACAATGTTATATACATGTGATGTTCTTGTTTACAATTGGCATGCATGGATTTGCATGGATTCGAGGTTTTAATATGAGGAGTGTGATTGTCCAGCATGACATTTGAGGGGGCGTCCAACGCTATCCGGGGACATTTAAAAAGGCCGATTTGCCTGTCTGATTGTAGATGCTCTTAGAGTGCATTCTTAAACGGTGGACTCCCAGGGCGAGTGCTCCTATTCTTTTGTTGCTCTCTATTAGAAACTGCCAAGGAAACACACACACACACACACATGCATCCGTGGTCCGACCAAGTTTGAGGGTCTTGCACTTTCTAATGCGTTTTCCTCTTTTAGTTTTCTATAATTATTTTTATTTTTATTTACACAAAAAAGAAACATTTTTTAGATGAACATTTTTGTAATTACATGAACTTTTTCTAGAAAGTGCATGGACATTTAAAAAATACATGAATAATTAAAAATATGAAACATGTATTTTAATAAAATGTTCATACATACACAAGAAAATATACCTTACAAGTCAACAATAAAATAAAAATAAGCAATGTAACTTATCTCCACAGAAGGGGTGGAAAATTAAGGGTCTACCCTTTACAACTAAAAGCACTGGTGCTTTAAATAAACTGATTTATTTTTTAAACACCTTTCCTAAGCATCTTGCTTTGTAGCCAAACACTACCATAGTGGGGACTAACTTAGACTAGTAACATGCATATGTTACTAGTCTATGTTACTACCACTATAGTGGGGACTAACATATATATGATGTTATGCCACACTTTATTAGGTTGTAGATTCATCATATCTTGGTATGTGTAATAGTACCCATAATGTGAGTAACATACTATGTTACTACCTCCGCCCGGGTTTATTGGTCCCCTTCAAATATTGTGCCAACTTTGACCGTAGATTTGAAAAACAAATTATAAGTTGTATGCCACAAAACTTATATTGTTGGATTCATATTTGAAACAGGTTTCTAACGATATTATTTTTAGGGTATCTAACTTATTTTTTGATAGTTAAATGAAAGATCAAAGTTGGATCAAAACTACAAGGAGGGTTAATAAACCAGGACATAGGTAGTACCATATGTCTCTCCTTCTTCATTAATTACTTGCCATATCATGTATTTTGCATAGATATATGTGATGTTACCACTTATATATGTTACTCCCACTATGGTTAGTCTAAGACTTCCTCACAGTTCTCCATGGTTTCTATTGGCGAACCGCTGGGAATGAAGAGTTGTACTTACCACATTATATGCTAAGAAGGGATATGATTGCTCTTCCCATTTTTCTAGGTGAAATAAAGGAGAATAAAGGTACTATATTTACTATTTTTTGAACGTGTGATATTTATGGTACCCGGCCAGAAGGCTACACACAAAGAGAAGTTTGCGGTTCAGACTAGTCACAATCGAGAGTAACTTACACTAGTAATATACATGCTATCCAAGATTATGTTACTACCTTCATAGTGGGTAGTAACATATGTATAGTATCAGCTTCATTTATTAGGTTATAGATTCATTTTGTCTTGATATGCATGACGTTACTCATAGAATGAGTAAAGTTACTCAATTTGCCTCTCTCATTAACTCATTGCCACATAGGCAAATTTGCCGACTTATACCCGATATTACTCTTGAAGTTACTCCCACTATGGTGAGTCTCATCGTTATTGCTCAATAGGTTCTCTTTGTTGTGGAACATGGGCTTTCCTTTCTTTGGGATATAAAGGTTGCAGTCATCCAATGCAGCAGGAGAGTTACTAAAAACAATTAGCAGAAGAAGCACTTGCCATAGAGGGAAAAGGTCCATTTTTGAACCTTGAACTTGTAGAGCTTAGCTAAATCAAACACAGAACTCCGAATCCCGGTTGGTGGCACCCTGAACTTATCAATCCCAGTCTAAATTGAACCGCGGAGCTATTTTTCACGTAAAAAAATTCCTAAAATGGGATAATTTGCTAGTTTCACTAGCTGACTTGACCCAATTGTCATATTTATCTTCCACCTCTAGTCTCGGGCGGATCGCCCAGTAACTGATTTTTTTGTATTCGTGCCCACTTGCATATCGAACTTAAGTTGGTTTATGTGATTCTTTTTTTTCATACTCGTCCCAAGTAACTCTTTTTTTCTATTTGGATTTTCCATCGCCGTAATTTCTGTTATCATTTTATATCCCCTTTTGTTTCAATTTAATTTACAATTTCCTAAGGATTTTTTATTTTTTTTCTTTTCTCTATTTTATTAAAATATTTATTTTTTAAACACTATGTATCTACTTTCATGTATATTTTTGAATAAACAATGAGCATTTTACAATACAGGATCAATTATCTTAAATATATGTTGAACACTTTTTGACTTCATAAACTTTTTAAAATTCATGAACATCTTTCAAAATTGTGAATTTTTATTCAAAAAACATCATGAAAACTAATTCAAATTCACAAAACAAATTTGACTTAGCAAACATGTTTCGAGTTTGTGGATATTTTTTCCACTTCACAAAATATTTTCAATCTGATGAACATTTGTTCAAATTCATGAACACTTTATAATTTGCGAAGATTTTTCTAGTTCGTGAACATTTGTTTTTCATTTTTGGTGTCTGTTCTATTTTTTAAAATTCTTGAACAGTTCTTAATATTCTAAATATTTTTGGTGTTCACAAAATGAATTCAAATGCAAGAAACATTTTCAAATTTGCCAATATTTTTTGAGTTCGCGAACAATTTCATAAACTTCTAAAGATTTTTCAAATTTAAGAATATTTCTATTTCTGAATTTGTTTCCATATATTCGAACATTTTTTGAGTTCACGAACATTTTCCAAACTCTTGAAGTTTCTTTGTATTCAAGAATATTTTTTCATTTCCTAACAATTTTTTTATTTGTGAACATTTTTCGACATCATGCACACTTTTCAAATTCGTAAAAAAATCATAACTATTTTGTAGGCTAGCCGACGCATCAAAGGAGTGACCTGAGAGGTGCAATC
Organism: Triticum urartu; assembly: GCF_056163025.1. Classification (NCBI taxonomy): domain Eukaryota; kingdom Viridiplantae; phylum Streptophyta; class Magnoliopsida; order Poales; family Poaceae; genus Triticum; species Triticum urartu. Next base: position 732,521,011 of record NC_141874.1, read on the forward strand.
CCAGAATCGTCGCTTTTCCGGTGCACCAAACAGCTCCAGGGTTTGATTTAGACCGGAATTGATAAGTTGAGGGTGCCAACGGCCGGGATTTGAAGTTGGGGATTTGATTTAGCTAAGTTCAAAATGGACTTTTTCCACAAAAGACCAGCAACCGGCCTGCCGCTTGCTATTGTGTTATGTACCTGTGACGCCCGGATAATTAAGTTAGAGTAATTCCCTGTTAATGATGCCATATCACCTCAATTACTGTTGATAAACTCGCGTTAGTTCAAAAACGATTCAAATTCAAATATAAAATATAGACAAACAACAAAAGTTTTCAAACACTAAAACAAAAATATTCTAAATGTGTCGGATAGGTCATAGGTAATTGTGGTGGAGAAGCCAACCTTTTGCAAAGTGTTTAAATGCCCTTAACTAGTTAAAAAAGCAGTGGCTAAAATAATAGTTAATTTCTTTTTAAATTATAAAATTATTAAACTAATTTATATCAGGTCCAAGCTAGGCTGGGTAGTAGACTTTATTGATGATACTAAGTTTGGTGCTAGAGGTAATGTTTATAAAACTAAAACTAAAAGGAAACACAAATTAAAATAGACAAGAAAATTAATTAAATAAAAATATGCAGGGGGCAACCCCCTCGCTGGGCCTCGGCCCAGGTGGCCACTGGGCCAACCAGACCGGCCCACCTGGCCTCCGATAACCCCACCCCCTAGTCCTAACCCTAACCACCTCCACGTTTCCCCACTCCCCCTTCTCTCCCGATCCCATCTGGATCGGGGCTCCAGGAGCCCGACGGCGCCTTGGCACCCGCCGCCCGTGGCCGGCGCGCCCCTCCGGCGCCCCGGTGGCCTCCACCGCGCCGCCACCGGACCCCTTCGCCCCGCCACTGCCTCGCATCTCCTCCCCGTCCGCCTTCCCCGCCGAACTGCTCAACCCCCCTGTGAGCTCCCTTCGGTCGCCGCCCCCCCCCCCTTGCGCTCGCCTCTCCCTCGCTGCGCGTCGCTCGCGGGCGCGCGCGCACCGCGCCACTCTGGCCACTCCGCGCCCCCTTCCGCACGTGCCCCGCTCGCCTCCCCTGCTGGTCCCGGCCACCGCCGCGGCCAGCGCGCCCGGGGCCGCGCCTTGGCTCCCGTGCCTCGCCATCAGCCTTGCTGACTTGACCCGCACCGGTGCCGCCCGCGCAGCCTCGCTGCGCTGCTGCTACGTCTGCACTCCGTGGCAGCGTCCGTGCCGCCGCATCCTGCCGCGTCGCTGCGCCGGGGCCGCGCCCGTCCGACCTCGCCACCACCTTCACCACTGCTGCCCAGCACCGCCGCCGCCCCGCACCGGCGCTACCATGCTACTGCTCCCCTTCCCCTGTGGCTGCTGCAGATTGCTGCGATGACCACTGGCGCCCCACTGCGCCGTGGATGGCCTGGGCGAGCGCCCTGGCTGGCTGGCGCCCCCACCCGCTACGCCCACACCCATTCGCCCCCTGTGCCTATGACAGATGGGGCCCACACCCGAAAAAAATGATTAATTAAATAATAATTGTTAATTAATTAGTTAGTAAGTTAATTAGTTAACTTAAATAACCTGCTTAATAACCTAATCAACCAGATTAGTTAATCAAATGTTGTTTAGTAAAACATGTATCAATGACATGCGGGTCCCATGGGCCCTTTTGACCAGTCAACGGTCCAGTCAAACGCTGACTGGACATTTGACCAGGGCCCCACCTGTCAGCCCCATAGACACACTCTGGGCACACTTCCTGTGTACCCATAGCATCTAAACACAAATTTAATTTCGAATTAAATTAAATCTAGAAATTAGAAAATCATTTTTAAATATTTTAAAATTAATATAAAATAAACCGTAGCTCGGATGAAAAAACTTTGTACATGAAAGTTGCTCAGAACGACGAGACGAACCCGGGTACGCAGCCCGTTCGTCCGCCACGCATCCCTAGCATAGCGAACACGCAACTTTCCCCCTCCAGTTCATCTGTCCGAAAACGCGAAACACCGGGGATATTTTCACGGATGTTTCCCCCCTTCACCGGTACCACCTCTTATCGCGATAGGGCACCCCTAGCACCGCTACTTGTCATTGTCATGCATCGCTATGCATCTGTTTGCTTAATATTTATTGTTTCCTCCCCCTCTTCTCTCGCTAGACACCAAGACCGACGCTGCTGCTACCCAGTACGACTTCAGTGTTGATGACCCCTCTCTCTTGCCAGAGCAACCAGGCAAGCCCCCCCTTGATCACCAGATATAGCCTACTCTTCTCTCTACTGCTTTCATTAGAGTAGTGTAGCATGTTACTGCTTTCCGTTAATCCTACCCTGATGCATAGCCTGTCCTTGCTACTACTGTTGTTACCTTTACCTGCAATCCTAATGCTTAGTATAGGATGCTAGTTTATCATCAGTGGCCCTACATTCTTGTCCGTCTGCCATGCTATACTACTGGGCCGTGATCACTTCGGGAGGTGATCACGGGCATATACTACATACATTACACTGTTACATTACCGGTGATACTGTTTGGAGATGGGGGCTGAAGGGGCAGGTGGCTCCATCCAGGTAGTGGTGGGCCTGAGTTCCCGACGGCCCCCAACTGTTACCTTGAGGCAAAGCGACAGGGCAGGTTGAGACCACCTATGAGAGAGATGGGCCTGGCCCTGGTCGGCGTCCGTGGTTATTTCAAAATAACACGCTTAACGAGATCTTGGTATTCGATCTGAGTCTGGCTACTGGCCTATACGCACTAACCATCTACGCGGGGACAGTTATGGGCACTCGACGTCGTGGTATCAGCCGAAGCCTTCGTGACGTCAGCGACTGAGCGGCGCGCGCCGGGTTGGACCGCGTAACGCAACTTCCTTTGTAATGGAGGTTGCTAGGTCTGCTCACCGGTCGCGTACGCAATGTGCAGGTGTGCAATGGGCGATGGGCCCAGACCCCTGCGCCATAGGATTTAGACCGGCGTGCTGACCTCCCTGTTGTGCCTAGGTAGGGCTGTGACGTGTTGATCTTCCGAGGCCGGGCATGACCCAGAAAAGTGTGTCCGGACAAAGGGGATCGAGCGTGTTGGGAAATGTGGTGCACCCCTGCAGGGAAGTTAATCTATTCGAATAGCCGTGTCCCTCGGTAAAAGGACGACCCGGAGTTGTACCTTGACCTTATGACAACTAGAAACGGATAATTAATAAAACACACCCTTCCAAGTGCCAGATACAACCGGTGATCGCTCTCTCATGGGGCGACGAAGGGAGGATCATCGGTTAGGATTATGCTATGCGATGATACTTGGTGAACTTACCATCTAGTCTCTTCTCCTGCTGCAAGATGGAGGTTACTAGAAGCGTAGTCTTCGATAGGACTAGCTATCCCCTCTTATTCCGGCATTCTGCAGTTCAGTCCACTTATGATACCCCCTTTTCCATTTGATACCAATGCATACATATGTAGTGTAGCTCCTTGCTTGCGAGTACTTTGGATGAGTACTCACGGTTGCATTGTTCCCTCTTTCCCCCTTTCTATACCCGATTGCTGCGACCAGACGATGGAGCCCAGGAGCCAAACGCCACTGTCGATGATGACTACTACTACTCGGGAGGTGCCTACTACTACGTGCAGCCCGCTGACGACGACCAGGAGTAGTTTAGGAGGATCCCAGGCAGGAGGCCTGCGCCTCTTTCGATCTGTATCCCAGTTTGTGCTAGCCTTCTTAAGGCAAACTTGTTTAACTTATGTCTGTACTCAGATATTGTTGCTTCCGTTGACTCGTCTATGATCGAGCTCTTGTATTCGAGCCTTCGAGGCCCCTGGCTTGTAATATGATGCTTGTATGACTTATTTTATTTGTAGAGTTGTGTTGTGATATCTTCCCATGAGTCCCTGATCTTGATCGTACACGTTTGCATGTATGATTAGTGTACGATTGAATCGGGGGCGTCACAAGTTGGTATTAGAGCCGACTGCCTGTAGGAATCCCCCTTCCACACTCCTTGGCCGAAGTCGAGTCTAGACATTACAAAACTTTTTACTAACATGGATGTGTGCCTTACGGGCCCACGTCGCCATCTGGGTGGTATTAGGATCTTTTACTCCTCGATCCTTAGTCCGGGATTCTGATCTCTCTTCTATTTGGGTTAAATGATTTTGCTAACTCTAACTCTAGGTTCTCGTAATTACTTTCTTCCGGAGAGCCCCTTATTACAGATGATCGCCTGCTGCACCAGAAGATTTCGAAGATACTCCCAGATATTCTCTCGAGGCTTTGTGCCCGTTGCTTTTGCAATTCCCTACCACCGAAACATCCCTATGGATAAATACTTACACATGTCATCTGTCGTTCTTACTTTTATTTCCAGTTGATCTTGTTATTACAAGATACCCCGAGAATACTTTGTGCCTACTGCCTTGCAGTTCCTTGCCCCAGAAATACCCCTACAGATAATTCCTCGGTCTTATCGAGTATCCACTCATTCCCAGTTGTTCTTGTGTTCCGCAAAAGACTTCAAAATACTATTTGATCTTTCGAAAATCCTCAACAGCCTGTTGTTCTTGGAATTCTTGCATAGTTGCATTCCGGTTAATTCCATTGGTCTAGCTAATTACTTTAAAAACCTTTGTGATTGTCATTCTGATCCTTTTGATTCAATAGGTGTGTGAATGCACACCATCATCAGTTGTTCCCTGGAATTTATCCTTCCGACTCAGACGTCATTTTAAACATGAGTTGGATCTCGACCAATCAAATTTTGCCATCGATTGTACTTCTACGGCTATTCAACTTATCCATCCCTAATCAGAGCATTGCTTCTGATCCCTTGTCTTGGAATTGATAATTCCTTTGCATTTGAACTTTGAGTTAGTCAGTTGTTTCTATAAACTGATCTCCGTGCATTCCTTCTTCCTCTGATTGAGTACTGATGCTCACATCAGATCCCTTGTGGACCACCAGATCCTTTGTTGGATTTTATCCGACGGCGTCCTTCATATTCTATAAGCTTGTGAGCCTTTCCTCGTATACATAATGCCTTTGGTAAATTGTATCCTCTGCTTTCCCCAGCATGCTCTACTATCGAGCTGGTGTTATTTATTCCTGAAATTGTGGTATATGCTCCTAAGATGCCTCGATGGGTTGAACCTATGCCTTCCCCAAACCGTATGAACCCGAAAGTTTTCGCGAGTCATACTCTTCTGTTGTTTCGCCAGATAAAAATTCTACACTACAGCCTCATCAAAAGGGAGAAGTAAAATGAAAGGTTATGCATTGAAGAAGTGGGAGTCGACCTTGAGCCTTTGCGTTCATGCCCATGGACCCGAGGTGGAACTTATCATTGAAGCTTCTTGTAAATGATAATAATCCCCTTGTTATAAGTTCGTCCTGTATCTATGTTTGGTCCTTTGCAATCATGGTTCCGACCATATTTTCTTCTTAATACCATTTCTCGGACAAGTTGAAGTACTTGTCTTGTGCAGATCAGTGCACCTGTCCAACCTTTACTTTGATCTATTGTCTAGTATTACACTATGATATCTTGATAATGTCATGGAACTACAAAACTTCTTATGGGTTCTTCATTAACTGTTATATCTCACCGATTCCAATTTTTCTGGGTTCTCGGTTGTTGTCAACCGAGAACACCGATATGTGAACCGATTCCGCATTTCTGGTTTGATAACCCTAATTAATTTTCGTTGCTTATGAGTTTAATAATCCTTCAAGTCATTCCTAGCCTGATCGGCTATACCATTATTGGGCTAAAATTTAACTGTGCTACCTGGTCCTTCTTCACGGAGTACAAATTTCGACAGTAAGCTAATCTTACATCAATCTTCTTTGTCATATCATTTCTCCTTGAATAGCAAACTTGATTTCGAGTTTGTGTCGTACCCATGGTTCTAATAACCTTTCACTTCATCATTCAAATTTGATGTCATCGCCGATTGACTACATCTTCATGAAATCTCTCGACAATTTTGTCGTGATCATCATCAACATTCTGAGCTCTTACAGGATATCAATCGAATTTTTGTTGAGAAATACCATCCTTGCCCATCGATGATTTGTGTTTTCATCAACAACATTCTTGCCTTCCCTCCAACACAAACTTGTTCGTGTTTTGTGTTATACCTAGAGATCCTTGCTATCCAACAATTATTCTTCTTTACCTTGGAGTATTACCATATTTTATGTCAAGAATGTCGTGAGAATTTAACCACCTCTTATGAATTCTTGGTACAAGTGATACTTCTTGCCATTTCCGTTCATTCCTTGGTCCCCGTGTTGTTTCTAACCAGAAAATCGACAATTGAACTATGATGTGCAAATTCAAAAGTTCTAGCAACCCTATTGCTTTGAAGTTAATGGTCGACATTACATTCTTAGGCCATTGGTTATCGAAACACCATTCTAACATTGATCGTACTACCTAAGCCCATATGTCGGGTGCACCTTTCAGCCAATGTTTAATTGTGTATGTTTTTCCTCTAGCATACATCATTATATCATTTGATATGACAAATGTTATCTCCTTGTTCACATAAGTGTGGAAATCCATCTTTTGAAAATCTCAAGGAATTTTCGCTGAGCCAATCAGCCACCTCCTTGAAGGAAATATGCCCTAGAGGCAATAATAAAGTTATTATTTATTTCCTTATTTCATGATAAATGTTTATTATTCATGCTAGAATTGTATTAACCAGAAACATAATACATGTGTGCATACATAGACAAACAGAGTGTCACTAGTATGCCTCTACTTGACTAGCCAGTTGATCAAAGATGGTTATGTTTCCTAACCATAGACATGAGTTGTCATTTGATTAACGGGATCATATCATTAGGAGAATGATGTGAATGACTTGCCCCATTCCGTTAGCATAGCACTTGATCATTTAGTTTGTTGCTATTGCTTTCTTCATGACTTATACATGTTCCTATGACTATGAGATTATGCAACTCCCGTTTGCTGGAGGAACACTTTGTGTGCTACCAAACGTCACAACATAACCGGGTGATTATAAAGGAGCTCTACAGGTGTCTCCAAAGGTACATGTTGGGTTGGCGTATTTCGAGATTAGGATTTGTCACTCCGATTGTAAGCCTTGCAACTAATGAGTTAGTTGCGAGATGACTGGGTCGGAGAGGTATCTCTAGGCCCTCTCAGTAATGCACATCACATAAGCCTTGCAAGCATTGCAACTAATGAGTTAGTTGCGAGATGATGTATTACGAAACGAGTAAAGAGACTTGCCGGTAACGAGATTGAACTAGGCATTGAGATACCGATGATCGAATCTCGGGCAAGTAACATACCGATGACAAAGGGAACACCGTATGTTGTTATGCGGTCTGACCAATAAAGATCTTCGTAGAATATGTGGGAGCCAATATGAGCATCCAGGTTCCGCTATTGGTTATTGACCGGAGACATGTCTCGGTCATGTCTACATTGTTCTCGAACCCGTAGGGTCCACACGCTTAAGGTTTCGATGATAGTTATATTATGAGTTTATAAGTTTTGATGTACCGAAGGAGTTCGGAGTCCCGGATGAGATCGGGGACATGATGAGGAGTCTCGAAATGGTCGAGACGTAAAGATCGATATATTGGATGACTATATTCGGACATCGGAAAGGTTCCGAGTGATTCGGGTATTTTCGAAGGTACCGGGGAGTTACGGGAATACGAGGAAGAAGCAATGGGCCTTAATGGGCCTTAGTGGGAAGGACCAGGAGGTGGCGTGCGCCCCTCCCAAGCCCAGTCCGAATTGGACAAGGGGTTTGGGGCGCGGCCCCTCTCTCCCTTCCTTCCCCTCTTCCCCCCTTTCCTCCCTTCTCCTAGTTGGACTAGGAAAGGAGGAAACCTACTCCAACTAGGAGTAGGAATCCTACTCCCCTGGCGCGCCCCTCCTAGGGCCGGCCTCCTCCCCCCTTGCTCCTTTATATAGGGGGGCAGGGGGGCACCTCTAGACACACAAGTTGATCTTCATGATCGTTCTCTTAGCCGTGTGCGGTGCCCCCCTCCACCATAATCCTCAATAATATTGTAGCGGTGCTTAGGCGAAGCCCTGCGATGGTAGAACATCAAGATCGTCACCACGCCGTCGTGCTGACGGAACCCTTCCCCGACACTTTGCTGGATCAGAGTCCGGGGATCGTCATCGAGCTGAACGTGTGCTAGAACTCGGAGGTGCCGTAGTTTCGGTGCTTGATCGGTCGGGCCGTGAAGACGTACGACTACATCAACCACGTTGTCATAACGCTTCCGCTGTCGGTCTACGAGGGTACGTAGACAACACTCTCCCCTCTCGTTGCTATGCATCACCATGATCTTGCGTGTGCTTAGGAAATTTTTTTGAAATTACTACGTTCCCCAACAGTGGCATCCGAGCCTAGGTTTTATGCGTTGATGTTGTGCATGAGTAGAACACAAGTGAGTTGTGGGCGATATAAGTCATACTGCTTACCAGCATGTCATACTTTGGTTCGGCGGTATTGTTGGATGAAGCGGCCCGGACCGACATTACGCGTACGCTTACGCGAGACTGGTTCTACCGACGTGTTTTGCACACAGGTGGCTGGCGGGTGTTAGTTTCTCCAACTTTAGTTGAATCGAGTGTGGCTACGCCCGGTCCTTGCGAAGGTTAAAACAGCACCAACTTGACAAACTATCATTGTGGTTTTGATGCGTAGGTAAGAACGGTTCTTACCAAGCCCGTAGCAGCCATGTAAAACATGCAACAACAAGGTAGAGGACGTCTAACTTGTTTTTGCAGGGCATGTTGTGATGTGATATGGTCAAGACGTGATGAGATATAAGTTGGTGTATGAGATAATCATGTTTTGTGCCTTATGGTTGTCTCTCTATTGCATAAGATGCAAGCGCCAAGTAATTGCTTTACTTTATCGCTATGCGATAGGAATAATTGCAAGAGCAGTAGTTGGCGAGACAACCATGTGACGACACATTGATATAGATCAAGATGATGGAGATCATGGTGTCATGCCGGTGACGATGGAAATCATGACGATACTTTGGAGATAGATATCAAAGGCACAAGATGATGATGGCCATATCATGTCACATATTTTGATTGCATGTGATGTTTATCTTTTATACATCTTATTTTGCTTAGTTCGACAGTAGCTTTATAAGATGATCTCTCATATTATCAAGGTACAAGTGTTCTCCCTGAGTATGCACCGTTGCGAAAGTTCTTCGTGCTGAGACACCACGTGATGATCGGGTGTGATAGGCTCTACGTTCAAATACAACGGGTGCAAAACAGTTGCACACGCGGAATACTCAGGTTAAACTTGACGAGCCTAGCATATAACAGATATGGCCTCGGAACACGGAGACCGAAAGGTCGAGCGTGAATCATATAGTAGATATGATCAACATAGATGTTCACCATTGAAACTACTCCATCTCACGTGATGATCGGACATGGTTTAGTTGATTTGGATCACATGATCACTTAGAGGATTAGAGGGATGTCTATCTAAGTGGGAGTTCTTAAGTAATATGATTAATTGAACTTTAATTTATCATGAACTTAGTCCTGGTAGTATTAGCATATCTATGTTGTAGATCAATAGCTCGCGTTATTGCTTTCATATGTTTATTTTGATATGTTCCTAGAGAATATTGTGTTGAAAGATGTTAGTAGAAATGATGCGGATTGGATCCGTGATCTGAGGTTTATCATCATTGCTGCACAGAAGAATTATGTCCTTGATGCACCGCTAGGTGACAGACCTATTGCAGGAGCAGATGTAGACGTTATGAACGTTCGGCTAGCTCAATATGATGACTACTTGATAGTTTAGTGCACCATGCTTAACGGCTTAGAATCGGGACTTCAAAGACGTTTTGAACGTCATGGACCATATGAGATGTTCCAGGAGTTGAAGTTAATATTTCAAGCAAATACCGGAGTTGAGAGATATGAAGTCTCCAACAAGTTCTATAGCTAAAAGATGGAGGAGAATCGCTCAACTAGTGAGCATGTGCTCAGATTGTTTGGGTACTACAATTGCTTGAATCAAGTGGGAGTTAATCTTCCAGATAAAATAGTGATTGACAGAATTCTCTAGTCACCATCACCAAGTTAGTAGAACTTCGTGATGAACTATGATATGCAAGGGATAACGGAAACGATTCCCAAGCTCTTCGTAATGCTGAAATTGACGAAGGTAGAAATCGAGAAAAACATCAAGTGTTGATGGTAGACAAGACCACTAGTTTCAAGAAAAGGGCAGAGGGAAGAAGGGGAACTTCAAGAAGAACAGCAAGCAAGTTGCTGCTCAAGTGAAGAAGCCCAAGTCTGGTCCTAAGCCTGAGACTAAGTGCTTCTACTGCAAAGGGACTGGTCACTGGAAGCGGAACTACCCCAAGTGATTGGCGGATAAGAAGGATGGCAAAGTGAACATAAGTATATTTGATATACATGTTATTGATGTGTAATTTACTAGTGTTTATAGCAACCCCTCAGTATTTGATACTAGTTCAATTGCTAAGATTAGTAACTCGAAACGGGAGTTGCAGAATAAACAGAGACTAGTTAAGGGTGAAGTGACGATGTGTGTTGGAAGTGGTTCCAAGATTGATATGATCATCATCGCACACTCCCTATACTTTCGGGATTAATGTTGAACCTAAATAAGTGTTATTTGGTGTTTGCGTTGAGCATGAATATGATTTGATCATGTTTATTGTAATACGGTTATTCATTTAAGTAAGAGAATAAATTGTTGTTCTGTTTACATGAATAAAACCTTATATGGTTACACACCCAATGAAAATAGTTCATTGGATCTCGATCGTAGTGATACACATATTTATAATATTGAAACCAAAAGATGCGAAGTTAATAATGATAGTGCAACTTATTTGTGGCACTGCCGTTTTGGTCATATTGGTGTAAAGCGCATGAAGAAACTCCATGCTGATGGGATTTTGGAATCACTTGATTATGAATCACTTGGTGCTTGCGAACCATGCCTTATGGGCAAGATGACTAAAGACTCCGTTCTCCGGAACAATGGAGCGAGCAACGGACTTATTGGAAATAATACATACTGATGTATGCGATCCGATGAGTGTTGAAGCTCGTGGCGGGTATCGTTATTTTCTGACCTTCACATATGATTTGAGCAGATATGGGTATATCTACTTGATGAAACATAAGTCTGAAACACTTGAAAAGTTCAAAGAATTTCAGAGTGAAGTGGAAAATCATCGTAAAAAGAAAAATATGGTTTCTACAATCTGATCGCAGAGACAAATATTTGAGTTACGAGTTTGGTCTTCAATTAAAACTATGTGGAATAGTTTCACAAATTCGTGCCACCTGGAACACCACAACATAATGGTGTGTCCGAACGTCATAACCGTACTTTATTGGATATAGTGCAATCTATGATGTTTCTTACAGATTTACCAACATCGTTTTGGGGTTATGCATTAAAGACAGCTGCATTCACGTTTAAAAGGGCACCATCTAAGTCACCATCTAAGTCCGTTGAAACCACACAATCTGAACTGTGGTTTGGCAAGAAACCAAAGTTGTTGTTTCTTAAAGTTTGGGGTTGTGATGCTTATATGAAAAAGTTTCATCCTGATAAGCTCAAATCCAAATCGGAGAAATATGTCTTCATAGGATACCCAAAGGAGACTGTTGGGTACACCTTCTATCACAGATCCGAAGGCAAGTTATTCATTGCTGAGAATGGATCCTTTCTAGAGAAGGAGTTTCTCTCGAAAGAAGTGAGTGGGAGGAAAGTAGAACTTGATGAGGTAACTGTACCTGCTCCCTTATTGGAAAGTAGTTCATCACATAAATCCGTTCCTGTGACTACTAGACCGATTAGTGAGGAAGCTAATGATGATGATCATGTAACTTCAGATCAAGTTACTACCGAACCTCGTAGGTAAACCAGAGTGAGATCCGCGCCAGAGTGGTACGGTAATCCAGTTCTGGAGGTCATGTTACTTGACCATGACGAGCCTACGAACTATGAGGAAGCGATGATGAGCCCAGATTCCACGAAATGGCTTGAGGCCATGAAATCTGAGATGAGATCCATGTATGAGAACAAAGTATGGACTTTGATTGACTTGCCCAATGATCGGCGAGCCATTGAGATTAAATGGATCTTCAAGAGGAAGACAGACTAAGGGAGTCCTAGATTAGGGGGTGTCCGAATGGCCGGACTATACCTTCAGCCGGACTCCTGGACTATGAAGATACAAGATTGAAGACTTCGTCATGTGTCCGGAATGGACTTTCCTTGGCGTGGAAGGCAAGCTTGGCGATATGGATATATAGATCTCCTACCATTGTAACCGACTTTGTGTAACCCTAACCCTCTCCGGTGTCTATATAAACTAGAGGGTTTTAGTCCATAGGACAACATACAGAACAACAATCATACCATAGGCTAGCTTCTAGGGTTTAGCCTCTCCGATCTCATGGTAGATCTACTCTTGTACTACCCATATCATCAATATTAATCAAGCAGGACGTAGGGTTTTACCTCCATCAAGAGGGCCCGAACCTGGGTAAAACTTCGTGTCCCTTGCCTCCTGTTACCATCCGGCCTAGACGCACAGTTCGGGACCCCCTACCCGAGATCCGCCGGTTTTGACACCGACATTGGTGCTTTCATTGAGAGTTCCTCTGTGTCATCGCCGTCAGGCTTGATGGCTCCTACGATCATCAATAGCGATGCAGTCCAGGGTGAGACCTTCCTCCCCGGACAGATCTTCGTCTTTGGCGGCTTCGCACTGCGGGCCAATTCACTTGGCCATCTGGAGCAGATCGAAAGCTATGCCCCTGGCCGTCAGGTCAGATTTGGAAGTTTAAACTACACGGCTGACATCCGCAGGGACTTGATCTTCGACGGATTTGAGCCACCGCCTAGCGTGCCGCACTGTCACGACGAGCATGAGCTAGCTCTGCCGCCGAACAGTGCCCTGGAGGCCGCACCCGCATCGGCTTCGACCCTTAATTCGGAGCCAACTGCGCCGATCGAGGATGGGTGGTTGGACGCTGCCTCAGGGGCTGCGATCCCAACGGCGATCGAGCCGAACACCAGCCCCGCACTCCGCAAGACTAGTGACTACAAGGAGCCGGACTCCTCTCCGGACTCCGAACCCTCCGCGCCCCTGCCGATCGAATCCGATTGGGCGCCGATCATGGAGTTTACTGTCGCGGACATCTTTCAGCACTCGCCTTTCGGCGATATTTTGAAGACACTAAAGTCTCTCTCTTTATCAGGAGAGCCCTGGCTAGACTACGGTCAGCAAGGTTGGGATACGGACGATGAAGAAATTCAAAGCCCACCCACCACCCACTTTGTAGCCACTGTCGATGATTTAACCGACATGCTCGACTTCGACTCTGAAGACATCGACAGTATGGACGCCGATGCAGGAGACGATGAAGAACCAGCGCCTATTGGGCCCTGGAAAGCCACCTCGTCATATGACATATACATGGTGGACACCCCAAAAGAAGGAGATGGCGATGGAACAGCGGAGGATGACCCCTCCAAGAAACAGCCTAAGCGCCGGCGTCAGCGGCGCCACTCAAAATCCCGCCAAAGCAAATACGGTGATTCTAGCACGGGAGATAATAATACTCCGGATAGTGCCGAAGAAAACCCCCTCCAGCAAGATTCAGCACAGGAGGATGGAGAAGCCAGCCCTCATGAGAGAGCGGCAAACAGAGAGGTCGAGGACGATAATTATATGCCTCTCTCCGAAGACGAGGCAAGCCTCGACGACGACGAATTCGTCGTGCCAGAGGATCCCGTCGAGCAAGAGCGTTTTCAATGCAGGCTTATGGCCACAGCAAGAAGCCTCAAGAAAAAACAGCAACATCTTAGAGCTGATCAAGATTTGCTAGTCGACAGATGGACTGAAGTCCTTGCGGCCGAAGAGCATAAACTCGAACGCCCCTCCAAGAGCTACCCAAAGCGCAGGTTGCTACCCCGATTAGAGGAGGAAGCACTTAAACCTACATCACCAGCACTTGATACGGCCGACCGGCCACCTCATGGCCGTGATAAAGAGGCCTCTCGGCCCTCCACTCAAGCCGCACCCCGTACCAAGGCACGGGAAAATGCGCCTGACCTGTGAGATATGTTGGAGGACAAGGCAAGGCAAACAAGATCGATCTACGGATTGCGTGGGCGCCCACGACTCGAGACGGTAACCGTCACGCCGGACACAAATCCAGTAGGGCCGAACACAGTAGACAAAGCTCATTCGATCTACGTCGTGATATAGCCCAGTACAGAGGCGCCGCACACCCACTATGCTTCACAGACGAAGTAATGGATCATCAAATCCCCAAGGGTTTCAAACCCGTAAACATCAAATCATATGATGGCACAACAGATCCTGCGGTATGGATCGAGGATTATCTCCTTCATATCCACATGGCCCGCGGCGATGATCTCCACGCCATCATATACCTCCCACTCAAGCTTAAAGGACCAGCTCGGCATTGGCTTAACAGCTTGCCAGTAGGATCAATCAGTTGTTGGGAGGACGTAGAAGCCGCATTCCTCGACAATTTCCAGGGCACTTATGTGTGACCACCAGACGCCGATGACCTAAGCCACGTAATTCAGCAGCCAGAGGAATCGGCCAGGCAATTCTGGACACGGTTCCTGACAAAGAAAAATCAAATAGTCGACTGTCAGGACGCAGAAGCCCTAGCAGCCTTCAAGCACAATATCCGTGACGAGTGGCTTGCCCGGCACCTTGGACAGGAAAAGCCGAAATCTATGGCAGCACTCACGACACTCATGACCCGCTTTTGCGCGGGAGAAGACAGCTGGCTTGCTCGTAGCAACAATATGACCAAGAACCCTGGTAATTCGGATACCAGGGACAGTAGTGGCAGGTCGCATCGCAACAAGCAGAAGCGCCGCATTAACGGCGACAATGCTGAGGATACGGCAATTAATGCCAGATTCAGAGGCTATAAATCCGGTCAGCGGAATAAGCCACTCAAAAGAAATCCTAGGGGCCCGTCCAGTTTGGACCGAATACTCGACCGCTTGTGTCAGATACATGGCACCCCTGAAAAGCCGTCCAATCACAACAACAGGGATTGTTGGGTGTTCAAGCAGGCAGGCAAGTTAAATGCCGAAAATACCGACAAGAGGCTGCATAGCGATGACGACGAAGAGCCCCGGCCGCCGAACAATAGTGGACAGAAGGGTTTTCCCCCACAAGTGCGGACGGTGAACATGATATACGCAACCCACATCCCCAAGAGGGAGCGCAAGCGCGCGTTAAAGGGACATATACGTGGTAGAGCCAGTCACCCCAAAGTTCAACCCATGGTCCTCCTACCCGATCACCTTTGATCGAAGGGACCATCCCACTAGCACCTGTCATGGCGGATTCGCCGCATTGGTTCTAGACCCAATTATTGACGGATTTCATCTCACTAGAGTCCTTATGGACGGCGGCAGCAGCCCGAACTTGCTTTACCAGGATACAGTGCGGAAAATGGGCATAGATCCCTCGAGGATTAATCCCACCAAAACGACCTTTAAAGGAGTAATACCAGGTGTAGAGGCCAACTGTACAGGCTCAGTCACACTTGAAGTGGTCTTCGGATCTCTGGATAATTTCCGAAGCGAGGAGTTAATCTTCGACATAGTCCCATTCCGCAGTGGCTATCACGCACTGCACGGGCGAACCGCATTCGCCAAGTTCAACGCGGCACCTCACTACGCATACCTTAAGCTCAAGATGCCAGGCCCTCGAGGAGTAATTACGGTCAATGGAAACACCGAACGCTCCCTCCGAACGGAGGAGCACACTGTGGCCCTTGCAGCGGAAGTACAAAGCAACCTCTCCAGGCAGTTCTCCAGTCCGGCCATTAAACGTCCGGACACCGTCAAGCGCGCCCGGAGTAACCTACAACAAGACCGTCTGTCACGTTCCGAGCAGGCGTAGCAATGCGGCCCCAACCCCAGCCCTCGCAAAAATGCGACGCTAGTGCTTCGCGTACATAACTACGCTCTAGAAATACCATGGGTACAGGGGGAGGGGCACCATCACGGCACACCCGAAACACGGCTTAAACTGCACCAGGGGCTGCCGATTTTTTAATTTTCTCTTACTTTCAGGACTCCATTCTTCAGAAGTCCTGTTCGGCAGTTCAATTGCCGCACAAGCGATGCAAGAACCAGGGAAGCAGACAAGCCATGCCGCATTACGGAACTCCCAGGCGGTCTCTATCACGAGCAGTATACCTGTTTCGCATACCATTCCGCAGCCTACCCCTGGAACGGACATGTTAAATAGTCCAACCTTTTGCTTATCGCATTATTTGTATCGTTCTGCTTTGATCGCAGCCCTTTTTAATAAACAATGCATAGCTTTTGTCTATTTTTCCATTACTCTTTTTTTTACAAATATATGTTCCTTAACGACATGTTGCACCCGTACACTTTGCTACGGCCAAAATACGCCAGGGGCTTTAGTACCCCTCAATATGGTGTGAGAAGTCCGAACACTTTAACAAGTGCGGCACCCCGAACTTATAGCATTATATGCATCGGATCCGAATCATGTCTTGGGTCAATAGTTGGGTTTGCCCGGCTCCTATGTTTTGGTGCCTTACGTTCCGCTATGTCGGCTAAGGTAGCACTAGGAGAACTACTGCGATTGTGCCCCAGTTGAGCTGGGTCAAGCACCTCAGTAGAGAAAGCTAAAACTGACTGTCATGATGAAGCGAGAGCTGGTCGCTGTTCGAGAGGTTTTTCGAGTCCCTAAAGACTTATGCCGCTTAGAGCGAGGAGTCGGCTCTATCCAGCCAAAGGCGTGGATAGCGCCCCGAACTCGGTCTTCCGAATACCAGGGGCTTCGCCGAAATTTAAAATTATAGAATTCTATGGCTAAGTGAGAGTGTTCACGCATTATAGTCTGATTGCCTTGTTTGTTGTGCTGAGCACCTCCCTCGAAGGACCCAAACATGGGAAAAAGAGCGCTCAGGTTTATCCTCGAACACCCCAGCACTAGCGGCACGGGGGCAGAAGCCGACGACTCGCCATCTCTTAGAATTGATAAACAGCCGCACAGAAGGTAATATTTTAAATTCCAACAACATTGCTTAGCGCATATGAACAAGTTTTCAGTGCACAGGACAAAACGAGCGAGTTTTACTCAAAAATTACATCCCTGGAACATTCATCCGCCATAAGGCAGGCACCCTTCAGAACATCCTTATAATAATTCTCGGGCTTGCGATGCTCTTTCCACGATGGTGGCCCGTCCTTCACAAGCTTCTCAGCATCCAGCTTGCCCCAGTGCACCTTAGCACGGGCAAGGGCCCTACGGGCACCTTCAATGCAGACGGAGCGCTTGATGACTTCGAGCCTTGGACAGGCCCCCACCAGCCGCTGCACCAGCCCGAAATAGCTCCCAGGCAGAGCCTCTCCAGGCCACAGCCAAACTATGAGGCCCTTCATGGCCTGTTCGACCGCCTTGTGGAGCTCGACAAGTTGCTTCAGCTGGTCGCTCAGGGGCACGGGGTGTCTGGCCTAAGCATACTGAGACCAGAACACCTTCTCTGTTGAGCTGCCTTCCTCGGCTCGATAGAATGCGGCGGCATCGGACACGCTACGGGAAAGATCTGCGAACGCTCCTGGAGAGCTCCGGATTCGGGTAAGTAACAAGTAACTCACGTTTATGCGTTTTCTTTGCATAAAGAATGCCTTACCCGCCGCTATGTTTTTCACCGCATCCAACTCCTGGAGGATCTTCTGGGATTCGGCCTTGGCACACTTGGCATTTTTAATAGCCACCGCGAGCTCGGACGCTCGCGTCTTTGAGTCAAGCTCCAAACTCTCATGTTTTTTCATGAGAGCCTGGAGCTCTTGCCGCACCTTGCCAACCTGGGCCTCATACTTCTCCCGCTCGGTGCGCTCCGTGGCCGCCCTCTTCTCGGCCTCGAGCAGCGCTTGCTTAAGGGTCGCCACCTTAGACGTGCCCCCTACAATAGCCACGATAATCCTGTCATTTTTTGCAATTGCACCTTTTTATATATATTTAAACAAGGTATTTCTTACCTTCCTTGTCCTCGAGCTGCTTCTTGGCACGCCCGAGCTCTTGCTCGGACTGCTCGAGGTTCTACTTTAGCGTGTCCACTTCTGCAGTCAGTGCGGCGGACGCCAGCAGAGAAGCCTGCATACGCATATTGACTCCTTTTTGTTAGACTCCTGCGAATTTTATTTGATCCTCTAATCGGCTTTTCTTCCCGAACGCCAAACATAGCATCAGGGGCTACTGTCTATGCGGTAATATTATTTACACATTCTTTACTTACCTCAAAGCCTGTTAAAAGGCTACCACAAGCTTCAGTCAGTCCACTCTTGGCGGACTGAACCTTCTGGAGCACCGCACTCATAATGGTGTGGTGGTCCTCGTCGATGGAGGCGCCTTTGAGCACCTCCAACAGATTGTCCGGCGCCTCCGGTTGGACGGGGGTCACCGGCACGGTGGGCTTGCTCCTCTTGGAAGGAGGTCGCCCGCCGGACTCTGGAACCTTTGAAGGTTCCGGAGCGGTGTCTGGCCTAGAGCCGGACTTGGAGCCCTGGGGGATTTTATCCCCTTTACTCCTAGAGTCCGGGAGGTCGCCTTGCGGTGCCTCCAGGACCACCTCCTCCTGGCTTGGAACCTGTTGGGACAACACTTCGGCGTCGTCCGTAGGGCGGGGGGAGATAGCCGTCGGAAGCGAATTCACATCCGACGAGTCTAGTGAACCGCTCGACGACGCGTCGAGCCGGTCTTTGGGTGGGCTGCATAATCATATTCGACATAAGGGAAAGCTGTGCAATAAAGGAATACTATGAATTACTCTGGTATCCGGATACTTACGATTTCGCCAGGGGCTTGGCCCTGAGCGGCCACTCCTCTCTGCCGTCGTCGGCGTCGGTGGAGTAGTCCGGAGGAAGGGTTTTCCCCTTCTTGGACCCTTCGGCCTCCCCAGTGAGGGCGGCCTTCCTTTTCTTCTCTCCTCCCGCTGGAGGGGGAGAGGTCTCTTCTTCCTCCTCCTCGTCTTCACGAGAGGAATGCGCCCTGGAGCCGTCGGATGATGAACCCGACACCTCCTAGCGCCGGGCACTTTTTCGAGTCCCCGTGGCCTTCTTCATGGCCTTCTTCTCCGGCACCACATAGGGTGCCGGAACCAGCAGCTTCGCCAAGCGGGCATCGACTGGGTCTTCAGGCAAAGGAGCCGGACAGTCGATCTGTCCGGACTTCGCCTGCCAATCCTGTCAAAGGTAAGGGAGTTTAGATCCCGCATAGAGTTGAACTATGAAAAACTAATACCCTGTAAAAGGTACAAACAACTTACCGCGCTAGCGTGATGCTGCGTGCTGAATCCGTGATCCTCGATAGCGGATGCGGGAGCCTTGGCGCCCATGAAAAGCACCTTCCAGGCATCTTCATACGTCGTGTCCAAGAGCCTGCTCAGAATTCGGTGCTGCACCGGGTTGAACTCCCACAGATTGAAGGCCCGTTGTTGACACAGGAGGATCCGGCGGATGAGCATAACCTGGACTACGTTGACAAGCTTGAGCTTCTTGTTCACCAGGGTTTGGATGCATGTTTGCAATCCAGTCACCTCTTCCTTGCTGCCCCATGACAGGCCCGTCTCTTTCCAGGACGTGAGCCGCGTTGGGGGTCCGGACCGGAACTCGGGGGGCTGCGACCCACTCAGGGTCGCGCGGCTCGGTGATGTAAAACCACCCCGATTGCCACCCCTTCAGGGTCTCCACAAAGGAGCCCTCGAGCCATAAGACGTTGGGCATCTTGCCCACCATGGTGCCCCCGCACTCCGCCTGGTTGCCGCGCACCACCTTCGGCTTGACATTGAAAGTCTTGAGCCATAGGCCGAAATGGGGGCGGATGCGGAGGAAAGCCTCGCACACGACGATAAACGCCGAGATGTTGAGGATGAAGTTCGGGGCCAGATCATGGAAATCCAGGCCGTAGTAGAACATGAGTCCCCGGACGAATGGGTGGATAGGAAAGCCCAGTCCGCGGAGGAAGTGGGGAAGGAACACTACCCTCTCATGGGGCCTTGGTGTGGGGAGGAGCTGCCCCTCTTCAGGAAGCCAGTACGCGATGTCGTTAGACAAGTTTCCGGCCTTCCTCAGTTTTTTGATGTGTCCCTCTGTGACGGAGGAGATCATCCACTTGCCTCCAGCTCCGGACATGGCTGGAAAAGGTTGAGGTGGGGAGTGCGGACTTGGGAGCTGGAGCTCGAGTGCGCGAAAATGGATAGGCAAAGGAGGAAGAAGGCGTAGGTGAAAAGGTGGATCCTTATCCCCTTATATGGGTGGACACAACTGCGTGTCCCCACCAGCCTGGTAAAACTCATTTATCTCCAAGCGCCGTAATCAATGGCACGGTTGGGTTACCCACGCCCATATTGATGAGAATCCCGGAATAAGGGGACACGATCTCTGCTTCGACGAGACGTGCCAAGGAAACCGCCTCGCGTGACACGCTGAGGTGGGACAATAAAACGATTCGAATAAAGGCTTGGCCGTGGTGCGATGTCACACTACGGAATACGTCAGCAGATTAGATTTGTGTAAATATTATTCTCTCTATGGCAATATGTGAAAACTTATTTTGCGGAGTCGGACACTATCTTTGTGTTCAAAATCTTCTATGAAGTACTTGGAGGAGGAACCCGCCTTGCAATGCCGAAGACAATCTGCGCGCCGGACTCGTCGTCATTGAAGCCTGGTTCAGGGGCAACTGAGAGAGTCCTGGATTAGGGGGTGTCCGGATGGCCGGACTATACCTTCAGCCGGACTCCTGGACTATGAAGACACAAGATTGAAGACTTCGTCCCATGTCCGGAAGGGACTTTCCTTGGCGTGGAAGGCAAGCTTGGCGATACGGATATATAGATCTCCTACCATTGTAACCGACTTTGTGTAACCCTAACCCTCTCCGGTGTCTATATAAACCGGAGGGTTTTAGTCCGTAGGACAACATACAGAACAACAATCATACCATAGGCTAGCTTCTAGGGTTTAGCCTCTCTGATCTCGTGATAGATCTACTCTTGTACTACCCATATCATCAATATTAATCAAGCAGGACGTAGGGTTTTACCTCCATCAAGAGGGCCCGAACCTGGGTAAAACTTCGTGTCCCTTGCCTCCTGTTACCATCCGGCCTAGACGCACAGTTCGGGACCCCCTACCCGAGATCCGCTGGTTTTGACACCGACACAGACGCTGATAGTAGTGTTACTATCTACAAAGCTAGAATTGTCGCAAAAAGGTTTTTGAAAAGTTCAAGGTGTTGCCTACGATGAGAGTTTCTCACTCGTATCTATGCTTTAGTCTGTCCGAATCATGTTAGCAATTGCCGCATTTTATGCAATCCGGCAAATGGATAAACAAAACTGCATTCCTTAATGGATTTATTAAAGAAGAGTTGTATATGATACAACCAGAAGGTTTTGTCAATCCTAAAGGTGCTAACAAAATGTGCAAGCTCCAGCGATCCATCTATGGACTGGTGCAAGCATCTCGGAGTTGGAATATTCGCTTTGATGAGATGATCAAAGCATATAGTTTTATACACACTTGCGGTGAAGCCTGTATTTACAAGAAAGTGAGTGGGAGCACTACAGCATTTCTGATAAGTATATGTGAATGACATATTGTTGATCGGAAATAATGTAGAATTATTCTGCAAAGCATAAAGGAGTGTTTTGAAAGAAGTTTTTCAAAGAAAGACCTCGGTGAAGCTGCTTACATATTAAGAATCAAGATCTATAGAGATAGATCAAGACGCTTGATAAGTTTTTTCAATGAGTACATACCTTGACAATATTTTGAAGTAGTTCAAAAATGGAACAGTCAAAGAAAGAGTTCTTGGCTGTGTTACAAGGTGTGAAATTGAGTAAGACTTAAAACCCGACCACGGCAGAAGATAGAGAGATAATGAAAGTCATTCCCTATGCCTCAGCCATAGGTTCTATAAAGTATGCCATGTTGTGTACCAGACCTATTATATACCCTGCCCTGAGTTTGGCAAGGGAGTACAATAGTGATCTAGGAGTAGATCACTGGACATTGGTCAAAATTATCCTTAGTGGAATAAGGATATGTTTCTCGATTATGGAGGTGACAAAAGGTTCGTCGTAAAGGGTTACGTCGATGCAAGTTTTGACATTGATCCAGATGACTCAAAATCTCAATCTGGATACATATTTAAAGTGGGAGCAATTAGCTAGAGTAGCTCCATGCAGAGCATTGTTGACATAGAAATTTGCAAAATACTTATGGATCTGAATGTGGCAGACCCGTTGACTAAACTTCTCTCACAAGCAAAACATGATCACACCTTAGTACTATTTGGGTGTTAATCACATAGCGATGTGAACTAGATTATTGACTCTAGTAAACCCTTTGGGTGTTGGTCACATGTCGATGTGAACTATAGGTGTTAATCACATGGTGATGTGAACTATTGGTGTTAAATCACATGGAGATGTGAACTAGATTATTGACTCTAGTGCAAGTGGGAGACTGAAGGAAATATGCCCTAGAGGCAATAATAAAGTTATTATTTATTTCCTTATTTCATGATAAATGTTTATTATTCATGCTAGAATTGTATTAACCGGAAACATAATACATGTGTGAATACATAGACAAACAGAGTGTCACTAGTATGCCTCTACTTGACTAGCTCGTTGATCAAAGATGGTTATGTTTCCTAACCATAGACATGAGTTGTCATTTGATTAACGGGATCACATCATTAGGAGAATGATGTGATTGACTTGACCCATTTCGTTAGCATAGCACTTGATCATTTAGTTTGTTGCTATTGCTTTCTTCATGACTTATACATGTTCCTATGACTATGAGATTATGCAACTCCCGTTTGCCGGAGGAACACTTTGTGTGCTACCAAACGTCACAACGTAACTGGGTGATTATAAAGGAGCTCTATAGGTGTCTCCAAAGGTACATGTTGGGTTGGCGTATTTCGAGATTAGGATTTGTCACTCTGATTGTCGGAGAGGTATCTCTGGGCCCTCTCGGTAATGCACATCACATAAGCCTTGCAAGCATTGCAACTAATGAGTTAGTTGCGAGATGATGTATTACGAAACGAGTAAAGAGACTTGCCGGTAACGAGATTGAACTAGGTATTGAGATACCGACGATCGAATCTCGGGCAAGTAACATACCGATGACAAAGGGAACACCGTATGTTGTTATGCGGTCTGACCGATAAAGATCTTCGTAGAATATGTGGGAGCCAATATGAGCATCCAGGTTCCGCTATTGGTTATTGACCGGAGACATGTCTCGGTCATGTCTACATTGTTCTCGAACCCGTAGGGTCCGCACGCTTAACGTTACGATGACAGTTTTATTATGAGTTTATGTGTTTTGATGTACCGAAGGAGTTCGGAGTCCCGGATGAGATCGCAGACATGACGAGGAGTCTCGAAATGGTCGATACGTAAAGATCGATATATTGGACGACTATATTCGGACATCGGAAAGGTTCCGAGTGATTCGGGTATTTTCGGAGGTACCGGGGAGTTACGGGAATACGAGGAAGAAGCAATGGGCCTTAATGGGTGAGGGAGTCCTGGATTAGGGGGTGTTCGGATAGCCGGAATCCTGGACTATGAAGATACAAGATTGAAGACTTCGTCCCGTGTCCGGAAGGGACTTTCCTTGGCGTGGAAGGCAAGGTTGGCGATACGGATATGTAGATCTCCTACAATTGTAACCGACTTTGTGCAAACCTAGCCCTCTCTGGTGTCTATATAAACCGGAGGGTTTTAGTCCGTAGGACAACATACACAACAACAATCATACCATAGGCTAGCTTCTAGGGTTTAGCCTCTCCGATCTCATGGTAGATCTACTCTTGTACTACCCATATCATCAATATTAATCAAGCAGGACGTAGGGTTTTACCTCCATCGAGAGGGCCCGATCCTGCGTAAAACTTCGTGTCCCTTGCCTCCTGTTACCATCCGGCCTAGACGCACAGTTCGGGACCCCATACCCGAGATCCGCCGGTTTTGACACCGACATTGGTGCTTTAATTGAGAGATAATAATACTCCGGAAAGTGCCGAAGAAAACCCCCTCCAGCAAGATTCAGCACAGGAGGATGGAGAAACCAGCCCTCATGAGAGAGCGGCAGACAGAGAGGTCGAGGACGATAATTATATGCCTCCCTCCGAAGACGAGGCAAGCCTCGACGACGATGAATTCATCGTGCCAGAGGATCCCGTCAAGCAAGAGCGTTTTCAACGCATGCTTATGGCCATGGCAAGAAGCCTCAAGAAAAAACAGCAACAGCTTAGAGCTGAGCAAGATTTGCTAGTCGACAGATGGACTGAAGTCCTTGTGGCCGAAGAGCATAAACTCGAACGCCCCTCCAAGAGCTACCCAAAGCGCAGGTTGCTACCCCGATTAGAGGAGGAAGCACTTAAACCTACGTCTCCTGCACTCGATACGGCCGATCAGCCACCTCGTGGCCGCGACAGAGAGGCCTCTCGGCCCTCCACTCAAGCCGCACCCCATACCAAGGCACGGGAAAATGCACCGGACCTGCGAGATATGTTGGAGTACAAGGCAAGGCAAACAAGATCGATCTACGGATCGCGTGGGCGCCCCACGACTCGAGACGGTAACCGTCACGCCGGCCACATATTCGGCAGGGCCGAACACAGTAGACAAAGCTCATTGGAGCTACGTCGTGATATAGCCCAGTACAGAGGCGCCGCACACCCACTATGCTTCACAGACGAAATAATGGATCATCAAATCCCCGAGGGTTTCAAACCCGTAAACATCGAATCATATGATGGCACAACAGATCCTGCGGTATGGATCGAGGATTATCTCCTTCATATCCACATGGCCCGCGGCGATGATTTCCACGCCATCAAATACCTCCCACTCAAGCTTAAAGGACCAGCTCGGCATTGGCTTAACAGCTTGCCAACAGGATCAATCAGTTGTTGGGAGGACCTGGAAGCCGCATTCCTCGACAATTTCCAGGGCACTTATGTGCGACCCCTAGATGTCGATGACCTAAGTCACGTAATTCAGTAGCCAGAGGAATCGGCCAGGCAATTCTGGACACGGTTCCTAACAAAGAAAAATCAAATAGTCGACTGTCTGGACGCTGAGGCCCTAGCAGCCTTCAAACACAATATCCGTGACGAGTGGCTTGCCCGGCACCTTGGATAGGAAAAGCCGAAGTCTATGGCAGCACTCACGACACTCATGACCCGCTTTTGCGCGAGAGAAGACAGCTGGCTTGCTCGTAGCAACAATATGACCAAGAACCCTGGTAGTTCGGATACCAAGGACAGTAGTGGAAGGTCGCGTCGCAACAAGCAGAAGCGCCGCATTAACGGCGACAATGCTGAGGATACGGCAGTTAATGCCGGATTTAGAGGCTCTAAATCCGGTCAGTGGAAAAAGCCATTCAAAAGGAATCCTAGGGGCCCGTCCAGTTTGGACCGAATACTCGACCGCTTGTGCCAGATACATGGCACCCCCGAAAAGCTGGCCAATCACACCAACAGGGATTGTTGGGTGTTCAAGTAGGCAGGCAAGTTAAATGCCAAAAATGAAGACAAGGGGCTGCATAGCGATGACGACGAGGAGCCCCGGCCGCCGAACAACAGTGGACAGAAGGGTTTTCCCCCACAAGTGTGGACGGTGAACATGATATATGCAACCCACGTCCCCAAAAGGGAGCGGAAGCGCGCGTTAAGGGACGTATACGCGGTAGAGCCAGTCGCCCCAAAGTTCAACCCATGGTCCTCCTGCCCGATCACCTTTGATCGAAGGGACCATCCCACTAGCATCTGTCATGGCGGATTCGCCGCATTGGTTCTAGACCCAATTATTGACGGATTTCATCTCACTAGAGTCCTTATGGACGGCGGCGGCAGCCTGAACCTGCTTTACCAGGATACAGTGCGGAAAATGGGCATAGATCCCTCAAGGATTAAGCCCACCAAAACGACCTTTAAAGGCGTAATACCAGGTGTAGAGGCCAACTGTACAGGCTCAGTCACACTTGAAGTGGTCTTCGGATCTCCGGATAATTTCTGAAGCGAGGAGTTAATCTTCGACATAGTCCCATTCCGCAGTGGCTATCACGCACTGCTCGGGCGAACCGCATTCGCCAAGTTCAATGTGGTACCGCACTACGCATACCTTAAGCTCAAAATGCCAGGCCCTCGAGGAGTAATTACGGTCAATGGAAACACCGAACGCTCCCTCCGAACGGAGGAGCACACGGCGGCCCTTGCAGCGGAAGTACAAAGCAGCCTCTCCAGGCAGTTCTCCAGTCCGGCCATTCAATGACCGGACACCGTCAAGCGCGCCCGGAGTAACCTACAACAAGACCGCCTGGCATGATCCGAGCAGGCGTAGCAATGCGGCCCCAACCCCAGCCCTCGCAAAAAGGCGACACTAGTGCTTCGCGTACATAACTACACTCTAGAAATACCATGGGTACAGGGGAAGGGGCACCATCACGGCACGCCCGAAACACGGCTTAAACCGCACCAGGGGCTACCGATTTTTTTTAATTCTCTCTTACTTTCAGGAGTCCATTCTTCGGAAGGCCTGTTCAGCAGTTCAATTGCCGCACAAACGATGCAAGAACCAGGGAAGCAGACAAGCCACGCCGCATTATGGAACTCTCAGGTGGTCTCTATCACAAGCAGTATACCTGTTTCGCATACCATTCTGCAGCCTGCCCCTGGAACGGACATGTTAAATAGTCCAACCTTTTGCCTATCGCATTATTTGTATCGTTCTGCTTTGATCGCAGCCCTTTTTAATAAACAATGCAGAGCCTTTGTCTATTTTTGCATTACCCTTTTTCTGTAAATATATGTTCCTTAACGACATGTTGCACCCGTGCACTTTGGTACGGCCAAAATACGCTAGGGGCTTTAGTACCCCTCAATATGGTGTGAGAAGTCCGAACACTTTAACAAGTGCGGCACCCCGTACTTATAGCATTATATGCATCGGCTCCGAATCATGTCTTGTGTCAATAGTTGGGTTTGCCCGGCTCCTATGTTTTGGTGCCTTACGTTCCGCTATATCGGCTAAGGTAGCACTAGGAGAACCACTGCGATTGTGCCCCAGTTGAGCTGGGTCGAGCACCTCAGTGGAGAAAGCTAAAACTGACTGTCATGATGAAGCGAGAGCTGGTCGCTATTCGAGAGGGTTTTTTCGAGTCCTTAAAGACTTATGCCACTTAGAGCGAGGAGTCGGCTCTGTCCGGCCAAGGCGTGGATAGTGCCCCGAACTCGGTCTTCCGAATACCAGGGGCTTCGCTGAAATTTAAAATTATAGAATTCTATGGCTAAGTGAGAGTGTTCACGCATTATAGTCTGATTGCCTTGTTTGTTGGGCTGAGCGCCTCCCTCGAAGGACCCAAACATGGGAAAAAGAGCGCTCAGGTTTATCCCCGAACACCCCAGCACTAGCGGCATGGGGGTAGAAGCCGACGACTCGCCATCTCTCAGAATTGATAAACAGCCGCACAGAAGATAATATTTTAAATTCCAACAGCATTTCTTAGCGCATATGAACAAGTTTTCAGCGCACAGGACAAAACGAGCGAGTTCTACTCAAAAAATACATCTTTGGAACATTCATCCGCCACAAGGCAGGCACCCTTCAGAACATCCTCATAGTAATTCTCGGGCTTGCAATGCTCTTTCCCCGGCGGTGGCCCGTCCTTCACAAGCTTCTCAGCATCCAGCTTGCCCCAGTGCACCTTAGCACGGGCAAGGGCCCTACGGGCACCTTCAATGCAGGCGGAGCGCTTGATGACTTCGAGCCTCGGACAGGCCCACACCAGCTGTCGCACCAGCCCGAAATAGCTCCCAGGCAGAGCCTCTCCAGGCCACAGCCGAACTATGAGGCCCTTCATGGCCTGTTCGGCCGCCTTGTGGAGCTCGACCAGTTGCTTCAGCTGGTCGCTCAGGGGAACGGGGTGTCCGGCCTCAACGTACTGAGACCAGAACACCTTCTCTGTCGAGCTGCCCTCGTCGGCTCGATAGAATGCGACGGCATCGGACACACTCCGGGGAAGATCTGCGAACGCTCCTGGAGAGCTCCGGATTCGGGTAAGTTAAAAGTAACTCACGTTTATGTGTTTGCTTTGCATAAAGAATGCCTTACCCGCCGCTATCTTCTTCACCTTATCCAACTCCTGGAGGGTCTTCTGGGATTCGGCCTTGGCAGACTTGGCATTTTCAATAGCCGCCGCGAGCTCGGACGCTCACGTCTTTGAGTCAAGCTCCAAACTCTCATGTTTTTTCATGAGAACCTGGAGCTCTTGCCGCACCTTGCCAACCTGGGCCTCATACTTCTCCCGCTCGGTGCGCTCCGTGGCCGCCCTCTTCTTGGCATCGAGCAGTGCTTGCTTAAGGGTCACCACCTCAGACGTGGCCCCTACAATAGCCACGATAATCCTGTCATTTTTTGCAATTAAACCGTTTTTATATATTTAAACAAGGTATTTCTTACCTTCATTATCCTCGAGCTGCTTCTTGGCACGCCCGAGCTCTTGCTCGGACCGCTCGAGGTTCTGCTTTAGCGTGTCCACTTCTGCAGTCAGTGCGGCGAACGCAAGCAGAGAAGCCTGCATACGCATATTGACTCCTTTTTGTTAGACTCCTGCAAATTTTATTTGATCCTCTATTCGGCTTTTCTTCCCGAACGCCAAACAGAGCATCAGGGGCTACTGTCTATGCGGTGATATTATTTACACATTCTTTACTTACCTCAAAGCATGTTAAAAGGCTAGTACAAGCTTCAGTCAGTCCACTCTTGGCGGACTGAACCTTCTGGACCACCGCACTCATAATGGTGTGGTGCTCCTCGTCGATGGAGGCGCCTTGGAGCGCCTCCAACAGATTGTCCGGTGCCTCCGGTTGGACGGGGGTCACCGGCACGGTGGGCTTGCTCCTCTTGGAAGGAGGTCCCCCGCCGGACTCTGGAACCTTTGAAGGTTCCGGAGCGGTGTCCGGCCTAGAGCCGGACTTGGAGCCCTGGGGGGTTTATCCCCTTTACTCCTGGAGTCCGGGAGGTTGCCTTGCGGCGCCTCCAGGACCACCTCCTCCCGGCTTGGAACCTATTGAGACAACACTTCGGCATCGTCCGTAGGGTGGGGGAGGAAGCCGTCGGAAGTGAATTCACATCCGAAGAGTCCAGTGAACCGCTCGATGATGCGTCGAGCCGGTCTTTGGGTGGGCTGCATAATCATATTCGACATAAGGGAAAGCTGTGCAATAAAGGAATACTATGAATTACTCTGGTATCCGGATACTTACGATTTCGCCAGGGGCTTGGCCCTGAGCGGCCACTCCTCTCCGCCGTCGTCGGCGTCGGTGGAGTAGTCCGGGGGAAGGGTTCTCCCCTTCTTGGACCCTCCGGCCTCCCCTGAGAGGGCGGCCTTCCTTTTCTTCTCTCCTCCCGCTGGAGGGGGAGAGGTCTGTTCTTCTTCCTCCTCGTCTTCACGGGAGGAATGCGCCTCGGAGCCGTCGGGTGATGAACCCGACACCTCCTGGCGCCGGGCACTCTTTCGAGTCCCCGTGGCCTTCTTCGTGGCCTTCTTCTCTGGCACCACATAAGGTGCCGGAACCAGCAGCTTCGCCAAGCGGGCATCAACTGGGTCTTCGGGCAAGGGAGCCGGACAGTCGATATGTCCGTACTTCGCCTTCCAACTCTGTCAAAGGTAAGGGAGCTTAGATCCCACATTGAGTTAAACTATGGAAAACTAATACCCTGTAAAAGGTACAAACAACTTACCGCGCTAGCATGACGCTGCGCGCTGAATCCGCGATCCTCGGTGGCGGATGCGGGAGCCTCGGCGCCCTTGAAAAGCACCTTCTAGGCATCTTCGTACGTAGTATCGAAGAGCCTGCTCAGAGTTCGGTGCTGCACCGGGATGAACTCCCACAGATTGAAGGCCCATTGTTGACATGGGAGGATCAGGCGGATGAGCATAACCTAGACTACGTTGACAAGCTTGAGCTGCTTGTCCCCCAGGGTTTGGATGCATGTTTGCAGTCCAGTCACCTCTCCTTTGTTGCCCCATGACAGGCCCGTCTCTTTCCAGGATGTGAGCCGCGTTGGGGGTCCGGACCGGAACTCGGGGGCTGCGACCCACTCAGGGTCGCACGGCTCGGTGATGTAAAACCACCCCGATTGCCACCCCTTCAGGGTGTCCACAAAGGAGCCCTCGAGCCATAAGACATTGGGCATCTTGCCCACCATGGCGCCTCCGCACTCCGCCTGGTTGCCGCGCACCACCTTCGGCTTGACGTTGAAAGTCTTGAGCCATAGGCCGAAATGGGGGCGGATGCAGAGGAAAGCCTCGCACACGACGATAAACGCCGAGATATTGAGGATGAAGTTCGGGGCCAGATCATGGAAATCCAGGCCATAGTAGAACATGAGTCCCCGGACGAATGGGTGGATCGGAAAGCCCAGTCCGCGGAGGAAGTGGGGAAGGAACACTACCCTCTCATGGGGCCTTGGGGTGGGGAGGAGATGCCCCTTTTCGGGAAGCCGGTACGCGATGTCGTTAGACAAGTATCTGGCCTTCCTTTTTTTTTGATGTGTCCCTCCGTGACGGAGGAGACCATCCACTTGCCTCCCGCTCCGGACATGACTGGAGAAGGTTGAGGTGGGGATTGCGGATTTCGGCGCTGGAGCTCGAGTGTGCAAGAATGGATAGGCAAAGGAGGAAGAAGGCGTAGGTGAAAAGGTGGATCCTTATCCCCTTATATGGGTGGACGCAACTACGTGTCCCCGCCAGCCTGGTAAAACTCGCTTATCTCCAAGCGTCGTAATCAATGGCGCGGTTGGGTTACCCATGCCCGTATTGATGAGAATCCTGGAATAAGGGGACACGATCTCTGCTTTAACAAGACATGCCAAGGAAACAGCCTCGCATGACGCGCTGAGGTGGGATAATGAAACGACTCAGATAAAGGCTTGGCCGTGGTGTGTCACACTACGGAATACGTCAGCAGATTAGATTTGTGTATATATTATTCTCTCTATGGCAATATGTGGAAACTTATTTTGCAGAGCCGGACACTATCTTTGTGTTCAAAATCTTCTATGAAGTACTTGGAGGAGGAACCCGCCTTGCAATGCCGAAGAAAATCTGCGCGCCGGACTCGTCGTCATTGAGCCTGGTTCAGGGGCTACTGAGGGAGTCCTGGATTAGGGGGTGTTTGGATAGCCGGACTATACCTTCAGCCGGACTCCTGGACTATGAAGATACAAGATTGAAGACTTCGTCCCGTGTCCGGAAGGGACTTTCCTTGGCGTGGAAGGCAAGCTTGGCGATACGGATATGTATATCTCCTACCATTGTAACCGACATTGTGTAACCCTAACCCTCTCCGGTGTCTATATAAACTGGAGGGTTTCAGTCCGTAGGACAACATACACAACAACAATCATACCATAGGCTAGCTTCTAGGGTTTAGCCTCTCTGATCTCGTGGTAGATCTACTCTTGTACTACCCATATCATCAATATTAATCAAGCAAGACGTAGGGTTTTACCTCCATCGAGAGGGCCCGAACCTGGGTAAAACTTCGTGTCCCTTGCCTCCTGTTACCATCCGGCCTAGACGCACAGTTCGGGACCCCCTACCCGAGATCCGCCGGTTTTGACACCGACAATGGGCCTTAGTGGGAAGGACCAGGAGGTGGCGCGCGCCCCTCCCAAGCCCAGTCCGAATTGGACAAGGGGTTTGGGGCGCGGCCCCTCTCTCCCTTCCTTCCCCTCTTCCCCCCTTTCCCCCCTTCTCCTAGTTGGACTAGGAAAGGAGGAAACCTACTCCAACTAGGAGTAGGAATCCTACTCCCCTGGCGCGCCCCTCTTAGGGTCGGCCTCCTCCCCCCTTGCTCCTTTATATATGGGGGCAGGGGGGCACCTCTAGACACACAAGTTGATCTTCATGATCGTTCTCTTAGCCGTGTGCGGTGCCCCCCTCCACCATAATCCTCGATAATATTGTAGCGGTGCTTAGGCGAAGTCCTGCGACGGTAGAACATCAAGATCATCACCACGCTATCGTGCTGACGGAACTCTTCCCTGACACTTTGCTGGATCGGAGTTCGGGGATCGTCATCGAGCTGAACGTGTGCTAGAACTCGGAGGTGCCGTAGTTTCGGTGCTTGATCGGTCGGGCCATGAAGACGTACGACTACACCAACCGCATTGTCATAACGCTTCCGCTGTCGGTCTACGAGGGTAAGTAGACAACACTCTCCCCTCTCGTTGCTATGCATCACCATGATCTTGCGTGTGCGTAGGAAATTTTTTGAAATTACTATGTTCCCCAACACTCCTCACCTCTCCTTGATTGAATGATGAACTCTTGTTTCGGAACTTGCTCCCATAGTTCGTTTCCCGAGAATCTTACAATGTCATCCCGACAATATGTGTCGCACCTTTCTACTCAGGTATCCTGACTCTGAGTTATCCTAACACCAATCAGATCTGAATCTCGATCAGATATGATGGTTGGGACATTTTGCAAGAGTTATAACATTGGTCCTTATATATCGGTAAGGTGATGTCATCCTAGCACACCTGGCCAGAGGACCTATTGTTATCAGTTTCCTATTTAGCAAGGTTAACCATTCTTCCATGAGGAAACCGTAAGACCTATACTAAATGTTGTTCCTGTTGAATCCTTTGTGTCGGTGTCAAAACCGGCGGATCTCGGGTAGGGGGTCCCGAACTGTGCATCTAGGCCGGATGGTAACAGGAGGCAAGGGACACGAAGTTTTACCCAGGTTCGGGCCCTCTCGATGGAGGTAAAACCCTACGTCCTGCTTGATTAATATTGATGATATGGGTAGTACAAGAGTAGATCTACCACGAGATCAGAGAGGCTAAACCCTAGAAGCTAGCCTATGGTATGATTGTCGATGTGTATGTTATCCTACGGACTAAAAACCCTCCGGTTTATATAGACACCGGATAGGGTTAGGGTTACATAGAGTCGGTTACAATGTTAGGAGATCTAAATATCCGTACCGCCAAGCTTGCCTTCCACGCCAAGGAAAGTCCCTTCCGGACACGGGACGAAGTCTTCAATCTTGTATCTTCATAGTCCAGGAGTCCGGCTGTAGGTATAGTTCGTCTATCCGAACACCCCCTAATCCAGGACTCCCTCAGTAGCCCCTGAACCAGGCTTCAATGACGACGAGTCCGGTGCGCAAATTGTCTTCGGCATTGCAAGGCGGGTTCCTCCTCCATGTACTTCATAGAAGATTTTGAACACAAAGGTAGTGTCCGGCTCTGCAAAATAAGTTTCCACATATTGCCATAGAGAGAATAATATTTACACAAATCTAATCTGCTGACGTATTCTGTAGTGTGACATCACACCACAGCCAAGCTTTTATTCAAACCGTTTTACTGTCCCATCTCAGCGCGTTATGCGAGGCGGTTTCCTTGGCACGTCTTGTTAGAGCAGAGATCGTGTCCCCTTATTCCGAGATTCTCATCAATACGGGCGTGGGTAACCCAACCGCTTCTAGGACTCCTAGCTTATAGGCAAGTCCAAGCGAACACGGAGAGGACGCTTGATATTCACCCTCTTTATAAAGGGGACAAGGCTCTTTTTTTCCCTCCCGTGCTCAATCGAATCCTTCCCCCACCTCAAGCTCAAACGTCCGAAGTTCAGGTCAGGCGCTCCGAACCTCCAGTCATGTCCGGATCTAGCCTTCAAGGCCAATGGGTGCCTTCCTCCGTCATGGAAGAAGACATCAAAAAGTTGAGGGAGGCCAGATATCTGACCGCCGAAATTCCACATCGGCTGCCTCCCCGAGGGCAGGCCGTCCCTACCCCCGAAACCAACGAGAACGTCGTGTTCATCTCCCACTTCCTCCGAGGTCTAGGCCTTGCTCTGGATCCTTTCGTCGGGGGTTTGATGTTTTATTATGGGCTAGACTTCCACGATCTAGCTCCGGACTCCTTTCTTCATATCACGACATTTATCGTCTTGTGCGAGGCCTTCCTCCGGGTTACCCCTCACTTTGGCCTATGGCTCAAGACCTTTGAAGTGAAGCCGAAGATGATCAAGGGGCAACATGCAGTGTGTGGAGGTGCCTCAATACGCAAGATGACGGGAGCTCCGTGGCCCAAAGGTTCCATCCCGGAGGTGTCTGAACTGTGGCAATAGGAGTGGTTCTACATCACGGCTCCTAGAAGCGCCAAGTGGGCGGCCGCCCCTGTTTTCCGCTCGGGCCCTCCACCACAACTGATGTCATGGATCAGCAGGGGTCTGAGCTGGGGTCCAGCCAAGGACGTGCCTATACTGCAAAGCCACATTCGAGATCTCTTCAATGGATATTTCAGTTTGGTTGCGGTAGCACAAGTTATGCTGGTTCGCCAAGTCCAGCCTTGCAAACGCTGGCCCCTTCGCTTGTGGGAGTTCAATCCCGAGGGACCGCGTGTCATTCAAAATTTCCTCGGTTTGACACACGAGGAGATGTACAAGTCATTCTTCGGACCTCAGGTAGAGTGTCCGGAAATCACCGAGGACGTGGGCCTGAGCAGTACCCGCACCGCCGAACAGGTAAGGAATCTTCCGGACGAACATACTATCTCTCATTTGTTACGAAGTTATTTCTGAGAGTTTGCTTTTTCATCAAGACTGGCTAGCAAAGGCAAAGTTGATTCGGTGTTCGGCCCCCCTCCCTGAGGGTTTGGAAAATCTGGTCCTGGAAAAGATGCTCCAGATCGCACCTTGCTCGGAGCCCTTGAAGGAAGATACTGCGGAGGGCGGTAAGGGCGGATGCGGGCCCCCAACACTGCCTATTATAACCGAGGGAGCGGGCGTCTCCATGAAGGAAGACGACCGGAAGAGGAAAAGGACCGCGCCCGGGGATTCGGAAGCCGAAGCTTCCAAACGGGAGAAGAAGTCTCCCACCGAGGGTCCTACCTTGGGGGGTGTTGTTGCCGCACAAAGTCCGCGGGGGTATCAATTCTTCCGCGAGTCGTAAGTGACCTGGAATACTTTAACAGTACAGATATGCCATCTTTTTTTCTGAGAAAATAACCACCGTATATATCTTAGCAGTTCGGGCCTTAGCCCCTCTCAAATGAGCTCGTCTTCGGGGGATCTTCTTCCAGAGATGATGGAGAGCGAAACGCCTCCTCCAGATTCCTCCGCTCCGGAAGCGGGCGACCCTGAAGTGTCGTCGCGGAGGGCCTCTCCGAGTCCGGTGAGGCCAGAAGATAATCCCACTGACCCCCGAAGCTCCCAGTGTCCGGCTCCCGAGGAGAGCAGACAAAAGAGTCCGGCACCGTCTAGTGTGCGATCGGATGTTCTGAGGGAGTTGGTGGGGCGAGCGGCCATCTCGGATGAACACCGTGTGCTGATGAATACGGTGATGGAGAGAATATCGTCCGCCGAAAGCGGATTGCATAAAGCTTTTATGAGTCTATTAACAGGCTTTGAGGTACGTAAAAGAATGTATGATAGTCCTGCACATGCTAGGTGTGCCCTGTGTAGATAGTAGCCCCTGAGACTCTAGTTGTCATCGGAAACGACGACGAACAGAGGATCAAATTCCTAGGTAATAACCATACCGCCTCTATGTGCAGGTGATGGAAGCTCCGGTGGCTAGCCAGACTAGCGAGTTTGCCCATTTAGAACGGCAGTTGGATGCGGCAGGCGCCGACATCGAGCTTGTTAACAAAAGGCTTGACGAGGCACAGGGTAAGTGTCTTTATCTGGTAAACGTCACATAAGAAGAGCAGCATAATGCCAGTATCTTTAATATGTTGTGACTGCAGATGGAGCTGCCACTATTGAAGCCTTGCGGGCAGAACTTGCCCGAGCCAAGGAACAAGCGAGGTTGGGTAATGCGGCTGCTTTGAAGGCGGCCGAAGAGTTGCAAGCCGAGAAGGCCGCACATGGCGAAAGCCGAGACAAGATGGCCAAGATGGCCATAGAATTAAAAGACGCCGCCGACCGTTGCCGGGTTCTTGAAAAGGAAAACCAGGCGAAGGCATCGGACCTTGAGAAGGCTGCTGCAACGAGAAAGGACCTCCGCTCTGCTATGAGGGCAAACAAGGAGGAGTTGCGGGAAGCCGAGGATATTATAGCTGGGAAATCCTTTATGTTGCGGAGGAAGTTCGGAGATCCACGGTATGCCCCCCTGGATCGGCTGTGGAGCTCGGAGGATGTGTATATGGATTTGGCGACGAGCGCTGCCGATGCGGCCAAGTACTTCCAGGGTCAGACGGACCGTGGAGTAGACCAGCTATTTTGGAGACAATTCCATACTCCCGAGCGTCCACTTTCATTGATTGACCAATTAGCCGAATGGGCCGAACTAAATAGGTTGTCCGGACTCGCCATGAGGTCCGTTGTGGATCAGCTATGGCCGGAGAGATCGAAACCGAATAGCTATTTCAGCTTGGTGCAGCAGTTCCTTGACGTGGTGTCGCGCATAAATGCGATGAAGAGGTCGGCGTGCATAGAAGGCGCACGAATGGCCTTTGCCCGTGCTAAAGCATAGTGGGCAGAGATGGATGCTACCACTGTTGCAGCGCAGGATTCGGCCATAGGTCGAAGGGCTGCTGAGCACTACTTTGAGGAAGTTCTTGAGGGTGCTCATTTGATAGAGACCCAGTGCTCAAAAAATGTTATGTTTGAGTGATATGTAATCTCATTGTAAGCGAAATGCTTTTATAAATTTTCATAAGGCTACTTCTATACTTTTGCCTGAAAGTATTGTGATGCCTCCTGGGCGGCCGTTTATGTATACATGTGTATAACTTGAAAGATTGCAGTCGTCGGCTTCAACCCCCACGCATATAATGCGGAGGTGTTCGCAGAAACACGTGTTCACACTTAACCCAACGTCTTGGTCCTATTAAGGAGGTGATAGCGGAGTGAGCGAGGCAACCGGACTATAATGCTTTAACACTTTCACTTAGCCATAGGAGTTTGACAGTGGGGCTACTAGATAGCCCCTGGTGGCGGCGCACTCTCCCGATCTCGGGGTGCGTACATGCCGGCCCTTCATTAAGGCGGAGGAATTCTAACATTCCCACAGGTCATCGAGTGGTTGACCAGTCTCACGCTATATCATGATAGTCAGTTTTCGGCTTTCTCTACTGAGGTGCTCGTCCGGATGAACCAGGGCACAATCGCAGTAGTTCTCCTGGTGCTACCTTAGCCGGTAAAGCAGAATGTAAGGCACCAAAACACAGGAGCCAGGTAAACCCAACATTTGACCAAAGACAATGATTCGGAGCTGATGCATATAGGGCCAAACTCGCGACGCCGAACACTCCCTAAGGTATTCGGTCTTTGTGGTATAAACTGGGCCTAAATAATGGCCTTTGTAAGAAGCCCCTTGTGTCCAGGTACGTGCATTGTTCTGGCGTGGCCACATGCCAAGACGTCAGCATCCTTCACAACGGTGGATATGTATCAACAAGAGACAGTAAAAAAAAGGTTTACGCAGGGTCTTAATCTAAAAAGAATCCTTTGAGCGGGTCCCTGCTGCACGTCTGCGCCTGTGTCTCCGTTGTGCCGTATCCTGGACGGGTGTAGCACGATGATCGTCTGTAAAAGAGAGGAAGTTAAGTGAAAAAGTTGTCGTGCAAAAAGATAGTTTTTAAAGAAACCATGTATAATTGAAGATGATAAGAAATTGCCACTTATCTGCGCGCGTTGAGCCCCTTGTATTGACAAATAGGGGTGTGATCACTTATTCGGTGTAAATAGCGGCGCCGGACTTGATCGCTGGTCCGGACGCCTTTAATGTTCGGCTGCCCCTCACTCTCTTCGGCGCGCAGAGAGCGCTTGATATCTCCGTGCACTGTAATGATGCCACGTGGACCGGGCATCTTGAGTGTGAGGGAGGCGTAGTGTGGTATTGCATTAAAGCGAGCGAAAGCTTCGCGTCCGAGTAGTGCTTGATAGCCACTTTGAAACGGAGCGATGTAGAAAGTTAAATGCTCGCGACAGAAGTTATTGGGGGAGCCGAATGTAACTTGTAATGAGAGGTAGCCCGTACAACGAGCCCCTGGGCCTGGCGTTACTCCTTTAAAGGTAGTATTGCTATGGTGAATTTGTGTTGGGTCTAACCCCATCCCGCGGATTGTATCCTGATATATTAGGTTTAGGCTACTGCTGCCGTCCATCAAGACTTGTGTGAAGTGATATCCGTCAATTACTGGGTCTAATACCAGGGCAGCCCATCCTGCTTGTCGGATACTTGCTGAGTAATCGTGGTGGTCGAAAGTGATCGGTTGAGATGACCAGTGGCAGGACTTCGCGGTGACAGGCACTTGGGTATGTTTTCCTGGGAGTGCCGTGTTGTTTTTCCCCTGATCACGTGTAACACGTTTACTGTTTTGACTTCTGGAGGAAATTTCTTTTGTTCCGCCGTGTCTTGTTTGGGAGGCTCGTCCTCGTCTTCACTTGGTGTATCCTCCCTCTTGTGTACGGCGTTGAGCTTGCCGGACTGCTTGAAGACCCAACATTCTCTGTGGGTATAATTAGCGGGTTTACCAGGGGTACTATGGATCTAGCATACTTGGTCCAGAATTTTGTTGAGGTTGGACAGTTCGTCCCTGGTGCCTTTAGGGGGCGGCTTTTGACCTGGCCGAGAGCTTTTGAATCCGGCATTTACTGTCGTGCCCTTCGTGCTATCTTCTTTAATCCGGCGTTTGCTATTGCTGTTACGCCGTGATTTCCCATTTCCATCTCTAACTTCGGATGTACTGGGGTCGCTGGTGCTGCATCTGGCTAGCCAGCTGTCCTCACCCGCGCAAAAGCGGGTCATGAGGTTTGTTAATGCGGCCATCGTTCTCGGCTTATTTTGGCCGAGGTGTCTGGCGAGCCATTCGTCGCGGACGCTATGTTTGAAAGCTGCCAAGGCTTCGGCGTCCGGACAGTCGACAATCTGGTTCTTTTTAGTAAGAAACCTATTCCAAAGCTTTCGGGCTGACCCTCCGGGCTGTTGAGTTATATGACTCAAATCGTCCGCATCCGGAGATCGGACATAAGTCCTTTGAAAATTTGCCCAAAAGGCGTTTTCGAGCTCTTCCCAACTTCCAATGGAGCTTTCGGGGAGGCCTTTGAGCCAGTGGCGAGCTGGCCCTTTGAGCTTGAGGGGTAAGTACTTGATGGCGTGGAGATCGTCTCCTCGAGCCATATGGATGTGAAGGATGTAGTCCTCAATCCAGACTCCGGGGTCTGCTGTTCCGTCGTATGCCTCTATGTTTACGGGTTTGAATCCCTCTGGAAATTCATGGTCTAGCACCTCATCAGTGAAATACAGGGGGTGTGCGGCACCCCTGTAGCTGGGTGTACCGCGTTGTTTAGATGTTTGTTGTGTTGCGTTGTATGCTGGGGCGCGCTTGCGTGGTCCATAGATGGATCTTGTTGCGCCGTCCT
Organism: Triticum urartu; assembly: GCF_056163025.1. Taxonomy (NCBI): domain Eukaryota; kingdom Viridiplantae; phylum Streptophyta; class Magnoliopsida; order Poales; family Poaceae; genus Triticum; species Triticum urartu. Next base: position 732,560,564 of record NC_141874.1, read on the forward strand.
TTGGGTGCGAGCCCTCGCATGGGTCGCGTATTGTATTGTGACTGGCGTTGTATGCCGCTCTGTGTTGGTAGAGGGGTCGTCTATTCGACCAGGTTGCTACTTTGATATTTGGTTGTGGAGGTTTTGAGGCCTCCTCATCGAATTCGGGCAGCAGCTTCCGCTTTGGGTAGCTCTTGGAGGGGCGATTGTCGACGTACCTTGCTGCTGTGCTGAGTATTTTACTCCATCTAAATTGGAGTGTGTCTTGCGCGGCCTTGAGCCTTTGCTTCTGTTTTTTCAGGCTCCTGGCGGTGGCAACAAGCCTTTTACGGGCAGTCTGCTGCTCCGGGTGTCTGTCCGGCGTTATGTCGTCCGGGCCATTATCCTTGATAGGATTTGTTTGTTCGGTTTGATTATCTGGATTGCCGTTGTCCGGCAGCGGTTCGCCCTGCTCCAGCGCTGGGTCTGTGTGATCACTATTTCTGTCGAGGCGGGATTTGGGGCGGCGCTTGCATCGCCGCTTTGACTGCTTTTCGAGGGAACAAGCCTTCAATGCGTCCTTCCGTTCCTCGTCGTCATCTTTTGGTGCGTCCACCATGTATACGTCATATCACGAGGTGGCGTTCCAGGGCCCAATGGGTGCTGGTTCCTCAACGTCTCCTTCATCGGCGTCCATACCGTTGATGTCTTCGGAGTCGAAGTCGAGCATGTCGGTTAAGTCATCGACAGTGGCTACAAAGTGGGTGGTGGGTGGGCTTTGAATTTCTTCATCGTCCGAATCCCATCCTTGTTGGCCGTAGTCCGGCCAGGGCTCTCCTGATAAAGACAGAGACTTCAGTGTCTTTAGGATATCGCCAAAACGCGAGTGCTGAAAGATGTCCGCGGCAGTGAACTCCATGATCGGCGCCCAATCGGATTCGATTGGCAGGGGCGCGGAGGGTTTCGGAGTCCGGAGAGGAGTCCGGCTCCTTGGAGTCACGAGTATCGTGGAGTACGGGGCTGGTGTTCGGCTCAATCGCCATGGGGATCGCAGCCCCCGAGGCGGCGTCCAACCGCCCATCCTCGATCGGCGCAGTTGGCTCCGAATCAAGGATCGGAGCCGATGCGGGTGCGGCCTCCAGGGCACTGTTCGGCGGCAGAGCTAGATCATGCTCGTCAGGACAGTGCGGCGCGCTCGGCAGTGGCTCGAATCCGTCGAAGATCAAGTCCCCGCGGATGTCAGCCGTGTAGTTTAAACTTCCGAATCTGACCTGACGGCCATGGGCGTAGCTTTCGATCTGCTCCAGATGGCCAAGTGAATTGGCCCGCAGTGCGAAGCCGCCGAAGATGAAGATCTGTCCGGGGAGGAAGGTCCCACCCTGGACTGCATCGCTGTTGAAGATCGTCGGAGCCATCGAGCCTGACGGCGACGACACAGATGAACTCTCAATGAAAGCACCAATGTCGGTGTCAAAACCGGCGGATCTCGGGTAGGGGGTCCCGAACTGTGCGTCTAGGCTGGATGGTAACAGGAGGCAAGGGACACAAAGTTTTACCCAGGTTTGGGCCCTCTCGATGGAGGTAAAACCCTACGTCCTGCTTGATTAATATTGATGATATGGGTAGTACAAGAGTAGATATACCACGAGATCAGAGAGGCTAAACCCTAGAAGCTAGCCTATGGTATGATTGTCGATGTGTATGTTGTCCTACGGACTAAAAACCCTCCGGTTTAGATAGACACCGGATAGGGTTAGGGTTACATAGAGTCGGTTACAATGGTAGGAGATCTAAATATCCGTATCGCCAAGCTTGCCTTCCACGCCAAGGAAAGTCCCTTCCGGACACGGGACGAAGTCTTCAATCTTGTATCTTCATAGTCCAGGAGTCCGGCTGTAGGTATAGTTCGGCTATCCGAACACCCCCTAATCCAGGACTCCCTCACTTTGTGTATCCAAGTTTGATCTTTGCTTGAAGACCATGTCAGTGCTATCTCGAAGCATGTCTGTGGTACTTCGATTTTCAATAAGAACATTTGAAGCACAATGCTAAATTTTCTTATCAATTATTCAAACACCGTTGTATGGGTAATGTCATGAAATTTCTCTCCCCATACCTAAAGAGTTTTCTACATTATATCCTGTCATGGATATCATGCTCTGCTTGACCTTGGGAAGGATATACCCTTGAAATATGTGTTTAAACACATTTTCCTTTCCATTGTTCTGTTTAATCTAATAATTATATTTTTCTTTCCATTGTTTGGTTTAACCTTTCTTGTGATCTATATGAGCTATCCAGTAATATTCTCCTACTTATGTAAGCACCTCGGTGTACAATTCTATCAACAAGACCCTGTTACTATTGTTGATGACATTCCGATAGCCATCGATGAACGAGAACTTTACCTATTGGTCCACCTCGTTCAACGAGCAGGAAAATGGTTCTCTTCGTCCCTCGCCCTTGGTACCAATGGTTGTTGCCGACATAATCGATAGTCCATCCTCTGACAGGCATTGCTTACATGATCATGCAAGACGTCATCCCCTTCCTACTTTCTACCCACATGGTGGGCCCATAACCCACAGTTCCACAGGATCGAAATCTAACTCTCATGTATGCCCTATTGTCAAAGTTATTCCTTGCGCTTGACTTTGAATGTCATTCACGGGCCACCTGCCTAGTGATCTATTCTGGTATCAGACGCAATACTTATTCCCATTGCTCTGAACCCCTTCACACGCTGTTTTAGGCATTGAACGATTGCCTACCCGCTCGAAACTTCCAATGACACGTCCTTACTTTGCTCTCATATTTTCGTAAGTTTCAAATTCGAGAGTAACTTTCTACCACATTCCCTGAGTTATCTGCCCGATAGACAACCTTGTAAGGTCCGTTCTTCCGAAGTTACCCCTTGTCCTTTCGTAAGTACGATGGAGTTCCCGAAGAAAGGATGATGACATCATCATGATGGCCTGAAGTAGAGAGATGAAGACATCAACATAATGGATCAACCTCCTCGAGAAGAGCAACCAAGATCGAGAAGATTCATTAGAATTTCGTAACCAGATCTCCCCCCTTACTCCACCTCTTAAAATCTCGGGACGAGATTTCTTATAGTGGAGGAGAATTGTGACGCACGGATAATTAAGCTAGAGTAATTCCCTGTTAATGATGCCATGTCGCCTCAATTACTGTTGATAAACTCGCGTTAGTTCAAAAACGATTCAAATTCAAATACAAAATATAGACAAACAACAAAAGTTTTCAAACACTAAAACAAAAATGTTCTAAATGTGTCGGATAGGTCATAGGTAATTGTGGTGGAGAAACCAACCTTTTGCAAAGTGTTTAAATGCACTTAACTAGTTAAAAAAAGAAGTGGCTAAAATAATAGTTAATTTCTTTTTAAATTATAAAATTATTAAACTAATTTATATCAGGTCCAAGCTAGGCTGGGTAGTAGACTTTATTGATGATACTAAGTTTGGTGCTAGAGGTAATTTTTATAAAACTAAAACTAAAAGGAAACACAAATTAAAATAGACAAGAAAATTAAATAAATAAAAATATGCAGGGGGGCAACCCCCTCGCTGGGCCTCGGCCCAGGTGGCCACTCGGCCAACCAGACCAGCCCACCTGGCCTCCGATAACCCCCACCCCCCTAGTCCTAACCCTAACCACCCCCACGTTTCCCCACTCCCCCTTCTCTCCCGATCCCATCTGGATCAGGGCTCCAGGAGCCCGACGGCACCTTGGCACCCGCCGCCCGTGGCCGGCGCGCCCCTCCGGCGCCCCTCCGGCGCCCCGGCGGCCTCCACCGCCCCGCCACCGGACCCCTTCGCCCCGCCACTGCCTCGCATCTCCTCCTCGTCCGCCATCCCCGCCGGACTGCTCAACCCCCCCTGTGAGCTCCCTTCGGTCGCCCCCCCTTGCGCTCGCCTCTCCCTCGCCGCGCGTGGCTCGCGGGCGCGCGCGCACCGAGCCACTCTGGCCACTCCGCGCCCCCTTCCGCACGTGCCCCGCTCGCCTCCCCTGCTGGTCCCGGCCACCGCCGCGGCCAGCGCGCCCGGGGCCGCGCCTTGGCGCCCGTGCCTCGCCGTCAGCCTTGCTGACTTGACCCGCACCGGTGCCGCCCGCGCAGCCTCGCTGCGCTGTTGCTGCGTCTGCACTCCGTGGCAGCGTCCGTGCCGCCGCATCCTGCCGCGTCGCTCCGCCGGGGCCGCGCCCGTCCGACCTCGCCACCACCTTCACCGCTGCTGCCCAGCACCGCTGCCGCCCCGCGCCGGCGCTGCCATGATGCTGCTCCCCTTCCCCTGCGGCTGCTGTAGATTGCTGCGGTGACCACCGGCGCCCCACTGCGCCGTGGATGGCCTGGGCGAGCGCCCTGGCTAGCTGGCGCCCCCACCCGCTACGCCCACACCCATTGGCCCCCTGTGCCTATGACAGATGGGGCCCACACCCGAAAAAACGAAAAAAAAGATTAATTAAATAATAATTGCTAATTAATTAGTTAACTTAAATAACCTGCTTAATAACCTAATCAACCAGATTAGTTAATCAAATGTTGTTTAGTAAAACATGTATCAATGCCATGCGGGTCCCATGGGCCCTTTTAACCAGTCAACGGTCCAGTCAAACGCTGACTGGACATTTGATCAGGGCCCCACCTGTCAGCCCCATAGACACACTCTGGGTACACTTCCTGTGTACCCATAGCATCTAAATACAAATTAAATTTCGAATTAAATTAAATCTAGAAATTAGAAAATCATTTTTTAATTTTTTAAAATTAATATATAATAAACCGTAGTTCGGATGAAAAAACTTTGTACATGAAAGTTGCTCAGAACGACGAGACAAACCCGGATACGCAGCCCGTTCGTCCGCCACGCATCCCTAGCATAGCGAACACGCAACTTTCCCTCTTCAGTTCATCTGTCCAAAAACGCGAAACACCGGGGATATTTTCCCGGATGTTTCCCCCCTTCACTGGTACCACCTCTTATTGCGTTAGGGCACCCCTAGCACCGCTACTTGTCATTGTCATGCATCGCTATGCATCTATTTGCTTAATATTTATTGTTTCCTCCCCCTCTTCTCTCGCTAGACACCGAGATCGACGCCGCTGCTACCCAGTACGACTTTAGTGTTGATGACCCCTCTCTCTTGCCAGAGCAACCAGGCAAGCCCCCCCTTGATCACTAGATATCGCCTACTCTTCTCTCTATTGCTTGCATTAGAGTAGTGTAGCATGTTACTGTTTTCCGTTAATCCTACCCTGATGCATAGCCTGTCCTTGCTACTACTGTTGTTACCTTTACCTGCAATCCTAATGCTTAGTATAGGATGCTAGTTTATTATCAGTGACCCTACATTCTTGTCCGTCTGCCATGCTATACTACTGGGCCGTGATCACTTCGGAAGGTGATCACGGGCATATACTACATACTTTACACTGTTACATTACCGTTGATACTGTTTGGAGATGGGGGCTGAAGGGGCAGGTGGCTCCATCCAGGTAGTGGTGGGCCTGAGTTCCTGATGGCCCCCGACTGTTACCTTGAGGCGGAGCGACAGGGCAGGTTGAGACCACCTAGGAGAGAGGTGGGCCTGGGCCTGGTTGGCGTCCGTGGTTATTTCAAAATAACACGCTTAACGAGATCTTGGTATTTGATCTGAGTCTGGCTACTGGCCTATACGCACTAACCATCTATGCGGGGACAGTTATGGGCACTCGACGTCGTGGTATCAGCCGAAGCCTTCGTGACGTCAGCGACTGAGCGGCGCGCGTCGGGTTGGACCGCGTAACGCAACTTCCTTTGTAATGGAGGTTGCTAGGTCTGCTCACCGGCCGCGTACGCAACGTGCAGGTGTGCAATGGGCGATGGGCCCGGACCCCTACGCCATAGGATTTAGACCGGCGTGCTGACCTCTTTGTTGTGCCTAGGTAGGGCTGCGACGTGTTGATTTTCCGAGGCCGGGCATGACCCAGAAAAGTGTGTCTGGACAAAGGGGGTCGAGCGTGTTGGGAAATGTGGTGCACCCCTGCAGGAAAGTTAATCTATTCGAATAGCCGTGTCCCTCAGTAAAAGGATGACCCGGAGTTGTACCTTGACCTTATGACAACTAGAAACGGATACTTAATAAAACACACCCTTCCAAGTGCCAGATACAACCGGTGATCGCTCTCTCACAGGGCGACGAAGGGAGGATCATCGGTTAGGATTATGCTATACGATGATACTTGGTGAACTTACCATTTACTCTCTTCTCCTGCTGCAAGATGGAGGTTACCAGAAGCGTAGTCTTCGATAGGACTAGCTATCCCCCTTTTATTCCGGCATTCTGCAGTTAGTCCACTTATGATACCCCCTTTTCCATTTGATATCAATGCATACATATGTAGTGTAGCTCCTTGCTTGCGAGTACTTTGGATGAGTACTCACGGTTGCATTGTTCCCTCTTTCCCCCTTTCTATACCCGATTGCTGCGACCAGACGATGGAGCCCAGGAGCCAAACGCCACTGTCGATGACGACTACTACTACTCGGGAGGTGCCTACTACTACGTGCAGCCCGCTGACGACGACCAGGAGTAGTTTAGGAGGATCCCAGGCAGGAGGCCTGCGTCTCTTTCGATCTGTATCCCAGTTTGTGCTAGCCTTCTTAAGGCAAACTTGTTTAACTTATGTCTGTACTCAGATATTGTTGCTTCCGTTGACTCGTCTATGATCGAGCTCTTGTATTCGACCCTTCGAGGCCCCTGGCTTGTAATATGATGCTTGTATGACTTATTTTATTTGTAGAGTTGTGTTGTGATATCTTCCCATGAGTCCCTGATCTTGATCGTACACGTTTGCATGTATGATTAGTGTACGATTGAATCGGGGGCGTCACAGTACCAAGAGCTCCTATTCAGCGACCAGAGAAGTCGAAAGCGAGCTGTTCCCCACCCGCGCTACCACAACGCTAACGTTTGGCCCAGCCCATGTGCGGGGCAAGGCACCCCTATTTTCTTTTTTTTTTCTTGTTTTTTATTTTACAAAAACAATGTCAGGGATTTCAAAAAAAGATCTAAAATTCAAAAAAGGTTTAAGAATTTGAAAAATATATATTTAAATTTAAGAATATATTTCAAAAATTACAAATATTCCTGGATTTTTGCGAATATTGGAAAAAATTCTGTAATGCAAACAATATTCAAAAAAATTCAAATTGAATTTCAAAAAACTTTAAAAAAAATGTTTGCAAAATAAAAAAATTAATTAATTTAAAAAAATGCGAAATAAACAAATGTTCACGAATTCAAAAAGGTACAGAATTTCAAAAAGGTACCTTACTTCAAGAAAATGTTTGTGAGTTCAAAAAATGTAAAGTTCATTCAAAAATGTTCACTAATTGGAAAAAAATTCATGAGTTCAAAAAATATTCACTACTTTAAGAAAAGATCTTCCCAAGTTTTGAAAATTTCCAGGAATTCCAAAAAATGTTCATGAATTTAAAAAAATCATCATCTGTAAAAAAATTATAACTTAAAAACAATTCCGTGGCTTTGTAAAAAATTTCACAACTTTCTAAAATTGTTCCGGAATTTGGAAAATATTCACAAGTGTGTTCACGAATTTGGAAAAAAATCATGAATTAGTTTTTTCATGATTTTATTAAGTTATTTATTATTATTTTGTTTTTGCGAATTTGAAACAAAAAAATACAATACAAAGGCAATAAATGCAAAAGAGAAAACGAAAAGACAAAATAATCATCATAAGAATAAACAAAGCAAGAAAACAAGTGGGGAGAACCCTAGAATAGGCCGACCTATACAAAGCACGAGGCACACAGGGGGTGGGCGTTGGTTCGCTATTCCCCGACCAACACAGGGAATCGGATCGGCATTTCCTAAACGGCGCCTGTAGCGCCCGTTTTAGGCTTACTGGTACACGGCGCACACCCATTTCACCCCGTTGGGCCGGCCCATCTCCTTTTTCCTAAGCAATAAAAAAGGATGTCCTGGGAGAGAATCGAACCAGCGACATCCCTGTCGAGCAAAGCATGGCCAACCATCACACCAACTTGCTTATATGTAAACTACAATATTTTCCCTCTCTTTTCATTCCATTCTTTCCTCTTTTCCTTTTTTTCCTTTTTTTTTCCTTTTTTTCCTTTTTTTTCCTTTTTTCCTTTTTTCGTTTTTGTTTTTGTTTTCCCTTTTTTTGTTCTTCCTAATTTGATGTTTTTGCTTGAAATCCGTGATTTTTTTCTTAAAAATCAATGAATTTTTTCAAATTCGATGAAATTTTTTCAAATTCGATGAACTTTTCAAATTCTATGAACTCTTTTTCCAATTTCGATGAACTTTTTTCAAATCCGATGACCTTTTTCCAAATCCGATAAACTTTTTTCAAATTTGATGAACTCTTTTCAAATTTGATGAACTTTTTTCAAATCCGATGAACTTTTTTCAAAATTCGATGAACTTTTTTCAAATTTGATGAACTATTCTTGAAAAATTACTAACTTTTTTTAATTTCAATTAACATTTTTCAAATTTGATGAACTTTTCAAATCCAATGACCTTTTTCCAAATCCGATAAACTTTTTTCAAATCCGATGAACTCTTTCCAAATTCGATGAATTTTTTTCAAATTTGGTGAACATTTTTCAAATCCGATGAACTATTTTCAAATTCGATGAACTTTTTCAAATCCGATGAACTGTTTTCATATCCGATGAACTTTTTTCCAAATTCGATGAACTTCTTTCAAATTTGATGAAGTTTTCTTGAAAAATTATTAACTTTTTTTAAATTACGATGAACATTTTTCAAATTTGATGAACTTTTTTTCAAATTCGCTGAACTATTTTTCGAGTTTGATGAACATGAAATGAAAATGCATTAATTTGTTTTTTGATTTTGATGAACTTTTTTCAAATTTGATGAACCTTTTTTGAAAACCAATGAAGTTTTTCAGGTTTGTGTAATTTTCCTACAAAACGAAGAACAATTTTCAAAATCCATGAACTATTTCAATGTCACAATCATTTTCCAAAAAAATCTATGAAATAGAATTGCGCAGCGACATTATTTATTATGCCTTTGCCGTTGTTACTAATCACTACCTACACGATAGATCGAGTGGCTAGCGGACTCATACCTAAACTGAAAGGTTGTGTGTTTGAGACCTGGAGATGTCTTTTTTTGATTTTTTTTTTCGCGAGCTTTTGTGTTTGCTGCTGAGCGCGATTCGTGGGCCGGCCCAACTGGGCGCCGTAGCAAGCTCCAGGGAGAGGTTCGGGCGCCTGAAGCGCCCGATAGGAGCTCCCAATCGGATCCGCCTTCCCCGTAAAAAAGAAAAAAGAATAGGACCCGCCTTAGCTACCCATACATAATGGGACCGCCTATTAAACAGTCACCTTATTTATTCATGTTTGGAAAACGTTTGGGGCCGGGGCACCGGCGGAACATTGGACCGGTCTCCCTCTTTCTCATGTCTCCTTCATCGCAGCTCCCCCACATCTCACGCAGCTCGCCGGGGCGCGCGCCGCCCTCTTCTTCTGCCCCCTCCTCCCCACCCCTCCCCCCCGCCCCCCGGTCGCAGCACCACGCCTCCCCTCCCCGCTCGAAGCTGCCATGGCTCTGCGTGGTGACCATCCCATCTCGCCGGCGACCGAGGGGCGGTGACCATGGGAGATGCTGCAACTGGGGGCGACGGGGTGCTACCACAGCGACGCCTACCTCGCATGCATCGGAGCTCTGCCTACCTCGCCGGACCCGGCCACGCCGGAGCTGCAACCAGCCATGGCAGACTACACCCCCACGGCGATTTTTTTGCTGAAATCGGTTGTAGCAAATTCAATCGCAGGTGGTAGCAAAAATCTACTACGGTTGCAGCAAAATGGCGTCATCATCATCGCGGGGTTGCTACAACCGCAGGGATGGGCTATTGCATGGGGCGAAGCCGGTGAAGAGGATGGTCGCCGACGACTGGGACTGGGGCGACCAGCGACTAGGGCGGCCGGGAAAGACGGCCGACGAGGACGGCGACCAGGGACGAGGAGGGCAGGCGAGGGAGGAGCGGCGACGAGGGGGAACGCGGGTGGCCGGCGAGATGGGGTTCGCGAGAGGAAGAGGACGCACGTTACGCGCTCGCGAGAGGAAGACGAAGACTTGGTTGGATAAGGATCCAATGGCTCGGGACGGGCCAATCTGATGGCTAGAGTGCGACCGGCCGAAACGTCCAGCCGGCGCACCGGCGCCTAGCATCGCCCTTTATTTTTGAGTTTCAATGGAATCAACCCATGCCTACTGGATCCTGTAAAAAGAAAAGCTAGTTGGATTCATCGGAAAGAAATTCCAGTGGATGCAGACTTTTCTTCCTCCACCAGCTTAGGACGCGTACATCTTCTTTCTCGCAATGCCCCACCCCTTCTCCCTCTCTTCTCCTTCGGCAGCGACACCGTAGTGAGTCGTCTATCCTCATCTTCCAGAACGTCCTGGTTAGCCCTCGCAACGACGTCACTGTCTCGAGCTCGGCTGATGTTACCGTCAACACTTGAAAAAATTCTAGGCGGCAGATCAATTGCAAACGTGATGAATAATTAGCAAAATAACTTGTTCATCACCAAAAAGGAAGAACAAGACGAAAAAAGGATTGTATCTTTGTACACTGCCTGCTAGAATTTAGTCTATTTTGGACAGCCCAATAACTATTTCAGAAATTCCTAATAAATCCTAAAGGCCCACTTAACCTATTTGTGCAAGGCAGGGGATATTATAAAGTTTAGTCCCACATTGCTAGTTTAGTGGGAGTTGGACCTCCTTATAAGGGAGGTTCTTTCCCCACTTGTACGAGTATGAGAACAAGAGGGATATCCATGCGCGCTCCTCTGCTGCCCGCCGCGCCGCGCCGCGGGTTGCGGGAATGAGCCGAGTCGATATCTAAATTTTTGCCACGCACTACGGGTATACGAAAAGTCACATGGAAGCTGAAAAGATTTTTGCGAAAGTGGAGTTCGAATGCGAACGGTGCAGCCCTTCGGCTGCTGGCTGTTCGCTTCGCCTCCGTCTCTTTGTTTCGCCTCCCGTCGCTGCCCTCTCGCCTCATTCTCTTGCGCCTATAAAAGGGAGGTCGCTCCTCCCAAAGAGACACACCAGAACTACTCCTTTCCTCGTCATCGGTTCCATCTCTGAGCTGCTGCTGTCTTCCTCATCCCGGCTTGCGGCGTGCACCGCATGTCGGGACAGTAGGCCTCCGAGACCGCACTTTTTGAGTCCTGTACGGGAGAAGGGTGATAAGGTTTTTGGGGAGCACTCTGCGCGACTACTGGCTTCTTCATCACGGACTCCGACGACTACTTCCCCGACAACGACTTCTTCCCCGATGTCGACTACCTCAGCAACGACATGGCTGGAGAGGATGTCGACCCTAAGTCCAGTGCTTCTTCTGCTGCTATCCCCTATGTGTTCTTCTTCTTTCTGTCAGATGTCCTGCCACAGTTCCTCGTACTAGTACTTGCCCTACATGTGTTAGGTTCTACTCCATATATGCAACATGATCTAGTGTCTGTCCTAGATGTGTTCAGTTCAAGTTCATATATGCAAATGCTATTTACTTTTCCTCCGTCAGGTTTCATGACTTGCTTTATCGCGGCTATATTAGTCATGCTTTATCTAATATTTCTGTTAGTAAAATCATTTGGTAAATTGCTCATATTTCCAACACTGCCCAAGGGAATTGAACTAGGTAGACAAGCGAGATCATCTCCTAGCTAGTTTGTCCAAGGGTCTAATAAAAAGAACACAGCTTCCATGGAAAGAGACTTCATGTTTTCTCAATGGACTGCCCAATAGTTAGTCCTGATTTTGGTGTCTACCTGATGGCCAACAACTTCTCAAAGCTAACTATAAGAAATACAAACACAAATATAAAACTAGTACATACAAAAATCCAACCATAGCCATGAACAAGAGATGGTAGTGCACTAATTTTCCAACGACCAAAACTTGGGTCAACTCCCTAAGAGCTTCTGTTTTTCGTTGTGATCCAAATGCTGCAGGTTGCAACAACCTCCATAAAAATACCAGAACCATGAGTAGTCTATCAAGAAAGATTCGTTACTATCGCGAAGAAGATTCAACCGGTGTGGCAATAAAAATCAGAACAAAATTATACATGTGCCCAATTAGATTGACAAGGACTCTTCCAAGTCCACTTGATCGATTACCAATCAACCTCTGCCACAAGACTTGATCGAGAGTAGTTTCAGTTACATGTCACGTTTATAATCACGTCGCCGACATGCTTGAATCCCAATGGCGATAACAACAGATGCTTGCTTTGCTTGGCATTTTTAGGAATAACGCATGCGGCGGTCGACTTGGTCCAGTCAATGAGTGTCGAACCACTTGTCTTGTTCTTCCAATTAGGACCACTCGTTTGAGCTCACTTCTTAACTCTATGGTTGCTCCGTACATGTACAATCGAAAGAAATCAACTGACACTGCAACTTCCTGGAAATTTGGCTACTCCTGGCAGCGAAATGGAGTGGTTTCTATTTTCTGTTCTTCCAATATGAGTGCGGTGCTCCTGCCCTCTTGCTGACTTTCGTCTGATGACGACAAAGAAGAAGAAATTATTTTCAATCTTTTTTTTAGGATAGTTATTTTGAATCTTTATCAGGTTCCTTGTGAAAAAAAAAGTACTACGTAGACTTGCCGTGGGTGTACACATTTTCTATGATTTATCGTACGCTTTTCGGTAACATTCATTTCGTGGTATGTCGTGCACGTCAACTATAAGGTGTTTGTGACAATTTTATAAATCTCAAGACCGTCAGCCCAGTCTCTCGAAGGTATTCATAAGACTAAGATGGGCGTAGGTGGGTTTATAAGAGTGAGTGTGCGTGTTAAGTAGTGTTAAGTGTATGTACTATGTTTCTAAAGTAAATAAATTATTGTGGTTACTAACAAAGGCTTTAGTCGAGCCCACTCTGAATTAAGAAATTCATCAATAGGCAACTTAAAAAAATTCAGCAACCAACAAGAATTACAAGACCGACAAGTTGCATAAAAAGGAGAAGAAAGCGGCAAAAGATACATAGTGCAATTTTAGCTTAGAGCCAAGTGATGACACACAAGAAAAATAAAGAAATAAAGTGCAGCGTGGAACACCACGTAAAAAATGTCCTGAAGGGAAGCTAACACCAAAGGACAAAGGGATACTCTGACAATCACCCGATTGGTCGCTCAGGCGATTCGGCGGCAAGGTCCATGCAATGCGTGTCCCCGTGGGCCTATGCAGATGCGCCCCTCTCTTCCTCGTCTATCCTTATCCTTTCTTTCGCTCGACCCACCTTATCCGACCTCTGTTTTTTCTTCTCTCAATTCTTCAGTGCAGTTGGTCTTCTCCTCTCTTCGTTCCCTCGGCTATGACCCAGAGCATCCTCCTCTTCTCTGTTTCCCTTCCCAATCCTTAGCCTTTTCTCCGCGCGAGAAGCATTGCTGCAAGAGGAGTCAGCTGCTGCAGGCGTCCATTGAATCTTCATGGGGTGCATTGACAGCTAAGACCGCAACACTATCATTGCAGAGGCCCACGTGTTTTGCAACGTCATGCAAACTGAAGATTACCGCAACATGATGCATCTTGCAATAGGTGACCGCAACATGATCCATGTTGCAAGGGATGACCAAAGGCTCTCGTGTTTTTCAACATTATGCAAGTTGGAGGTGATCATAACATGATCCATGTTGCAGTAGGTGACCAAGGTCCCTTGCAACACCATGCAAGCTAAGCTGAACGTGACCACATCATGGTCCATGTAGCAATGGATAACTGCAACATGATATGTGCTATGATGATCTGTCGGCTCCATGGAAAATATCCAAAGACACCCGGCTCGGTCGATCTTTGCCAAAATTAGCCGGCCGCTACGCATGGTCCAAGGACAAAAGGCTTGTTCTTTTTCAAGAATGACAAAGGACTCTCCCAAGTGTACTTAAACTGGTTTGAGATTACTGGATGACCGACCAATCTCCTACATGATTTGATCGAGAGCAGTTTCGGTCATGCGTGACGTTGAAAAATGACGTCTGCCAACATGCTTGGCATCACGCTGGGATTGATGACATGCTCTGCATTTTACTAAAATAATAGACACATCACATGCGCCGGCCATGGTGGTCGCCTTAGTCCAGTCTAATGACTATTGATATTGTTCAAAGGAGAACCGATCTAATTTTTTTAACTCTATGATTGGATTGCTCCTTTTTTTTTCTTTCCTTTTTGAAAGGACAACCGCAGGCTAAACCATAAGGGCAACTTCGCAGCGAACCCTCAAACCGTCTGCAATCGTTCGGACCATGTGGTTCAGACGTGTTTTTTCATCCAACGCGACTAGGGGGCTTGCCGAAGACCAAACTGTTGGAATTTTGCTAGTAGGCCTTTGGCCCAAAGCCCAACTAAAATTCTGAAATTCTCTTGGCCCATTCATGCACACATATGAGTGGAGTGAGTGAGGCTAAAGTTTAGTCCCACCCTGGAAGTTGAGAGAGAGTTGCACCTCTTTATAAGGTGAGCTCTTCTACCACTTGTATGAGCATGAGAAGAGGAGACCTACACGCGCGCTCCTCCTCCTCGCTCGCCTCGCCACGCCACGCCTCGCCGCGCCGCGGGTTGCGGGATTGAGCCGAGCCGAGGACAGAGCTATGCCGCCGCTTCGTATGGTTTCTCACCACCGTTCCATATCATTGCGCCGCCAAGCAAGTCTTCTCCATCCCTCCTGCCGGCGTGCACCGCGAGAAGGGACAGCAGGACTCCGGAACCCCGCCTCTCGTGATCCTGTACGGGAGAGGGGCGATCAGGTTTTTGGGGGGCGCACTTGCGCGACTGCTGGCAGCGACGACTTCGCGAACGACGACTTCTTCCCCGACCTCGGCAACCTCGTCCTCGACGACATGGGCGACAACGTCAACGCCGGCGGTGCTGCACCCGCTGCACCGTATGTGATTCTATCCTTCATGTTCGAGATCGTGGTAGAATTCATGCTTATAGTATGTGCCCTAGATGTGATATGTTTATCTGCTATGCTAGTTCGCATGATTAGTTTAATCTCTGCTGCTGTGGTCATGATTTATCTTCTGTTTATTCGGATTAAATCTCGTAGTAATTTGCTCATATTTCCAACAATCCAAAAACCTGATTATAGGCAATTTACCCCGAGTGGTTTTGCTGCGCATCTGAAGCCGCCTGCCTTTAAGGGGGCGCAATATAAGAGGTGGCGCACGAGAGCAGTCTACTGGTTTCAGACCATGGGCTGCTATGATGCCACCAAGGGCAAGCCTGAGGGCGATCTTAATCCAGCACAGCTGGAAGCTTTTGAGAAGATCGATACCCTCTTTAAAGGCGCTCTTCTGAGTGTTCTTGATGACTCCATTGTGGATTCGTATATGTCGTTTGACAACGGCAAGGACATGTGGGCTACGATCGAGGCCAAGTTTGGTGCCTCGAACGCCGGCAGCGAGTTGTACGTCATGAAGCAATTCTATGACTACAAGATGACTGATGAGCGCCCTGTTGTACAGCAGGCTCATGAGATACAGTCGCTCGCAAAATAACTTGAGTACTTCAAGTGTGTGTTGCCGGAGGCATCATTGCCAAGCTTCCACCTTCGTGAAACAATTTTGCTACTTCCCTGAAACACAAGAGACAGGAGTTTTCCGTTGCGGACCTCATTGGTACTCTTGATGTTGAAGAGAAGGCGAGAGCAAAGGACACACGTGCTCGAGTTGCTGAGGGAGGTTCTAGTGCCCACATGGTACAGAAGAAGAACTCCCAGCCCAACAAGTTCAAAAACAATAAGAACAAAACTCGGGGCAAAGGCAAGTTTGATACAAAGAACAAGCCATCACATTCTACCAACTTCAAGAAGAATTCTCATAAGAAGGGGAAGGGACTTTGCCATGTCTGCGGTGATCCTAATCACTGGGCTCCGAAGTGTCCTAACCGCTTTGAGGAGCGCGAACATGAGAAGAACGGCAAGTCCTCTAATGTTGTCATCGGTGATACTGATATGAAGGAATCAGGGTACGGTATTTTTCCTACCATCCTTTCAGTATTTCAATCCCTTGATTGGTTAATTGACACCGGTGCCAATGTACATGTTTGTGCTGACGCCTCCATGTTTTCTTCTTACCAGGCAACAGGGACTTCACCCGTGCTGATGGGGAACGGGTCACATACCATCGTTCGAGGTGTTGGTACGGTCGATCTGAAGTTTACTTCGGGGAAGACTGTGCGTCTGAAGAACGTTCATCATGTGCCGTCCATCAATAAAAATCTCATTAGCGGTTCCCGTTTATGTCGAGATGGTTTTAAGTTGGTTTTCGAATCCAATAAAGTTGTAATTTCTAAGTGTGGACAATTTGTTGGAAAAGGCTATGAGTGCGGAGGCTTGTTCCGCCTATCTTTGTCAGATATTTGCACTAAAGTTATTAATAATGTTTGCCACAATAATGAGTCTGATATTTGGCATTCACGACTCTGTCATATTAACTTTGGTTGCATGACGCGGTTAGCCAATATGAATTTAATTCCGAAAATCTCTACTGTCAAAGGCTCCAAGTGCCAAGTATGTGTGCAAGCTAAGCAACCTCGCAAGTCCCATAAGACTGCAGAGGCAAGAGACTTGGCGCCACTTGAGCTTATACATTCTGATCTTTGTGAGATGAATGGCGTGTTGACAAAAGGTGGAAAGAGATACTTCATGACGTTGATTGATGACTCCACTATATATTGTTATGTGTATCTTCTGAAATCAAAAGATGAGGCTTTGACTTTCTTTAAAAACTATAAAGCTGAGGCAGAGAACCAACTTGATCGAAAAATTAAACGGCTTAGGTCCGATCGTGGTGGAGAGTATTTTTACAATGAATTTGATTTGTTTTGTGCGGAACATGGTATAATCCATGAGAGGACGCCTCCCTACTCACCCCAGTCAAATGGGGTAGCCGAAAGAAAGAACCGAACTCTAACTGATATGGTTAACACCATGTTAGACACTTCGGGTCTATCCAAGGAATGGTGGGGGGAGGCGCTAATGACTGCGTGTCATGTCCTAAACCGAGTTCCCACAAAGCATAAGACCATGACTCCATTTGAGGAATGGGAAAGGAAAATGTTGAAACTCTCTTACCTACGTACTTGGGGTTGTTTGGCGAAAGTCAATATACCAATTCCCAAGAAGCGCAAGCTTGGACCAAAAACCGTGGATTGTGTTCTTCTGGGCTATGCTTTTCATAGCATCGGCTATAGATTTTTGATAATAAAATCTGAGGTATCCGACATGCATGTTGGTACGATTATGGAATCAAATAATGCAACTTTCTTTGAGAACATATTTTCTATGAAGGATATGTCGAGTTCATCAAATCAGGAGATACCTACTCCATCTAGTGAGGAATTCACTGTAATTCCTGAACCCACCATTGCGATGGAACATGTTGAGAATCCTGTTGAGGGTAACAATGGAACTCCTATGAGGAGTAAGAGACAGAGGACTGCAAAGTCTTTTGGTGATGATTTCACTGTGTACCTCGTGGATGACACACCCAGGACTATTTCAGAAGCCTATGCATCTCCTGATGCTGACTACTGGAAGGAAGTTGTACGTAGCGAGATGGATTCCATCTTAGCTAACGGTACCTGGGAGATCACTGACCGTCCTTATGGGTGCAAACCTGTAGGATGTGAGTGGGTGTTCAAGAAGAAACTTAGACCTGATGGTACGATTGAAAAGTACAAGGCACGGCTTGTGGCCAAGGGTTATACCCAGAAAGAAGGTGAAGACTTCTTTGATACTTACTCACCCGTGGCTAGACTGACCACAATTCGGGTGCTACTATCACTGGCTGCCTCACATGGTCTTCTCGTTCATCAAATGGACGTTAAGACGGCTTTCCTCAATGGAGAGTTGAAGGAGGAAATTTACATGGATCAGCCAGATGGTTTTGTAGTACCTGGTCAAGAAGGAAAGGTGTGCAAGTTATTAAAGTCTTTATATGGCCTTAAACAAGCTCCTAAGGAGTGGCATGAGAAGTTCGAAAGAACATTAACTGCTGCCGGCTTTGTAGTAAATGATGGTGACAAGTGCGTGTAGTATCGCTATGGTGGGGGCGAAGGAGTTATTCTTTGTCTGTATGTCGACGACATATTGATCTTTGGAACCAAACTTGATTTAATCAAGGAGGTTAAGGATTTCTTATCTCGCTGTTTTGAGATGAAGGATCTAGGAGTAGCTGATGTTATCTTAAACATCAAGCTGTTGAGAGATGAGAATGGTGGGATCACACTGCTTCAGTCTCATTATGTGGAAAAGGTCTTGAGTCGTTTTGGGTATAGCGACTGCACGCCTTCTCCAACTACATATGATGCTAGTGTGTTGCTTCGAAAGAATCGACGGATTGCTAGAGATCAACTGAGGTATTCTCAGATTATTGGCTCGCTTATGTATTTGGCGAGTGCCACGAGGCCTGACATCTCTTTTGCTGTGAGCAAGCTGAGTCGGTTTGTGTCAAAACCGGGAGATGATCATTGGCATGCGCTTGAGAGAGTTATGCGCTATTTGAAAGGCACCGCGAGCTATGGGATTCACTACACCGGGTATCCAAGGGTACTGGAAGGTTATAGTGACTCAAACTGGATATCTGATGCTGATGAGATTAAGGCCACAAGTGGTTATGTTTTTACACTTGCTGGTGGCGCTGTTTCCTGAAAGTCTTGCAAGCAGACCATCTTAACGAGGTCAACTATGGAAGCAGAACTCACAGCATTAGACACTGCCACTGTTGAAGCAGAGTGGCTTCGTGAACTCTTGATGGACTTACCTATGGTTGAAAAACGAATACCCCCTATCCTGATGAACTGTGATAATCAAAATGTGATCGTCAAGATAAACATTTTTAAGGACAATATGAAGTCCTCAAGGCATGTGAAGAGGAGACTAAAATCTGTCAGAAAATTGAGGAACTCCGGAGTTATTACGTTGGATTATATCCAAATGTCGAAAAACTTGGCAGATCCCTTCACAAAGGGTCTATCACGTAATGTGATAGATAATGCATCGATGGAGATGGGTTTGAGACCCACCACATGAGTTGTCCATAGTGGTAAACCACTCTATGTGATCGGAGATCCCGTGAAGTAGAAGTGGGAGACAAGTTGTTGGTCAGCTGGGAGGAGAGTATCCCTATATTAATTATCCCACTCCGTGAAGATGCAATACTCTCCTGATCTGCATGGCAGGTTGATACTTATCTTAATGTGTTCCAAGTGGCTTATTCAAGTAAGCAGAGATGTTGTCCTGCAGAACATCTTCTGAGGAACACACCTATATGAATTTGACTGTTAACGTCGCAGTCTGTGAGAATTGGGTGTTCTCTAATAAATTCATGAAAGGCCCTGGAGTATGACGTATATGCTCCACCCGCGGGGAAGCCTTGCGGCAGCCCAGTATCGGTCAAGAATTTGTGTGAAACTAGTTTCACAGAAAACTTGTAGTTCAAGGCATAGTCCACTATTCAAGTTGTGATCTAGTGTAGCATAAATTTCTAAGTGGAAGTTCAACTTCACAGTCTCCACTAAGCACCGATATATAAAACAATGTTTTGAAACTAAATGATGAGATGTGCCAATAAGACTTTGTGGGGGATTGTTGGAATTTTGCTAGTAGGCCTTTGGCCCAAAGCCCAACTAAAATTCTGAAATTCTCTTGGCCCATTCATGCACACATGTGAGTGGAGTGAGTGAGGCTAAAGTTTAGTCCCACCTCGGAAGTTGAGAGAGAGTTGCACCTCTTTATAAGGTGAGCTCTTCTATCACTTGTATGAGTATGAGAAGAGGAGACCTACACGCGCGCTTCTCCTCCTCGCTCGCCTCGCCACGCCACGCCACGCCACGCCACGCCTCGCCTCGCCTCGTCATGATGCGCCGCGCCGCGCCGCGGGTTGCGGGATTGAGCCGAGCCGAGGACAAAGCTATGCACGTTGTCTATATTTTTGCTGCATGGGAAAATTAATGAGTCATTAATTAATAATTAACGGACGCGTTAATTACTGAACCGTTTCTGATTCTTTTGGATCGTGACGACTCCGTTCCAGATCATTGCGCCGCCAAGCAAGTCTTCTCCATCCCTCCTTCCGGCGTGCACCGCGAGAAGGGACAGCAGGCCTCCGGAACCCCGCCTCTCGTGATCCTGTACGGGAGAGGGGCGATCAGGTTTTTGGGGGGCGCACTCGCGCGACTGCTGGCAGCGACGACTTCGCGAACGACGACTTCTTCCCCGACCTCGGCAACCTCGTCCTCGACAACATGGGCGACAACGTCAACGCCGGCGGTGCTGCACCCGCTGCACCGTATGTGATTCTATCCTTCATGTTCGAGATCGTAGTAGAATTCATGCTTCTAGTATGTGCCCTAGATGTGATATGTTCATCTGTTATGCTAGTTCGCATGATTAGTTTAATCTCTGCTGCTGTGGTCATGATTTATCTTCTGTTTATTCGGATTAAATCTCGTAGTAATTTGCTCATATTTCCAACACAAACAACAACCATGTAGGACTCTGACACGTCGGCCCACCCAAAACCCCTTCGGGACCTGGTGTCTCTATTCTTTCCTCTTTCTCTACATTTGTTTTCTATCTTGCCGACACCGCCGCACCACCTTTCAGGCCGCTCAGGCCGCCTGCCAAACCCTTCCCGGAGCTCCGCGACCTCCACCACTACACCCAAGCTCCCACACCGCTTTCAGCTCCATTGTCGGTCCACACCTCTCCTCCTCTTCCTCCGCACAGGTACCATCCGCCTCTATGGTACTCATCATGCCCGACAAGTGTTTGGTGAAATCCCCGTGCTAATTTTTATCCCTTTTTTTTGAAGAAATGGATTTGGATATGCAGTACATATACGAGCACTACATTGATTCACCCGACAAGGATTTGATATGCGGTTATTTAGTGTTTGCGAGCTTTAAAAAAAGAGGCGGATGCTTACAGCTACGACTGGATGACCAGCGCCAGCATCGGTTTTTGAGGATTGGTCCCCATCGATCTGCGGACATATGTGATTTGAATATGCCCTTAACATCACCTTGCATCTACAATTGAAGAAAATCAAGAGAGATCGCAACTTCCTGGAAATTTTTGGCTACTCTTGATGGCGAAGGCGCGACGCGGAATCGTTCCTATTTTACTGGTTTGAGATGGGAAGATGAGAAGTTTCTCTTCTTAATTCAAAAATAGAATACAGTTACAGTGCTCCTGTCCTGATCTTGACAAGTTTCGTCGAAAAAAGAAGTTATTTCAATCTCTATCAGTACATGCAGAGTATACCATACTACTCGTATTTAACAGCTAATAACTTGAGTACATGCATGTATCCATTGCATTCTCCAAGAGGCGTCCGGCAGCATGAGGGCGACCAGTCTACTGCGGTTGCTCTTGATCTGCTTCTACCTCCTTTCGATCCACACCTTCGCCGCCGCCGGTGTTGGTGACAAGCTCGAGAAGGGCCAGAACCTCACCGACGGCGACACGCTCGTCTCAGCAGGGGGCTCCTTCACCCTCGGGTTCTTCTCTCCCGAGGCGTCCACCAAGAGGTACCTCGGCATATGGTTCTCCGTGTCCAACGGCACGGCCGTCTGCTGGGTTGCCAACCGCGACCAACCTCTGGTCGACAAGTCCGGCATGCTGGTGCTCAACGACCTCGGCAGCCTCGTTCTGTTAGATGGCTCCCGCCGGACGGTCTGGTCTTCAGACTTCTCCGGCGGCGCTTCTGCGGTGGTGGCGCAGCTTCTCGTGTCCGGCAACCTGGTCGTACACAATGGCAGCAGCGACGCCTCCCTGTGGCAGTCGTTCGACCATCCGTCGGACACCTTGCTACCTGACATGAAGCTGGGCAAGAACCGCTGGACCGGAGCCGAGTGGCAGCTCACGTCGTGGCGCTCGGCCGACGACCCGGCTCCGGGGGACTACCGCCGCACGCTGGAAACCGAGGGGTTACCGGAGCTCGTCGTCTGGCGAGGCAACGTCAAGACGTACCGCACGGGCCCGTGGAACGGGCTCTACTTCAACGGCGTCCCGGAGGTGTCGGCGTACGCGGGCAAGTACCCTCTGCGGGCGACGACGAGCCCGTGGGAGACCACCTACGGGTACACCGCCGCGCCCGGCGCGCCGCTGACCCGCGTCGTGGTGAACCACACCGGCAAGGCGGAGCGGTGGGAGTGGGACGCGAGCAGCTGGGCGTGGACTCGCATATTCCAGGGGCCGAGGGACCCGTGCGACGAGTATGGGAGATGCGGGCCGTTCGGCCTCTGCGACCCCGAGGCGGCATCGTCGGGGTTCTGCGGCTGCGTCGAGGGCTTCAGCTTCAGCAGCCCTCCCGCCACGACCCCGCCGGCGCAGGAGGTGAAGGGTACCACCTGCAGAAGACACGCAGCGCTGGACTGTGCCGGCGGCACTACGACGGACGGCTTCGCGGTGGTGCGGGGGGTGAAGCTTCCTGACACGCAGAACGCGTCGGTGGACATGGGCGTCACGCTGGAGGAGTGCAGGGCGAGGTGCTTCGCCAACTGCTCGTGCTTGGCCTATGCCGCCGCCGACATCAGAGGAGGCGGCGATGGTTCCGGCTGCGTCATGTGGACGGATGCCATCGTTGATCTTCGTCTCGTTGACATGGGGCAGAATCTCTACCTGAGGTTGTCAAAATCAGAACTTGGTATGTACAGAATCTCTACACTCGCCGTGCATTTTTTTCATTGTCTTTGACAAAAAGTTAACTGACTAGATTTAGGCTCTGTTTGATAGCAAAGTACTAAAAAAAAACCAAAGTATCAAAAACGACAGTAATTTAGCATGCATGTACAAAATACCATGGTTTTAATATAACAAAGTTTTTAAATTATTCACAATGCAGAGGATCTGTTTAGTTACACCTCGTAATGCTGTGAAATTTACTAGCTAACTGTTGATCGTGCATCCATTAGTAGCTAGTAGCTAGCAATTGCTTTTAGCGGTGATTAGTAGTACTCGTTAAGAGAGATGAGATCGCCTCTCCGGACCATGGCTGATCTCTAACGGATAGCTATGGATTGCTTCGGATCCTTTCTATGATCAACATATCTAGCCTAGCTATCTCATTCGCATTAGGGAACACGCAGGACAGGGGATCGAGCGGCGGCTTGATAGCCAGATGAGTTTGTTGAGAATATCTAGCGATCGACTCGTTTCTTTCGCTTGCTCTGTCAAAAAAAGAGGTCTAGGGCTCTTTTTATTATGCAGAGAAATTACTACAGTTATGTAAATACTTTAGTTTTAATAACACAGTTTTTGGCGTTAGCCAAACAGATCGTAGTAAATAAAACCGTGGTATCTAAAAAAACTGTAGTATTCTTAAAATACTTAGAGAATACTTTGCAATCCTCATAGAAGTATTGGACAAACAATTTTCTTTAAATAAATTGACAAAAAAATCATTGTTTTTATTTTGAAATACCCACTCAACTGATCGACTTAATTATAAATACTCATTCACGAATCACGATCATTTATTGCAGTGTACTGTACACATCCGGAAGTCTGATAAGATTGTTGTGAGAGTTGAATTACAAAAAAAATCGCAAAAAAAAAAGAATTACAAATTTTTATTTTCACCTGCCTAACAAATAGAAAATTTGACAAATATATATTATCTGCTTTTAAATTTTGTTTCTCTTTTACTTCTAGTCATGCCCATAGAAATTTGCCGTATTTTATTATGTGTAAGCTCACTCGGATGCCACAACATAAAATATTGTTGAAATAATAACTATATTAATTCCAATTTGAAATTTCATTTGTAATGGATTCTAAGTCTGTATAAGTGCTCAGTTGCATTCTGATCTTTCTCTTTTGCTACGATAACAGATGACCATAAAAAGTTTCCTGTTCTACTCGTTGCCATACCTTTAGCTTCCATTGTTATTATTCTACTGGTCGTCTTTGCGATTTGGTGGAGAAGGAAGCACACAATCATAGGTAAATTCTGCTCTAGTGGCTCAATTTTACTATTATTTTGCATGAAGCAGAAATAAGGAAATGCATGGTTAATTACATGCAATGTTGTAATGTATATAAGCTCTTGCCAGGTGCTATTCCTCAGAGCCATGCCATGGCCGTTCCCTTAGTTAGTCTAGCTATTATAAAGGATGTCACTGGAAATTTCTCAGAAAGCAATATGATCGGCCAGGGTGGATTTAGCATCGTTTACAAGGTTCGTCATTTTCTATCGAAGATATGTCTTTGGTTATGAGATGGTGTATGCTATGATGTGTGGGTGTGTCTGTTTTGTACTCTCCAAGAAACAGATGATTCTTTCGTTTGTTGTGGCATTTCCATATAGAAAAGTATCCGTTGACAAATTCATTTCTGACATCTAAAACTCCAAAATCATTAGGGGCAGCTGCCTGAAGGAAGAACAATTGCTGTCAAGAGGCTTAAGCAGTCGGTGCTCACCACAAAAGGCAAGAAAGATTTTGCAAGAGAAGTGGAGGTGATGGCTGGGCTCCGGCACGGTAGTCTTGTCCGTCTCCTTGCCTACTGCAACGAAGGCAAGGAGCGGATACTCATCTACGAATACATGCAGAACAAGAGCCTCAACGTCCACATTTTCGGTACTCGCTACTTGCTGGAACAAAAGTGTTTTCTCAAGTTGCTACTTTCTCATGTAGGAATACCAACAGGACCACCATATATATGGTGGGGAAGCTCCTCAAGTTTTTCTCTCATATGTTTGTATCTAATGAATGCATATTTGACATTGACAGGCAATGTTAACCTTCGCGCCTCACTGAACTGGGCAAGGAGACTGGAATTAATCCAAGGGATTGCGCATGGCATTGCATACCTACACGGAGGATCCGGTGACAATGTTATCCATAGGGATCTCAAGCCAGGCAACATTCTGCTAGATGATGAATGGAAGCCTAAAATCGCAGACTTTGGAACTGCCAAGTTGTTCGCTGTGGATCAGATCGGGCCTGATCAAACAATTGTAGTTTCACCGTAAGTAAAAAAATGCAAGCATCCCCAATAGGATCTTTGTTTCTCCATTCAAATTGAGTGGAATCAACTCAATACATATATCCTGATATTATTGAGTTTCTTGAAGGGGGTATGCAGCACCGGAGTATGCGCGGCAAGGGAACATGACACTTAAGTGTGACGTCTATAGTTTCGGAGTTATTCTCTTGGAGACACTCAGTGGGCGAAGGAACGGTGGCATGCAAGGCCTCCTTTCGCATGTAAGTGCTACTATCTCACAAATGCATCTGCACCTTATAATTGGTCGATACACATAATTCCTTTTCTTCTTGAGATGAAGCATCAAGCATAAACATGTTATAAAAGATTATCTACATATAATCTTACGGTAGTTCGCGAATCTCCTATTGCAGGCCTGGGGATTGTGGGAGATGAACATGATCGCAGAACTTCTGGACACAACAATGGTGCCACTCTCCGAGTCTGAGCCCGAGCTCTTGTCCAAGCTGACACGATGCATCCAGATTGGGCTCCTCTGCGTCCAGGAAACTCCCTGTGACAGGCCGACCATGTCCTCCGTTGTTTCCATGTTGACGAGCATGACATCGCAAATCGATCGGCCAAGAAGAAGGCCACCATTGGATTGCGAAGGATTTGTGGCTTCAGATTCATCACATGGGCTCGAGACCGAACTCTTGATCCCAACTACGATTGATTTGACGTAGGACCGGGTCGGACCAGCTGTTGCCTCCTTGTTAGCAACCGATTTAACTAAAATTCTAGGTCTTTGTTCCGTGGTCTTTTTGGGTACGCGTGGTACATAATAAGTTCTTAAGCTCTCTATAAAAATGTCGGTCTTTCCTTGTGGCTGATGTTACTATGTCATGAGTGGATGGACTCAGGCTGTAGGTGGAGGTGGGATCAAGTGGGACTAAATAGCCCATCCCACTTAGGGTAGCAAAGGAAAATACGTCTCGTACCCTTCTAGGGTTTCTCTCTCTCCGTGGCGGCGACCGAGGAGATCACGTTCCTCTACCTGATTTCGGATCGGACTCTCAGGCGATCCTGATCCCAGGCGAGGCATCTGGCAATACAGTAGGAGATCATCTAGGGGAGGAACCAAACCCTAGGGAGGCGAGGGGCGGTGTCGAGGGTAAACTCATCTACCTCGAGAGTTGGCGGCGGCAAGGACACGATGGCGGGGGGATTGGAAGTGGAAGCGGAGGTGGAGGTGGCGGAGGTAGCTGAAGGGAGTAGATCAGACCGGGAGGAATCACTAGATGATAAGTTGAGGTACCTGAATCTCAGGGAAGAAGAGGAAGAATATGTGGTACTAGAGGAAGACTTGGAGGAGCTAGAGAAGGATGCAGAATTCATGGCGCTAGCCCGGGTGCACACATCAAGAAAATTCAGTCACGGGGCCTTCTATGGAACAATGAGATCAGCGTGGAATCTTGCGTAGGAAGTAGAATTCAGAGCCACAGAAGATAACTTGTTCTCTGTACAGATTGCTTGCTTGGCGGATTGGGAAAGAGTCATGCAGGACGGGCCTTGGATCTTCCGAAACTGCCTGGTGTTGCTTGCTCCATATGATGGATGGTCCAAACCAGGCGAAGTGGAGCTGAATACGTACCAGGTGTGGGTGAGGGTGATGGGACTGAAGGAGAAGATGAGGAGTGCGAATATTGCTCGTCAGTTGGCAATGAAGGCAGGTACTGTGGAAAGAGTTGATGAACGAACCGTGAAGGGCCAGGGCGGGGGCATCAGAGTACGCATAACATTGGATGTACGCAAACCCCTTACAAGATGTGCTAGTCTAACTCTGAGGATGAAGAAGGTGTATTTTCCATTTGAGTATGAAAAGATGTCGTGGTTTTGTGGAGTTTGTGGCTTTGTGGGTCATGTGGCAAAAGAACATGGTAATGGGGTGCATGAGGAGTCGGCCATTATCTATCCTATAACCTTGATTGCGCCTGAGTTCAGAAGGGAGGATCAGAGCTGGCAGGCTGGCTTAAATGGCAGAGGAGGGGGTAGTAGAATGGGAGGAGGTGGTAGGGGTGGTTTTGCGGCAGGCCCAGAACCTAGTGGAGGGAGGAGGGAGAAGGATGATTTGAGCAGCTCGGAGAGTAGCCCTTTGAAATATATGGATGATCACTCGCAAACTTTGAGTGCCCTCAAGAGAAGGCTCGAATTCACAGAGAAGGGGAAGGGGAACCAGCTGGCCCTGACACAGGGCAAAGGAGAAGATGGAATAATTTCTGGAAGAGGAACTGAGACGGAGGACGGGGGGAAGAGCAAGACAGTACATCACAAGATTCGAAACGGCGCAAAGCAGATGATAGTATGGACATGAACTTGGCAACATTGGCGGCCTCCCAGGAGAAGGACCGCCACGCCCAATGATTCTCCTAGGGTGGAACTGCCGCGGGACGCGTCAGTCCCGGGCAGGTAGAGCACTCCTGGATGTTCAGAAGTGCTACAAACCAGATGTGTTATTTCTATCGGAAACTCATCTGTCTGACGCAAGGGCCGAACGGTTGATGAGAAAGCTAGGGTGCCAGGAGAGGCTGGTTAACCTGAGTGGTGGTAGGGCGGGAGGCTTACTGATGATGTGGAGAAACGGAGTGTCTGTCACAAAACATGGGGTAACTGCAAACTTCATTGATGTAACAATAGATGACGGGAGAAAATGGAGGTGTACAGGCTTCTATGGTGAGCCGGCAAAAGAAAATAAATATAAATCATGGGAGTACTTGCATGCACTGCACCAACTGAGAGATGAACCATGGATAGCATTTGGAGATTTTAATATGATACTATTTATGCATGAGAAGGAAGGTGGAGCAGCTAGAGAGCAACGATCCATGCAAGCATTCAGAGACGCTCTTTCTGATTGTGAGCTGGAGGATATGGGAGCGATGGGGGACGTTTATACGTGGAGCAGAGGACCGATCAAGGAAAGGCTTGATCGAGCAATTTGTAACTCAAGATGGAGTCAACTTTTCCCTCATGCGGGGGTCATTAACGGGGAGATGACTAAATCTAACCATCGGCCGTTGGTGATTGATACTGACCAATATGCACAGGCCAACCGGTCTCCTAGCTCAATGAGGAGATTTGAGGGAAGATGGCTTAAGGAGGAAACAGTCGAGGAGGTGGTCCGAACGGCCTGGATGAAGGCGTCGCTGTTAGGCCTCGGTCCGTTCAAACAAAAAGTTGATTCACTTCATGTGGAACTGCATAATTGGGACAAAGAGACACTAGTGCAGAACCGGGCAATAGCACCGGTTCGTAAGGCCCTTTAGTGCCGGTTCGGTAACCGGCACTAAAGTGTGGGCACTAACGCCCCCCCCTTTAGTACCGGTTCAGCACGAACCGGTGCTAAAGGGCAATCACGTGGCACGAGCCAGCTCCGTGGGCGCGTAGGACATTAGTACCGGTTGGTAACACCAACCGGTACTAAATGTTTGGGTGTGTTTTGGTTTTATTTTTTATTTTTATTTTAATTTTGTGTTTTCAATTTAATTTAGTGATTGTTTTACATTATAATGAGTTGTTAAATCATTAGGTGAATGTATCGCAAATTAATTTGACTGGATGCATGTGGATCCTAGCTAAGTCATCAAGTATATGTCATATCCATATTATATATACTTGATCACCTAATTAAGTGATCAAGGTAATATGGATATGGCATCTACTTGATCACTTAGCTAGAATCCATCCAGTTGAAACTAATCTGCGGTTTCTTTCATATAAATGATATAATAACTCATCATCATCATCATCATATTAATATAAAAACTCTTGCATCATATATATCATCACCAACACTAGCTTAAAGAAGAAACATTCACTTGTACCAGAAGCAAAGATATCATCGAGTTCAACATGGTAATGATATTATAAGCGTTCATAACACCACAAAAGCAAATCACTCTTTGAGATTAAGTTCAGGACGAAGAACACGGACATGAGAGGACAAGTACTAAGAGCATGAACTAGCTAATTAATCACTCATGCTGCTCTACCTCAGGTAAAATAGCATAGAACATGTATAGCTTTTCTGATTCATCATATTGGAGCATGTAGATGAACTTGTCTCCTAATCGTGGGTTGCGCATTTGATTGCTGCCCCCTAGTACTTTTATGCGATCGTTCACAATTTTGCTCCAGTCTTTTACTATTAAGCATTCATCGCTATTAGAAATCCTGAATGCACTAAAGTGCATTGTAGGATATCTTGGCCGTAAGCTAACAATATTCATGGTACCTTTAGTCTCGATCCAATCAGGCACAACATTCATCGGGACTCCCTATTGAAGAACATCGTATAGTAACATACTTAGAAATGAAGTTTAGCTTAAAAAAATAATGTATGCAAAAGATGCACTGAGGAGAAATAGTAGAAATCTTACCATCTTTCCTAAATATATGTGACCGTAGTTCAGTGCGAACACTATTGGTCGCACGTTTTGAGTACTAACATTTCTAAGTGCAGGAAAATAATTTGTCCTGACAGCATCAAGATCCTCAAGCCATGAAACATAATGACTTGTCTCCTCGCAGTTTAGTTTAGCCCTGGACAGTGGACGGTCCTGTCTACCAAGCGTCGGACATGTTTGCTTGATTGGAAATAAGCTGTCAATATAAATTGAGATCTATTAATTCAAATGGTTCAAATAATCTCATATCGAAGACATAAATATGGTTGAGAAACTCACATAATGGTAGAACTGGAGGCATCTGCACATCGACCCAGATGTCTCTATTACCTTCAATATCATCTTCCGGATGAATATCAAAGGTGATAACCATATTAGGCTCAAATGCATAAGCCTTGCATAGTGTTTGCCAAGTTTTGCATTCAAAATAGGTGTATGTGTCTGCATTGTATAATTTGACGTTGAAGGTATAACCATGTTCGGTCTTCAAGTAAACTCTTTTTACCTCCATAGTTTCGTTAGGACTGAAACCTATCTTATCCAAGACAAAAATTCTTGCATGGCAGAGGATATGCTAGTAAAATAGTGAAAAATTAAAATTAAAAGTTGAAGCAAATGAAGCATAAGTCATGCTTAATTACGAAAAAAGACTTATCGTTATGACTTACTGTATCCACTTCAAAGTTCTCATCCAGCTTGATGCTGAAGCGTCTATCATCAACTAGAAAATTTCTGCCGCACAGGCCGCGCTGGTCTTCGCAGTATTCACACATAATGAAACCGTGTTCGTCGTCAGACGACATTCCTATGTTCATAGGTGAAACATTAAACACTTATTAGTTCTATCAATTCAACTAATTCTGTTAATTCAACTAGTTCAACTAATTAATTCAACTAATTAATTCAACTAATTCAACTAAGCACTTACGAAAAATATACCTAAATAAAGTAGCTCAACTAATTCAACTAACTAGTTCATATATAGGTGAAACATATGTTCTTACTAATCTCATATAACTAAATTAAATATATATCTAACATATAATTTATATCTAATTCATCTAACATTTGACATTAATATCTAACATATGTTCATATATAGGTGAAACATATGTTCTTACTAAAATAAAGTAGGTAGTTCTATATAGTAATATTTTGATTAGATCATCAAATCTCATATACCTAAATTTTCTTACTAAAAATAACTAGTTCTATTAATTCAACTAATTCAACTAAGAATTTACTAAAAATAAACTAGTTTTATTAATTTTCTTACTAAAATATATAAAGTAGCTATATATAGTAATATTTTAATTAGATCATCAAATCTCATATACCTAAATTTTCTTACTAAAAATAAACTAGTACTAATTCAACTAGCTAGTTCAACTAAGCATTTACTAAAAATAAACTAGTTATATTAATTCAACTAGTTCAAATAATCTCATATACCTAAATTTTCTTACTAAAAATAAACTTGTTCTATTAATTTTCATACTAAAAATAAACTAGTTATATTAATTCAACTAGTTCAAATCTCATATATATAACTAATTAATATCTAGCTAATTCCTCTAAAATTGACATTAATATTTAACATCTTTTCCATATAATTCATCTAACATTAACATTCTAACATTCTTATCTACGTAATTTATCTAAAATTAATCTAAACAACAGAAAACAGAAAATATGTAAAAACAATGTGTTGTGTGTGTGTACAAGCGGGGAGTGGCGGCGTACGGGCGGCGGCGCGAGACGGCGATGCGACGGGGACGGCGCGACGACGAGCGGCGGGCCGGGGGCGACGGTGCGAACGAGACGACGACGTAGTACGGGGCGGCGGCGACGGGCGGCGGGGGCGACGGCGGTGACGGCGACGACGGGTGGCGGGGGCGACGGCGGTGACGGCGACGCCGGGCGGCGGGGCTTGCGAGGGCGGCGGGGCCTGCGATGGGCGACGGCGGCAATGTCGCGCGAAGAAGTTGGATCGAGAAGAAGTGGTGGTCGATAAAACTGAATTTTTCGTAAGTGCCATATATATAGGAGGGGCCTTTAGTACCGGTTGGAGCCACCAACCGGTACTAAAGGCCAATTTTCGCCAGGCCAAGGGGCAGGAAACGGTCCCTTTAGTACCGGTTCGTGCCACGAACCGGTACTAAAGGCCCACTCATTAGTACCGGTACTAATGGTTGTGCGCTGCCACCAGCGGTGCATAATGTTTAGTCCCACCTCGTCGAGCGAAGGGCAGCCGCACTGGTTTATAAACCCAGCCGCGGCTGCTCCTTCGAACTTCTATATATAGCAGGCTTCTGGGCCTAACTACGGCGCGCTACCCTGTGAGCCTGCTGGCCCTTCTGGGCCTACATTTGCACACCCTAGGTCTGGCAGGCCCACTTGGTAGCGCCCCAACAAATTTTTTATATAGTTTTCTCTTTTCAGCATTATTTATTTTCTTCTATTTATTTTTGAGTAATTTTTTTATATAGTTTTTTTTCTTTTCTGCATTATTTATTTTCTTCCATTTATTTTTGAGTAATTTTTTTATATAGTTTTTTTTCTTTTCTGCATTATTTATTTTCTTCCATTTATTTTTGAGTAATTTTTATATAGTTTTTTCTTTTCTTCTTTATTTATTTTCTTCTATTTATTTTTGAGTAGTTTTTTTCTATATTTAGTTTCTTTGTGACCCTCTCTACTCTTTCGCACATGCTCTGCGGATGAAATGATGATACCATGCCAAATTTTAACATTTTCACAGTTCATTTTGTAGTGATTTTCAATTTCACGGTCATTTAGCTCTCTAAACAATTCGGTAAATGACTGAAAAACAGCAAATGATGTCAAAACATGTTGAAAATTGATGACGTCGCTTTGAATGCTGCATACTGAACACAAAAGAAGTCCGGAGTTAAAATAAGTTTAAAAAACATTGAAGTGCCCGTGTAACAGATGAGTTCTCATCCAAAACCCTGATACTCCGAAAGAGATTGTCCAGTTTGTACATGAAGTGCGTCCAGTTTTTGCCGTGACCCTCTCTACTCTTTCGCACATACTATGCCGGTGAAATGATGATACCATGCCAAGTTTCAACATTTTCACAGTTCATTTTGTAGTGATTTTCAATTTCATGGTCATTTTGCTCTCTAAACAATTAGGTAAATGACTGAAAAACAACAAATGATGTCCGAACATGTTGGAAATTAATGACGTCACTTTGAATACTGCATACTGAACACAAAAGAAGTCCGGAGTTCAAATAAGTTTAAAAAACATTGAAGTGCCCGTGTAACAGATGAGTTCTCGTCCGAAACCCTGATACTCCGAAAGAGATTGTCCAGTTTGTACACGAAGTGCGTCCAGTTTTTGACGTGACCCTCTCTACTCTTTCGCACATGCTATGCGAGTGAAATGATGATACCATGCCAAGTTTCAACATTTTCACAGTTAATTTTGTAGTGATTTTCAATTTCATGGTCATTTAGCTCTCTAAACAATTAGGTAATGACTGAAAAACAACAAATGATGTCAGAACATGTTGGAAATTGATGACATCGCTTTGAATACTGCATACTGAACACAAAAGAAGTCTGGAGTTCAAATAAGTTTAAAAAACATTGAAGTGCCCGTGTAACAGATGAGTTCTCGTCCGAAACCCTGATACTCGGAAAGAGATTGTCCAGTCTGTACACGAAGTGCGTCCAGTTTTTGCCATGACCCTCTCTACTCTTTCGCACATGCTATGCGGGTGAAATGATGATACCATGACAAGTTTCAACATTTTCACAGTTCATTTTGTAGTGATTTTCAATTTCACGGTCATTTAGCTCTCTAAACAATTAGGTAAATGACTGAAAAACAACAAATGATGTCAGAACATGTTGGAAATTGATGACGTCGCTTTGAATGCTGCATACTGAACACAAAAGAAGTCCGGAGTTCAAATAAGTTATTAAAATAACAAAGAGGTGCAATGCTGGTTAATTTGCTTCAAGCCTTTCGGAATAGTGTAGACTGCACTACACATAGCTCAGTGCAATCTATGCTATTCCGAAAGGCTTGAAGCTAATCAACGTGCAGGTGAGCATTGCACCTCTTCGTCATTATCTCTGCACTCACGGCTTATAAAACGCTCATACTACCTCTCTCTTGGCGAGGTGGGACTAAAAATCAGCTTACTAAGAAACTCTAGTACCGGTTCATGCCATGAACCGGTACTAAAGGTCTTCGTGGGGGCCCCAGCCTGACCACAGCCGCACTGGCCTCATTAGTACCGGTTCGTGGCATGAACCAGTACTAAAGGTTGCCCACGAACCGGTACTAATGATGCCCGCCCGCCTAGCCGTTGGAACCGGCACTAATGGTCAGATTAGTGCCGGCTCAAATTCAAACCGGCACTAGTGTGCTTCATATTTGACCCTTTTTCTACTAGTGGGACACTTAAAAGGCCGCAGAAGAGATTGGCGAAGCTGAAAAAGGAGCTAGAGAATTTGAGAAGAGGTCCAACAACGGATGCAGCGATTGATAGACAAAAAGAAATACTTATACTCATTGAAAACTTGATGGAGCAAGAAGAGATTGAATGGGTGCAGAGAGGTAGAGCTAACTGGATGAAGCAAGGCGACCGCAACACAAACTTTTTTCATCTGTATGCTTCTGCGAGGAAGAAGATAAATACGATCAAGGGTTAAAGGATGAGAATGGGGTAATCCAGGAAGGGCAACAGGAGATGGACGACATCATTAAGAATTATTTTACAACTTTGTTTTCATCTCAGGTTCATGCCCCTAATGAAGCTGTCATTCAGAAGGTAATCCCAAGGGTGTCAACACAAATGAATGAGGCCTTGCTGGCTCCATTCACTGAGGAGGATGTACGTCGTGCGGTTTTCAGTATAGGTGACTTTAAAGCACCAGGACCGGATGGATTGCACGCTGCATTCTATAAGAGATTCTGGAGTATGTTAAAGGATGATCTTGTGAAGGAGGTGTTAGAGGCTATAAACTCAAGAGTAATCCCTGAGGGGTGCGTCGTGGTTCTAAGTCTGACAGTAATGTAGGGGGGTAAGTATGGAGAGGCGAGATCTTAGCTATGGAGAAGTTGTAAGGACGCAAGGTTTACGAGTTCAGGCCCTTCTCGGAAGAAGTAAAAACCCTACGTCTCGGAGCCCGGAGGCGGTCGACTGGATTATGTGAGTATGAGTTATAGAGGTGCGAACCCTTGTCTCGGAGGAGGGGGTGGCTTATATAGAGTGCGCCAGGACCCCGGCCAGCCCACGTTACGAAGGGTTCAATGTACATT
The DNA here is from genome assembly GCF_056163025.1 of Triticum urartu. Lineage (NCBI taxonomy): Eukaryota > Viridiplantae > Streptophyta > Magnoliopsida > Poales > Poaceae > Triticum > Triticum urartu. The sequence goes on from NC_141874.1 coordinate 732,595,341, forward strand.
AAGGCAGGGCGTTACTGGTAACGCTAGTAATAAAGTGCTATGATGACCATAAAAGCTATTTAATGACCGACCGTTAGCATGCAGGGTGACTTTAGGTCTCTTGGCCATCGAGTGGTTGGATCTTGATCGAGTGATCGCTTCTTGGTCGAGTGACTTCGAGTCTGTCGAGTGGAACACCTTCAAGTCGATTGGAAGGTGATTTCTTCGAGAGATGTCCTTGGGTAGGGTAGTTAGGACAGGTCCATGACCCTACCCTAGGTACATAGCTTCATCATTAGCCCCCGAATGGATCGAGGTTTGAGTGGGGAAGGAGTTGAGGACCTCTCCGACTCGTTTTTCATGCCGTGAGCATATCTTGCTCCGGATCAATGGACCCGAGTGATGACAGCAACTTCCTTTTCAGTCGCCTTGGTCCATTCTTAATTCTTCGTCGAGTGAGTTTCTTTACTTGTAAGGCTCCGAGTGACGTTGCGGAGGAGATCTTTTAGTCTGACAAGTTTGTTTGCTGCTCGCAGATTTTGTGGGATCCGAATTTTGGGAAGCGCGCGGGACGGGGGAGGCCGCAGTAATCGGATGGGATAGAGCGGAGACACCTCAATCCCCGCGCCGCCTTTTTCGCCACGTACTGCGCGCGCGATCGTTACGGGATTTGACAGAGTCACCTGGGCCTACCCGTCAGCCACTCGGAAGCGTCCTCATATAAGGCGTTGGACCGGAGTCTCCCGAACAGTGCATCTCATTTCTCCTTCTCTTCCTCACGCCCCTCCGCTGCGCTCGCTCTCGCCCTAGCGCCACCGCACCGTACGCATCTCGCCAGCGACAATGGGGAAGGAGAAGACAGTGGCTCTGGAGCGGGCAAAGAAGGCGACAGCGAGGTCGAAGGGGAAGGCGACCAGCCGGGGCGGATCTTCCTCGCGGTCCGGCCTGTCGAGGGGCTGGATCCAGGGCGACTGGATCCACTCGAGGATCTCCCAAGAAGACCTCGACGACTTGGCCAAAGGGGGGCTGATCCCCTACGACTCGGCGCGGCTTCCGGGGAAGGAATCTGAGCCGCAGCCTCGGGAGGGTGAGCGTGTCTTTCTTGCCACCCACGTCGACCGTGGATTTTCCTTGCCCCCTCACCCCTTCTTTCGAGGGTTTCTGAACTTCTTTGGGGCACAACTCCATCATTTTACCCCCAACTCAATCGTTTATCTTGCCGCTTTCATTTCTTTGTGTGAGAACTTCCTGGGTTGTCGGCCTCACTGGGGTCTCTTCAAGAATATTTTCACTTGTCGCTCCCAGACAGTGAAAAAGGCTAATCCGAGTGACGAGAGGACCCAAGTGATCCAGATGTGTGGGGGTCTTGGCATCCAGACGAGAGGGAAAAGCTCCTTCCCGGCCATGATTCTTCCCGACTCAGTTCGCGGATGGCAGTCGACCTGGTTTTACTGTAAAGACCAGTCGACGCTAGGGCAATCGACTGGCCTCCCTCCCTTTACCATGGACTGAGTGGAAAAACCCTCCCCTTTGAAGGTGGTCCTGGAGGAGAAGGCACACGTGAAGGTGTTGGTCGACCGAGTGGTCCAGCTTATTCGTGATGGGGTCACTGGTATGGATCTCTTGGAGGTCTTCCTTCAGCGGCGCATCCAGCCTCTCCAAGCCTGAGACCATCTGATGTGGATGTATTCGGGTCTTGAAGACTCCACTCGGATCCACCCGGAGGAGGTCGACGACGACACATTGGAGAAGTAGCTGTCTGGCATTACCGGGAATAAGGACAATCCCAGGGAGCCCGGAGAGTCCCTCCATTCGACCAGTCCCACGCACCAGAGCAGGTCTGATTCTGAGTTTTTGCTTGTAATCTGAATTCACTCGCGTAGCTGCCTATGTTGCGTCGACTGACTTTGCTCTCCCTGCTTCCTTTCAGGCCATTATTGAAATGTATTCAATGCCCAACGGGGAGCAAGAGCAAGTACTGGAAGGCGAGGCGAGTGGCGGCGACAGTGGTGAGTGGACTTCCGATGGTGAAGGGGATGGAGGAAGCGAAGACTCAAGTGATGGAGAAGAAATCGAGTCGCCCCCTCGCAGGGAGAGGCGATCCAAGCTCGGCCAAGAACGGCCGAGTGCCCGCGACAAGGCAACTACTTAGGTTGGTCAGTCTTCGAAGCGTCCTCGGATCTCTTCACCAACCCCGACTGAGAAGGCGCCAAAGCACCCCAAAGTTGCAGAGCCGAGGACTCGGAAGGCGTTGCCGAAGATCAAGATTGATATCCCCGTTGCCTCCGCGTGAGTGTCTCTCTTTGTATTCACTCGACGCTCCGTGCTGTTTGTTTTTCTTGTTTTAACTGGACGAACTTTGGAATTGTCAGCGCTGCCACTTCTGGGACCTCAGCTTACAGGGATGATGATGAGGTGATGGAGGATGCGGTCACTTCTAATCCGGGTATGATTTCTGCCATACTATCTTTATTCGGTCGATTCAACTGCAATGTGCCTCATTGGGTGACGTGATTTTGGCAATTGAACTTTGCGCAGCTCCCAACATTATCGACCTCCCTGATGATGATGAAGAGTTCAAGAGGCCTTTGACGAGGAAGAATAGGTGAGCTCCTGTAAGTGAGTCGACGCCGAGGGCGGAGCCAGTCGTTCAGGACACTGGCGACGTCAATCGGGGTTCTGTTACCTTCGCCGAGCCACTGTCGAGTGCCTTGCCTTCTTCGTCGACTGCTCGAGCCCCTGTCGACCCGCCTTCACTTTTTGCAACCCATCATGTCCCGGAGGACAAGGTGAATGCTGCTAGGGAAGCCATACGCCAGGCGGGCATTATGATGGAGAAGATGAAGACGGTGCGGGACGCCAGCCAAGCCGCCTATGATGCCAGCTCGGCTCTCCAGAGCAATGTTCAGGTTAGTTGGTTGCTGCTTGTTCTATTAGGATATGCTATCTGAAGATTCTTTTCGAAAATCTTTTCATCTGTACACCCACTGGGTGTGTCGATTGAATTTTTTGGACTAGTGGGGGCACGCTGAGTGCACCCACTGGGTGTAGTCCCCAAGACTACGGTGGACTGCTGGCATTTGACTGTAGTCTTTGTATTTTGTCGAGTAAAACCGAACTGGTAGTTTGTTTCTTCCGCTCGACTCCGGCGGGCCGGTCGAGTGGGATCAGAACCGGTGGGGGCACGCAAAGTGCACCCACTGGGTGTAGTCCCCGAGACTATGGTGGACTGCGGGCAGTCGACCGTAGTCTTAGTACTTAATGTCTTCATCGTTTTTTGCTGTGGAATAATTTCTCCCCTTTGATTTCAGAAATCTTGTGATCTTGGAGCTCGCTTCGCTGATTTGGAAAGTCAGCAGATTCAACTGAAACTTGACTTGGAGCTGGCTAGGACAGAACTGCAGATGGTCAGAGACGGCGCCGCTGGTAAGACAAGTCTGTCGACTGCTCAGTTTTAGGCTCGAGCACCCTTCTGCTATTTCTGAATCAATCATCATTTCTTTGCAGAAAACTGAGAGAAGCTTTGGCGAAAAAGGATCAGGATTTGTTTGCTGCCCAGAAGGAGGCTGACGACAGGACCGCTCTGGCCGAACAGAAGCTGGCTTCAGTCGGCCAGTTGGAAGAAGAGAATACCAGGCTGAAGACTGCTCTGAATGAAGCCAACAGGGAGTGCACACGTTGGAAGAAGGAGAACCTCAACCTGAACGAAAAGATGGAAGGCGTCGCTCGTAGGAGGGACGATCTGGAGAGCTACCTGAGGAGCCTTGCCAAGAAGTTGTATATCAAGCTTGAAGGTGCACATTTAGTTCCGACTGATTTTTTTGTGTCGACTCAGTGTATGAAAATTGACTTATCCCTGGATCATGAATGCAGAGTTTTGCCAGAACTTTGAAGAGGAGACTGGGTGGATCGAACTAGGTCTGGATCCAATCAACTCTCCCGTGAAAGATGAAACTGCCATGAATCTGCTCCGACTGGCTCGCATTGACGGTGCCGTGGACTACTTGGCGCGACTGAAGGTCGCCATGTCATGGATCGACCCGTCACTTTGGCCAGAGGCTACACTCCAAAACGATCTTGAGTCTCTGATGACTCGACTTAACGGAATCCCGGACCGAGTGCAGGAGTGGAAGAAGTCTTCTGCTCGTTGTGGCGCTGACGTGGCTTTGTCCTTGGTTCGTGTCCACTGCAAGGAGGTGCGACAAGACAAGCTGGCCGGAATCAAGGTCGCAAACACCCAGAAGCACGACTTCCGAACTTTTATGGAAACCTTCATAGCTGCCGCCACTCGGATTGCCGATGGCGTCGACCTGGATGAGTTCGTCAAGCCTGCCAGCCCTCCACCCGCGGAGTGAACAAACTCTTATGTCCTACCTTAAATTTGCCTCGGAATGCCGAGTGGTTTTTGTAACCATTAAACTTTTTCGGGCTGCGTGCCTGAGTACTTTGATCTGTGATCCGAAACCTTTAGAATTTATCTGAACTTGGTTTATCGTTGAATATCTTTATGAATCTCCTGCTGAGTGAACCCAATCTTTATTCGAGACAACTTTCTGTATTCGCAGCGCAGCTCCGAAGGAGGGGGGAAGTAGTCGACCCATGTCTTGTATTTGTGGCGAAGCTCCCCAGGGGCGGGCGGCGGTCGACCCACACCCTATTACTGCAGAGTGGGATGGAGCACACATTGTATTTGTGGCGAAGCTCTCCAGGAGAAGGTGGCGGTTGACCCACACCCTGTTACTGCAGAGTGGGACGGAGCGCACATTGTATTTGTGGCGAAGCTCTCCAGGAGAAGGTGGCGGTCGACCCACACCTTGTTACTGCAGAGTGGGACGGAGCGCACATTGTATTTGTGGCGAAGCTCTCCAGGAGAAGGTGGCAGTCGACCCGTACTTCGTTACTGTGGAGCGGGATGAATCACGCATTGTATTTGTGTCGAAGCTCTCCAGGAGAAGGTGGCAGTTGACCTGCCCCTCGTCGTCCTTGAGGATTGAGATGTGTTTGGGAGAACTTAGGCGAGTACTGGACTGCAGCTAAGCCCCCGAGTGAGAGGATCGCTCTCCACTCGGTAGGATTTTTTCAAACTTGGGCGAGTGCCTGACTGCAGCTAAGTCTCTCAGTGGGAGAACTTAGGCGAGTACTGGACTGCAGCTAAGCCCCCGAGTGGGAGGGTTGCTTTCCACTCGGTAGGATTTTTCAAACTTAGGCGAGTGCCTGACTGCAGCTAAGTCTCTAAGTGGGAGAACTTAGGCGAGTACTGGACTGCAGCTAAGCCCCCGAGTGGGAGGGTTGCTCTCCACTCGGTAGGATTTTTAAACTTAGGCGAGTGCCTGACTGGAGCTAAGTCTCTAATTGGGAGGACTTAGGCGAGTACTGGACTGCAGCTAAGCCCCCGAGTGGGAGGGTTGCTCTCCACTCGGTAGGATTTTTCAAACTTAGGCGAGTGCCTGACTGCAGCTAAGTCTCTAAGTGGGAGAACTTAGGCGAGTACTGGACTGCAGCTAAGCCCCCGAGTGGGAGGGTTGCTCTCCACTCGGTAGGATTTTTCAAACTTAGGCGAGTGCCTGACTGCAGCTAAGTCTCTAAGTGGGAGAACTTAGGCGAGTACTGGACTGCAGCTAAGCCCCCGAGTGGGAGGGTTGCTTTCCACTCGGTAGGATTTTTCAAACTTAGGCGAGTGCCTGACTGCAGCTAAGTATCTAAGTGGGAGAACTTAGGCGAGTACTGGACTGCAGCTAAGCCCCCGAGTGGGAGGGTTGCTCTCCACTTGGTAGGATTTTTCGAACTTAGGCGAGTGCCTGACTGCAGCTAAGTCTCTAAGTGGGAGAACTTAGGCGAGTACTGGACTGCAGCTAAGCCCCCGAGTGGGAGGGTTGCTCTCCACTCGGTAGGATTTTTCAAACTTAGGCGAGTGCCTGACTGCAGCTAAGTCTCTAAGTGGGAGAACTTAGGCGAGTACTGGACTGCAGCTAAGCCCCCGAGTGGGAGGACTTAGGCGAGTACTGGACTGCAGCTAAGCCCCCGAGTGGGAGGATTACTCTCCACTCGGTAGGATTTTTCAAACTTAGGCGAAATGGATTCGCAGCTAAGCCCCCGAGTGGGAGGATTGCTCTCCACTCGGTACGATTTTTCAAACTTAGGCGAAACGGATTCGCAGCTAAGCCCCCGAGTGGGAGGCTGGCTCGCCACTCGGTAGGAAACTATTTTTACAAACTTAGGCGAAGCGGATTCGCAGCTAAGCCACCCACTGGGGGATTTCTTACGCAAACAAAAACAATAATAATCACTGGGAAAATTATAACGCTCTTGTCTTTGATAAAGAAACTACAGGAGTTTTTCTTATTACATCTCATCCGAGTGAGAATTCAAGTATAAAAGGGGTGGAGTAGCTCCGCATTCCAGGCTCGTGGCTCATCAATCTGGCGATCGACATTGTAGAGGTGGTATGCTCCATTGTGGAGGACTCTGGTGACTATGAAGGGGCCTTCTCAAGTAGGAGCAAGCTTGTGTGGTTTCTGCTGATCCACTCGAAGGACTAAGTCTCCTTCTTGGAAGGCTCAGCTCTTCACGCTTCTGGCATGGAATCGACGCAAGTCTTGCTGATAGATGGTCGATCGGATCAGGGCCATTTCTCTTTCTTCTTCTAGGAGGTCGACTGCGTCCTGCCGGGCTTGTTCTGCTTCATCTTCTGAGTAGAGCTCGACTCTGGGAGCGTTGTGAAGCAGGTCACTCGGTAAGACTGCCTCGGCTCCGTAGACCAGAAAGAATGGGGTTCGTCCGGTCGATCGATTCGGGGTTGTCCTCAATCCCCAAAGGACTGATGGGAGCTCGTCGACCCATGCACCTGCTGCGTGCTTGAGATCGCGCATCAATCGGGGTTTCAGTCCTTTGAAAATTAGGCCATTTTCCCTTTCTGCTTGTCCATTCGACTGGGGGTGAGCGACCGAAGTATAGTCGACCCGAGTGCCCTGAGAGGCGCAAAAGGCCCTGAACTTGTCGGAATCGAAGTTTGACCCATTGTCCGTGATGATACTGTGCGGAACTCCATATCTGAATATCAACTCTCTGATGAAACTGATAGTGGTGCAAGCATCGAGATTCTTGATAGGCTTGGCTTCAATCCATTTGGTGAACTTGTCGACTGCTACCAGCACATGAGTGAAGCCGCTCCTGCCTATTCTCAGTGGCCCAACCATGTCCAGCCCCCAAACAGCGAAGGGCTAGACGAGTGGAATGGTTTTCAGGGCTGACGCGGGCTTGTGCGGCATATTGGAGTAATACTGACACCCTTCACATTTGTCGACTATCTCTTTAGCCATCTCATTGGCCCTTGGCTAGTAGAACCCCGCTCGGTATGCTTTAGCCACAATGGTCCGAGAGGACGCATGATGACCACAGGTCCTCGAGTGGATATCATTAAGGATCATCTGACCTTCTTCTGGTGTGATACACTTCTGGCCGACCCCAGTCGCGCTTTCCCTATATAACTGTCCCTTTATGACTGTAAAGGCCTTGGATCGACGGACGATCTGTCGAGCCTCTTCCTCGTCTTCTGGGAGTTCTTTCCTTAGGATGTACGCGATGTACGGTTCTGTCCAGACGGGAGTTATAACTAGCACTTCCATTATCAGATCGACCACAGCTGGAACTTCAACTTTAGTCGGATCCGTGGCGCTTTTTGGCTGCGGGGCCTCTTCCGTGAAGGGATCCTCCTGGACTGATGGTGTGTGGATGTGTTCCAAAAACACATTGCTGGGAATGGCTTCTCTTTTGGAACCTATTTTTTTCCAAATCATCAGCTGCTTGATTTTTCAGTCGAGGTATGTGATGAAGCTCTAACCCCTCAAATTTCTTCTCCAGCTTTCTCACTGCATTGCAATAACCAGTCATGGCTGGACTTCTGACATCCCACTCCTTCATCACCTGATTAACCACCAAATCTGAGTCGCCATAGACCATGAGGCGACGGACGCCAAGTGAGATGGCCATGCGCAACCCATATAAAAGTGCTTCATATTCTGCCTCGTTATTCAAGGAATCAAAATGGATTTGAAGAACATATCTGAGTTTATCTCCTCTGGGGGAGACCAACACCACTCCGGCACCGGAACCACTCAGCATCTTGGAGCCGTCGAAAAACATAGTCCAATGCTCCGAGTGAATCTGAGTCGGCAGCTGCTGTTCAATCCACTCGGCGACGAAATCTTTGATTGCTTGGGACTTGATAGCTTTCTTTGCCTCAAACTTGATATCAAGGGGAAGGAGTTCAATCGCCCATTTTGCCACTCGACCAGTTGCATCCCTGTTATGCAGGATCTCTGATAATGGAGCGTCACTGACGACTGTAATGGAATGATCAGAGATGTAGCGAGCAACTTTCTTGGTGGTCATATAAATCCCATATACAAGCTTCTGATAGTGAGGATATCTTTGCTTCGATGGGGTCAAGACTTCAGAAATATAATATACTGGGTGCTGAACTTTGAAGGTTTTCCCTTCTTCTTCCCGCTCGACCGTAAGTACCGTACTGACGACTTGTCCTGTGGCTGCAATGTAAAGCAGCAAAGGCTCTTTGCTGATTGGGGCAGCAAGCACCAGCTGGGTGGAGAGCAGAGCTTTGAGCTCTACAAATGCTGCATCAGCTTCGGGAGTCCACTCGAACTTGTCGGACTTCTTCATCAATCGGTAAAGAGGTAATGCCTTTTCACCGAGACGAGATATGAATCGACTTAGGGCGGCCAAACAACCAGTAAGCTTCTAGACGTCGTGCACTCGCACAGGGCTTTTCATTCGGAGTATAGTGCCAACTTTTTCTGGATTGGCGTCGATTCCCCGTTCGGAAACGAGAAAGCCGAGTAACTTTCCGCCAGGGACTCTGAATGTACACTTTGATGGATTAAGCTTGATATCATACCTCCTGAGGTTGGCAAAGGTTTCAGCAAGGTCAGTCAGCAGGTCGGAACCCTTCCGTGACTTGACCACAATATCATCCATGTATGCTTCCACGTTCCGACTGATTTGAGTGAGTAAACACTTCTGAATCATCCTCATGAATGTGGCTCCGGCATTCTTGAGGCCGAACGGCATGGTAACATAACAGAAGCACCCGAATGGAGTGATGAAAGCTTTCTTGATCTCGTCAGGTCCATACAGACGGATCTGATGGTACCCGGAATAGGCGTCTAAGAAAGACAGTCGCTCACATCCCGCAGTCGAGTCGACTATCTGGTCAATGCGGGGGAGAGGAAAATGATCTTTCGGGCAGGCCCGATTGATATGTTTAAAGTCAATGCACATGCGAAGTGACTTGTCCTTCTTGGGGACCATGACAACGTTGGTGAGCCACTCGGAGTGGTAGATTTCTCGGATGAACTCCGCTGCTAAGAGCCGAGCCACCTCATCGCCAATAGCTTTTCTCTTTTGGACGGAGGACCGTCGAAGATGTTCCTTGACAGGTTTTACTTTTGAGTCGACTTTCAGGTGATGCTTAGCCAGCTCCCTGGGAACACCTGGCATGTCAGAAGGCTTCCATGCGAAGATGTCCTAGTTCTTACGGAGGAACTGGATGAGCACTTCTTCCTATTTGGAGTCGAGTGTTGTCGAGATATGAGTCGGGGCGGCGCTGGGGTCGGTCGGGTGGATGTGAGCTGTGTTCGTGTCGCCAGTCGACTGGAAAGCTGACTCTGTAGCGGGCTTCTTGGCTCGCAACAGATCACTCGGGTCTGCAGTCTTCTGGTATTCCTGCAACTCCACCACTGCCATCAGTGCGTCAGTGATCTTCGAACCCTTCTGAAAACATTCTTCCGCTCTCTTCCGATTGCCTGTAATGGTGATCACACCTTTGGGGCCAGGCATCTTCAATTTGAGATACATGTAACATGGTCGGGCCATGAAGCTTGCATAAGCCGGCCTGCCCAAAATAGCGTGATAGGCACTCTGGAAGTCTACAACTTCAAATGTCAATTTTTCTTTGCGGTAATTCTTGGAATCACCGAAAACCACATCAAGAACAATCTGGCCGAGTGATTCAACCTTCTTCCCAGGAATGACTCCATGGAAATTCATGTTGCTGGCACTGAGTCTGGACATCGGAATGCCCATCCCCTTCAACGTCTCAGCGTATAATATGTTCAAACCACTGCCACCATCCATCAGGACTTTCGTCAGTCGAGTGCCTTAAACAACTGGGTCGACCACCAAAGCTTGCCTCCCAGGGGTGGCGATGTGTGTTGGGTGGTCGGACTGGTCGAATGTTATGGCAGTCTGAGACCATTTCAGGTAACTAGGTGTCGCCGGAGCGACCATATTCACCTCTCGGTTAATAACTTTTAGTCGACTTTTGCTCTCAACATCAGCAAAAATCATCAGGGTGGAATTGACTTGAGGGTATCCGTCATCACTGTCCTCTTTGTCTTCGACCTTGTCCGACTCCTTTTCCTTACCCTTGGGCTGCTTGCCCTGGAACTGCTGGATCAAGAGTCGACACTGCCGAGTGGTATGTTTCGGGTAAATAAAATTACCCTCTTCATCTTTCTTCATGTGGACGAGACACGGTAAGTCCAACACATCATTTCCCTCCTGGTCTTTAACCTTTTTGGGGTTCCAAGGCCCTTTAGGTTTCCCTTTAGACTTTCCTTGGGCCAAAGCTAAGGCTTCCCTAGGAGCCGCTGGCTCGACTTTCCGCTTCTGTTTCCGACTGGAATTGCCTCCGGTTTCTTGGGCGACTGACTTGAGCTTGCTGATACGTCTCCGTCGTATCTACTTTTCCAAACACTTTTGCCCTTGTTTTGGAGTCTAACTTGTGTGATTTGAATGGAACTAACCCGGACTGACGCTGTTTTCAGCAGAATTGCCATGGTGTTGTTTTATGTGCAGAAAACAAAAGTTCTCGGAATGACCTGAAACTCCACGGAATATCTTAGAATAAATAATAAAAAAATCCTCGCCAAAGATGAAGACCAGGGGGCCCACATCCTGTCCACGAGGGTGGGGGGCGCGCCCCTCCCCCCTGGGCGCGCCCCCCTACCTCGTGGCCCCCCTGGTGGCCCTCCGACGCCAACTCCAACTCCATATATTGGCTTTCGAGGAGAAAAAAATCAGAGAAAAAGTTTCATCGTGTTTTACGATACGGAGCTGCCGCCAAGCCCTAATCTCTCTCGGGAGGACTGATCTGGAGTCCGTTCGGGGCTCCGGAGAGGGGAATTCGTCGCCATCGTCATCATCAAGCATCGTCCATCACCAATTTCATGATGCTCACCGCCGTGCGTGAGTAATTGCATCGTAGGCTTGCTGGACGGTGATGGGTTGGATGAGATTTATCATGTAATCGAGTTAGTTTTGTTAGGGTTTGATCCCTAGTATCCACTATGTTCTGAGATTGATGCTGCTATGAATTTGCTATGCTTAATGCTTGTCACTAGGGCGCGAGTGCCATGATTTCAGATCTGAACCTATTATGTTTTCTTGAATATATGTGAGTTCTAGATCCTATCTTGCAAGTCTATAGTCACCTACTATGTGTTATGATCCGGTAACCCCGAAGTGACAATAATCGGGACCACTCCTGGTGACGACCATAGTTTGAGGAGTTCATGTATTCACTATGTGTTAATGCTTTGTTCCGGTTCTCTATTAAAAGGAGGCCTTAATATCCCTTAGTTTCCAATAGGACCCCGCTGCCACGGGAGGGTAGGACAAAAGATGTCATGCAAGTTCTTTTCCATAAGCACGTATGACTATTTACGGAATACATGCCTACATTATATTGATGAACTGGAGCTAGTTCTGTGTCACCCTATGTTTATGACTGTTACATGATGAACCACATCCGGCATAATTATCCATCATTGATCCGGTGCCTACGAGTTTTCCATATACTGGTTTACGCTTATTTACTTTTCCGTAGCTACTGTTACAATCACTACAAAAATACCAAAAATATTACTTTTGCTGTCTTTACTTTGTTACCGTTATCACCACTATCATATTACTTTGCTACTAAACACTTTGCTGCAGATACTAAGTTTCCAGGTGTGGTTGAATTGACAACTCAGCTGCTAATACTTGAGAATATTCTTTGGCTCCCCTTGTGTCGAATCAAAAAATTTGGGTTGAATACTCTACCCTCGAAAACTGTTGCGATCCCCTATACTTGTGGGTTATCAAGACCTTTTTCTGGCGCCGTTGCCGGGGAGCATAGCTCTATTCTTTGAGTCACTTGGGATTTATATCTGCTGGACACTATGAAGAACTTGAAAGACGCTAAGACAAAAATTTATCCCTCAACTCCGAGGGGAGGTAACGAACTGCCATCTAGCTCTGCACTTGATTCACCTTCTGTTATGAGTAAGCTAGCGACACCTAAACCTACTACTGCTATGAATTCTGATATGTCGCATTGTTGGGGAACGTAGCAGAAATTCAAAATTTTCCTACGTGTCACCAAGATCTATCTATGGAGAGACCAGCAACGAGGGGAAGGAGAGTGCATCTACATACCCTTGTAGATCGCTAAGCGGAAGCGTTCAAGTGAACGGGGTTGATGGAGTCGTACTCGTCGTGATTCAGATCACCGATGATCCTAGTGCCGAACGGACGGCACCTCCGCGTTCAACACACGTACAGCCCGGTGACATCTCCCACGCCTTGATCCAGCAAGGAGAGAGGGAGAGGTTGAGGAAGACTCCATCCAGTAGCAGCACAACGGCGTGGTGGTGGTGGAGGAGCGTGGCAATCCTGTAGGGCTTCGCCAAGCACCACGGGAGAGGAGAAGAACTTGGGAGAGAGGGAGGGGCTGCACCAAAGGCATAAGGGGTGTCTCAAGAGGCCCTCCTACCCTCACTATATATAGGGAGCCCAAGGGGGGGTGCGCCAGCCCTAGGAGATCCAATCTCCTAGGGGGGCGGCGGCCAGGGGAGGTTTCCCTCCCCCCCAAGGCACCTAGGAGGTGCCTTCCCTCCTTGGGACTCTTCCTTAGGGTTCCCCCTTCACCCTAGGCGCATGGGCCATAAGGGAAGTGGCACCCCAGCCCACTTTGGGCTGGATCCCTTCCCACTTCAGCCCATGGACCCTCCGGGATAGGTGGCCCCACCCGGTGGGCCCCCGGGACCCTTCCGGTGGTCCCGGTACAATACCGATGACCCCGAAACTTGTCCCGATGGCCGAAATAGGACTTCCTATATATAAATCCTTACCTCCGGACCATTCCGGAACTCCTCGTGATGTCCTGGATCTCATCCGGGACTCCGAACAACATTCGGTAACCACATACAAGCTTCCTTTATAACCCTAGCGTCATCGAACCTTAAGTGTGTAGACCCTACGGGTTCGGGAGACATGCAGACATGACCGAGACGTTCTCCGGTCAATAACCAACAGCGGGATCTGGATACCCATGTTGGCTCCCACATGTTCCATGATGATCTCATCGGATGAACCACGATGTCAAGGACTTAATCAATCCCGTATACAATTCCCTTTGTCTAGCGGTATTGTACTTGCCCGAGATTCGATCGTCGGTATCCCTATACCTTGTTCAATCTCGTTACCGGCAAGTCTCTTTACTCGTTCTGTAACACATCATCCCGTGATCAACTCCTTGGTCACATTGCGCATATGATGATGTCCTACCGAGTGGGCCCAGAGATACCTCTCCACTTACACGGAGTGACAAATCCCAGTCTCGATTCGTGCCAACCCAACAGAAACTTTCGGAGATACCTGTAGTGCACCTTTATAGTCACCTAGTTACGTTGTGACGTTTGATACACCCAAAGCATTCCTACGGTATCCGGGAGTTGCACAATCTCATGGTCTAAGGAAATGATACTTGACATTAGAAAAGCTTTAGCATACGAACTACACGATCTTTGTGCTAGGCTTAGGATTGGGTCTTGTCCATCACATCATTCTCCTAATGATGTGATCCCGTTATCAACGACATCCAATGTCCATGGTTAGGAAACCGTAACCATCTATTGATCAACGAGCTAGTCAACTAGAGGCTTACTAGGGACATGGTGTTGTCTATGTATCCACACATGTATCTGAGTTTCCTATCAATACAATTATAGCATGGATAATAAACGATTATCATGAACAAGGAAATATAATAATAACTAATTTATTATTGCCTCTAGGGCATATTTCCAACAGTCTCCCACTTGCACTAGAGTCAATAATCTAGTTCACATCGCCATGCGATTAACACTCACAGGTTACATCGCCATGTAACCAACATCCAAGAGTTTACTAGAGTCAATAATCTAGTTCACATCACTATGTGATTAACACTCAATGAGTTCTGGGTTTGATCATGTTGCTTGTGAGAGAGGTTTTAGTCAATGGGTCTGAACCTTTCAGATCCGTGTGTGCTTTACAAATCTCTATGTCATCTCCTAGATGTAGCTACCACGTTCTATTTGGAGCTATTCCAAATAACTGTTCTACTTGGAGTTATTCTAAATTGTTGCTCCATTATACGTATCTGGTATCTCTATCGGAGCTATCCGGATAGGTGTTAAGCTTGCATCGACGTAACCCTTTACGACGAACTCTTTTACCACCTCCATAATCGAGAAAAATTCCTTAGTCCACTAGTTACTAAGGATAACTTTGACCGCTGTCCTGTGATCCATTCATGGATCACATTTGTACCCCTTGACTGACTCATGGCAAGGCACACTTCAGGTGCGGTACACAGCATAGCATACTGTAGAGCCCACGTCTTAAGCATAGGGGACGACCTTCGTCTTTTCTCTCTATTCTGCCGTGGTCGAGCTTTAAGTCTTAACTTCATACCTTATAACTCAGGCAAGAACTCCTTCTTTGACTGACCCATCTTGAACACCTTCAAGATCATGTCAAGGTATGTGCTCATTTGAAAGTACCATTAAGCGTTTTGATCTATCCTTATAGATCTTGATGCTCAATGTTCAAATAGCTTAATCCAAGTTTTCATTGAAAAACACTTTCCAAATATCCCTATATGCTTTCCAAAAATTCTACGTCATTTCTGATCCATAATATGTCAACAACATATACTCATCAGAAATTCTATAGTGCTCCCACTCACTTCTTTGGAAATACAAGTTTCTCATAAACTTTGTATAAACCCAACCCAAAATCTTTGATCATCTCATCAAAGCATATATTCCAACTCCGAGATGCTTACTCCAGTCCTTAGAAGGATTGCTGGAGCTTTGCATACTTATCAGCATCTTTCAGGATTGAAAAAACCTTCCGGCTGTATCACATAAAACCTTTCCTCAAGAAAATCGTCGAGGAAACAATGTTTTGACATCCTATCTGCAAGATTTCATAAATAATGCAGTAATCGCTAATATAATTCCAACAGACTCTTAGCATCGCTACAAGTGAGAAAGTCTCATCGTAGTCAAATCCTTGAACTTGTCGGAAAACATCTTAACGACAAATCGAGCTTTCTTAATGGTGATATTTACCATCATTGTCCGTCTTCCTTTTAAAATCCATCTGTACTCAACAGCCTTACGACCATCGAGTCGTTCTGCCAAAGTCTACACTTTGTTTTCATACATGGATCCTATCTCGGATTTTATGGCCTCGAGCCATTTATCGGAATCCGGGCCCACCATCGCTTCTCCATAGCTCGTAGGTTCATTGTTGTCTAGCAACATGACTTCCAAGACAGGATTACGTACCACTCTGAAGTAGTACGCATCCTTGTCATCCCACGAGGTTTGGGAGTGACTTGATCCGAAGTCTCCTGATCAATATCATAAGCTTCCACTTCAATTGGTGTAGGTGCCACAGGAACAACTCTTTGTGCCCTGCTATACACTAGTTGAAGTGACGGTTCAATAACCTCATCAAGTCTCCACCATCCTCCCACTCAATTCCTTCGAGAGAAACTTTTCCTCGTGAAAGGACCCGATTCTAGAAACAATCCCTTATTGCTTTCGGATCCGAGACAGGAGGTATACCCAACTGTTTTGGGTGTCCTATGAAGATGCATTTATCCGCTTTGGGTTCGAGCTTATCAGCCTGAAACTTTTTCACATAAGCGTCGCAGCCCCAAACTTTTAAGAAATGACAGCTTAGGTTTCTCTAAACCATAGTTCATACGGTGTCATATCATCGGAATTACGTGGTGCCCTATTTAAAGTGAATGTGGTTGTCTCTAATGCCTAACCCATAAACTATCGTGGTAATTCGATAAGAAACATCATGGTATGCATCATATCCAATAGGGTGCAGTTATGATGTTCAGACACACCATCACACTATGGTGTTCCAGGCTGTATTAGTTGTGAAACAATTTCCACAATGTCTTAATTCTGTGCCAAACTCGCAATTCAGATATTCATCTCTATGATCATATCATAGATCTTTTATCCTCTTGTCACGATGATCTTTCAACTTCACCCTGAACTTACTTGAACCTTTCAATAATTCAGACTCGTGATTCATCAAGCAAATATACTCAACATCTACTCAAATCATCTGTGAAGTAAGAACATAATGATATCCACTACATGCCTCAGCACTCATTGGACTGCACACATCAAAATGTATTACTTCCAACAAGTTGCTTTCTAGTTCCATTTTACTGAAACCGAGGCTTTCAGTCATCTTGCCCATGTGGTATGTTTTGCATGTCTCAAGTGATTCAAGATCAAGTGAGTTCAAACGGTCCATTTGCATGGAGTTTCTTCATGCATATACACCAATAGACATGGTTTGCATGTCTCAAACTTTTCAAAAATGAGTGAGCCCAAAGATCCATCAACATGGAGCTTCTTCATGTGTTTTATACCGATATGACTTACGTGGCAGTGCCACAAGTAGGTGGTACTATCATTACTATCTTTTGGCATGAACATGTGTATCACTACGATCGAGATTCAATAAACCATTCATTTTAGGTGTAAGACCATTGAAGGTATTATTCAAATAAACAGAGTAACCATTATTCTCTTTAAATGAATAACTGTGTTGCGACAGACGTAATCCAATCATGTCTATGCTCAACGCAAACACCAAATAACAATTATTTAGGTTTAACACCAATCTCGATGGTAGAGGGAGCGTGCGATGCTTGATCATATCAACATTGGAGACACTTCCAACACATATCGTCAGCTCACCTTTAGCTAGTCTCCGTTTATTCCGTAGCTATTATTTTGAGTTACTAACACTTAGCAACCGAACCGGTATCTAATACCCTGGTGCTACTAGGAGTACTAGTAAAGTACACATCAACACAATGTATATCCAATATACTTCTATCGACCTTGCCAGCCTTCTCATCTACCAAGTATCTAGGGTAATTCTGCTCCGGTGGCTGTTCCCCTTATTATAGAAGCACTTAGTCTCGGGTTTGGGTTCAACCTTGGGTTTCTTCACTAGAGCAGCAGCTGATTTGCCGTTTCATGAAGTATCCCTTTGTTCCCTTGCCCTTCTTGAAACTAGTGGTTTCACCAACCATCAACGATTGATGCTCCTTCTTGATTTCTACTTTTGTGGTGTCAAACATCGCGAATATCTCAAGGATCATCATATATGTCCCTGATATATTATAGTTCATCACGAAGCTCTAGCAGCTTGGTGGTAATGACTTCGGAGAAACATCACTATCTTATCTGGAAGATTAACTCCCACTCGATTCAAATGATTGTTGTACTCAGACAATCTGAGCACACGCTCAACAATTGAGCTTTTCTCCCTTAGTTTGCAGGCTAAGAAAATCGTCGGAGGTCTTATACCTCTTGACGTGGGCACGAGCTTGAAATCCCAATTTCAGCCCTCAAAACATCTCATATGTTTCGCGACGTTTCAAAACGTCTTTGGTGCCTCAACTCTAAACCGTTTAACTAAACTATCATGTAGTTATCAAAATGTGTATGTCAGATGTTCGCAACTCCACAGACAACGTTCGAGGTTCAGCACACTGAGCGGTGCATTAAGGACATAAGCCTTCTATGAAGCAATGAGGACAATCCTCAGTTTACGGACCTAGTCCGCATAATTGCTACTATCAACTTTCAACTAATTTTTCTCTAGGAACATAACTAAACAGTAGAACTAAAGCGCGAGCTACGACATAATTTGCAAAATCCTTTTGACTATGTTCAAGATAATTAAGTTCATCTTATGAACTCCCACTTAGATAGACATCCCTCTAGTCATCTAAGTGATTACATGATCCGAGTAAACTAGGCCGTGTCCGATCTGTGCGTGAGACGGACTAGTCAACGTCGGTGAACATCTTCATGTTGATCGTATCTTCTATACGACTCATGCTCGACATTTCGGTCTTCTGTGTTCCGAGGCCATGTCTGTACATGCTAGGCTCGTCAAGTTAACCCTAAGTGTTTTGCATGTGTAAAACTGTCTTACACCCGTTGTATGTGAACATAAGGATCCATCACACCCGATTAACACGTGGTGCTTAGAAACGACGAACTGTAGCAACGGTGCACAGTTAGGGGAGAACACTTCTTGAAATTGTTGTAAGGGATCATCTTATTTACTACCGTCGTTCTAAGCAAATAAGATGTATAAATATGATAAACATCATATGCAATCAAATAATAGTGACATGATATGGCCAATATCATATAGCTCCTTTGATCTCCATCTTGGGGCTCCATGATCATCTTGTCACCGGCATGACACCATGATCTCTATCATCATGATCTCCATCATCGTGTCTTCTTGAAGTTGTCACGTCATCTATTACTTCTACTACTACAGCTAACGGTTAGCAATAAAGTAAAGTAATTACATGACGTTTATGTTGACACACAGGTCATAAATAAATAAAGACAACTCCTATGGCTCCTGCCGGTTGTCATACTCATCGACATGCAAGTCGTGATTCCTATTACAAGAACATGATCAATCTCATACATCACATATATCATTCATCACATCCTTTTGGCCATATCACATCACATAGCATACCCTGCAAAAACAAGTTAGACGTCCTCTAATTTTTGTTTGCATGTTTTACGTGGCTACTATGGGTTTCTAGCAAGAACGTTTCTTACCTACGCAAAACCACAACGTGATATGCCAATTGCTATTTACCCTTCATAAGGACCCTTTTCATCGAATCCGATCTGACTAAAGTAGGAGAGACAGACACCCGCTGGCCACCTTATGCAACTAGTGCATGTCAGTCGGTGGAACCTGTCTCACGTAAGAGTACGTGTAAGGTCGGTCCGGGCCGCTTCATCCCACGATGCCGCCGAATCAAGATAAGACTAGTAACGGCAAGCATATTGAACAAAATCAACGCCCACAACTACTTTGTGTTCTACTCGTGCATAGAAACTACGCATAGACCTAGCTCATGATGCCACTGTTGGGGAACGTAGCAGAAATTCAAAATTTTCCTACGTGTCACCAAGATCTATCTATGGAGAGACCAGCAATGAGGGGAAGGAGAGTGCATCTACATACCCTTGTAGATCGCTAAGCGGAAGCGTTCAAGTGAACGGGGTTAATGGAGTCGTACTCGTCGTGATTCAGATCACCGATGATCCTAGTGCCGAACGGACGGCACCTCCGCGTTCAACACACGTACAGCCCGGTGACGTCTCCCACGCCTTGATCCAGCAAGGAGAGAGGGAGAGGTTGAGGAAGACTCCATGCAGTAGCAGCACAACGGCGTGGTGGTGGTGGAGGAGCGTGGCAATCCTGCAGGGCTTCGCCAAGCACCACGGGAGAGGAGAAGAACTTGGGAGAGAGGGAGGGGCTGCACCAAAGGCATAAGGGGTGTCTCAAGAGGCCCTCCTACCCTCACTATATATAGGGAGCCCAAGGGGGGTGCGCCAGCCCTAGGAGATCCAATCTCCTAGGGGGGCGGCGGCCAGGGAGGTTTCCCTCCCCCCCAAGGCACCTAGGAGGTGCCTTCCCTCTTTGGGCTGGGCCATAAGGGAAGTGGCGCCCCAGCCCACTTTGGGCTGGATCCCTTCACACTTCAGCCCATGGGACCCTCCGGGATAGGTGGCCCCACCCGGTGGGCCCCCGGGACCCTTCCGGTGGTCCCGGTACAATACCGATGACCCCGAAACTTGTCCCGATGGCCGAAATAGGACTTCCTATATATAAATCTTTACCTCCGGACCATTCCGGAACTCCTCGTGACGTCCGGGATCTCATCCGGGACTCCGAACAACATTCGGTAACCACATACAAGCTTCCTTTATAACCCTAGCATCATCGAACCTTAAGTGTGTAGACCCTACGGGTTCGGGAGACATGCAGACATGACCGAGACGTTCTCCGGTCAATAACCAACAGCGGGATCTGGATACCCATGTTGGCTCCCACAAGTTCCACGATGATCTCATCGGATGAACCACGATGTCAAGGACTTAATCAATCCCGTATACAATTCCCTTTGTCTAGCGGTATTGTACTTGCCCGAGATTCGATCGTCGGTATCCCTATACCTTGTTCAATCTCGTTACCGGCAAGTCTCTTTACTCGTTCTGTAACACATCATCCCGTGATCAACTCCTTGGTCACATTGCGCATATGATGATGTCCTACCGAGTGGGCCCAGAGATACCTCTCCACTTACACGGAGTGACAAATCCCAGTCTCGATTCGTGCCAACCCAACAGAAACTTTCGGAGATACCTGTAGTGCACCTTTATAGTCACCTAGTTACGTTGTGACGTTTGATACACCCAAAGCATTCCTACGGTATCCGGGAGTTGCACAATCTCATGGTCTAAGGAAATGATACTTGACATTAGAAAAGCTTTAGCATACGAACTACACGATCTTTGTGCTAGGCTTAGGATTGGGTCTTGTCCATCACATCATTCTCCTAATGATGTGATCCCGTTATCAACGACATCCAATGTCCATGGTTAGGAAACCGTAACCATCTATTGATCAACGAGCTACTCAACTTGAGGCTTACTAGGGACATGGTGTTGTCTATGTATCCACACATGTATCTGAGTTTCCTATCAATACAATTATAGCATGGATAATAAACGATTATCATGAACAAGGAAATATAATAATAAATAATTTATTATTGCCTCTAGGGCATATTTCCAACACGCATGTTATTGATGATGCCACTTCTGCTATGCATGATACTTATGATGAAACTACTTCTATGCTTGATACTACTGTGCCACTTGGTGAATTTCTAGATGAGAAAATTTCTAAGTCTAGAGAAAGAGAAATTAGTGAACCTGAACACGACGATGTTAGTGATGATGAACCTATGCCTGTTATTCCCGAGGGTTATCTTTTTAATAATGAATCTTATGAAGCTATTCTTGCTTGTCCGGATAAACCTAAACGTAAGAGGTTACTAATTAAGTGGAGTAAGGAATCTTTTAGAGGTAGGATGAGACCCGACCCTGCTTTTGCTACTTCACCTATCTGTGTTCCTGATCAGGATTATTATGATATTACTGTTGATCCAGATATAATTACTTTGGTTGAATCTGATCCTTTTTATGGCTATGAATCTGAAACTGTTGTGGCACATCTTCGTAAGTTAGATGAAATAGCTGCCCTGTTTACTAATAATCTGAGATCGCGCCACTTTTATATACTCAAAATATTTCCGTTCTCATTAAAGGGTGATGCTAAGAAATGGTTTAATTCTCTTGATCCTGCCTGTGTGCAAAGTCCCCAGGATATGATTTATTACCTCTCTGCTAAATATTTCCCTGCTCATAAGAAACAAGCTTCTTTGAGGGAAATATACAATTTTGTGCAAATTGAAGAAGAGAGTCTCCCACAAGCTTGGGGGAGGCTTCTCAAGTTACTTAATGCTTTGCCTGATCATCCTCTTCAGAAACCTGAAATATTTGATATCTTTTATAATGGACTAACTGATGCTTCCAGAGATTACCTGGATAGTTGTGCTGGTTCTCTTTTCAGGGAAAGAACACCGGATGACGCTGAAATTTTATTGAATAATATGTTGGCAAATGAAAATAATTGGGCACCTCCTGAGCCACCTCCCAAGCCAACTCCTGAGCCAGCTCCTGAGCCAATTACTGAGCCTATTCCTAAACCAACTCCGAAGAAGAGAGGTGTTCTATTTCTCAGTCCCGAAGATATGCAAGAGGCAAAGAAATCTATGAAAGAAAAAGGTATTAAAGCTGAAGATGTTAAGAATTTACCTCCTATTGAAGAAATACATGGTCTTAATTTACCGCCTATTGAAGAAGTATATGATCTCAATTACTTATTTACTGAAGAACCTCCCGATATCCCGACACAGGTAGTAAAGGTAAGTTCTCTCTATAGATATGATAAAGTTGAAGTCCCTCCTACTAAAATTGCTAGACAGTGCTTGGATGAGTTTGATGACTTTATGTTTAAGCAAGATGACTTTAATGCTTATTTTGGTAGACAATTAAAGCAGAATACCTTTATGATTAAACGCTTGAGTGATTATATGGATAATATTAGAGGTGAACTTAAACTTGTTAGCAAACATGCTTCTATGGTTACCACTCAAGTAGAACAAGTACTTAAAGCTCAGAAAGAAATGCTTGATGAAATGAATAGTAAGAAAAATGATTATGCTGTTAGAGTGGCTACTAGAACTGGTAGAATGATTCAGGAACCTTTGTATCCTGAAGGCCACCCTAAGAGAATCGAGCAAGATTCTCAAAGAAATAATATTGATGCACCTAGTTCTTCTAAAAGGAAGAAAAAGAAAAATGATAGAACTGTGCAAACTTCTAGTGAACCTATTGCTGAACCACCTGATAATCCAAATGATATCTCTATGTCTGATGCTGAAACACAATCTGGTAATGAACATGAACCTAGTGAAAATGTTAATGATGATGTTCATGATGATGCTCAACCTAGTAATGATAATGATGTAGAAGTTGAACCTGCTGTTGATCTTGATAACCCACAATCAAAGAATCAACGTTATGATAAAGGAGACCTCGTTGCTAAGAAACATGGTAAAGAAAGAGAACCATGGTTCAGAAACCCATGCCTTTTCCTCCGAAACCATCCAAGAAAAAGGATGATGAGGATTTTGAGTGCTTTGCTGAAATGATTAGACCTATCTTTTTGCGTATGCGATTGACTGATGTGCTCAAAACAAATCCTTATGCTAAGTATATGAAGGATATCATTACTAATAAAAGAAAGATACCGGAGGCTGAAATTTCCACCATGCTTGCTAATTACACTTTTAAGGGTGGAATACCAAAGAAACTTGGAGATCCAGGAGTACCTACTATACCATGCTCCATTAAAAGAAATTATGTTAAAACTGCTTTATGTGATCTTGGAGCCGGTGTTAGTGTTATGCCTCTCTCTTTATATCGTAGACTTGACTTGAATAAGTTGACACCTACTGAAATATCTTTGCAAATGGCTGATAAATCAACTGCTATACATGTCGGTATTTATGAGGATGTGCCTGTTGTGGTTGCAAACGTTACTATTTTAACGGACTTTGTTATTCTTGATATTCCCGAGGATGATAGTATGTCTATTATTCTTGGAAGACCTTTCCTTAATACTGCAGGGGCTGTTATTGATTGCAACAAAGGCAATGTCACTTTTCATGTTAATGGTAATGAGCATACGGTGCACTTTCCGAGGAAACAACCTCAAGTTTATAGTATCAACTCTATTGGAAAAATTCCATCGATTATATTTGGAGGTTTTGAATTTCCTCTTCCTACTGTCAAAAAGAAATATGATATACTTATTGTTGGGGATGTCCATATCCCCGTTGAGGTAACATAGTGTTATTCGAAATTTCTCTAGTTCCATGATTATCGGAATGAGTTTGTTAACAAGACTTGATCAACCTTGTTAGTGGATTCTTTTTGATGAGCATGAGATGGATGAAACTAGAAGCACAACCTTCTGTACCCTCTTTATATTTTCTGTTCTTTAGTAGAAATAAAGTAAAATAGTATTTTTCTGTCTGTTTCCTGACTTATCCGTGCAATATAAAAATATCCCAAAAATAAAAGTCCTCAGAATGCCATGCCAATTTAATATGATTTTTTCGGGAATATTTAAGGATTTTTAGTGCAAAAATTACCGCGGGGGGAGCTGCCACCTGGTCACGAGGGTGGAGGGCGCGCCCTACCCCCTGGGCGCCCCTCCTGCCTCGTGGGCCCACGGTGGCCCTCCTCCACTTATTCCTGCAATCATCTTCTTCCTCTGTCTCGCACAAACCCGAAAAACCAACTCAAGCTCGTGTTCCAGCAACTTTTGCTGCGATTTTCGATCTCCTTGCTCAAAGCACCTCTCGCAAAACTGCTTGGGGAGATTGTTCCTTGGTATGTGACTCCTCCATTGGTCCAATTAGTTTTTGTTCTAGTGCTTTATTCATTGCAAATTTGTGCTGCATAGGTGACCATGTTCTTGAGCTTGCATGTCAAATATATATGGTTCCAAGTAGTTCTAATGCTTGATATATGCTCTAGGCACTTGTATGAGTAGTTGCTATTAATCTTATTGAAGTTGGTTCACTTTTGTTTGAAGTTACTAAAAATTTCAGAATTATTTTCAGAGAAAACAATATGCTTAGGAGGATGTTCCAAGGCGGTTCTTCAAGGAAGCAAGGTCCCAGACTTGCAATGCGTGATGGTGACGAGGAACCACCAAGAGACGCTCTCGTGAGGCCCTGTGAATGGCCTTCGGAAAATTTTATGAATCAAGTGGGAATTAAAGAAGAATTTTACGCATATGTGCGTAATGCCGGTCTTGAGGACTTTGAAGCTGATAAATGCCCTCAGTATCGTTATCTCACAAGTTCATTTGTGGGGAGGTTTGATTATTCATCTTCGCGTAATTCTCCTTCAGTCATGTTTGCCTTTATGACAAGTCTTATACCATGGACTTAAAGGATTTCACTCGTGCATGCAAAATTCCATCTTGGGGTAGTATCAGGGATCCCCCTAAATCTGAATATAGAGATTTTCTTGCTAGAATAACTGTGGGGGAATCTAGAGATATAGCACAGGCCACTATAGGGAGCATTCACTTTCCTGCTATACATTATTTTGCTCTCTTCATTGGTAGATGTATAACTGCTAAGGATGAAGCATGTCACATGTGTGCCCCTAATCTTAGCATTCTCAGAAGTGCTGTGTTAGGCTACCAAGCTTATCATATGGGAGCCATTGTAGCTCGTAGGTTGCATCTTAATAGACGTAACGGAGATTTCTTTGGAGGAATTTATGCAACCCGCTTAGCTAATTTTCTTGATGTAGACATTTGTGAGGGTGATGTGGAGTTGCCCACTTCTTATTTAGATCTTGATCCTATGTTTTCCCACCAGTTCATTGAGAGGACTGGACCACCTTACCAGTATCGACTAATCTTTGACAGACGGCGTGTGGTCCGTGTTGCTCTTCCTGCTCCTACCTTCTTTGATTTTCAGGCAAGAGGAAGATATATTATTACCAGAGAGGAGGCAGATGAGTACGAGAGGGGAGTGGAAGCAGCCCGACGCCGTGCTGCTGCTCAGCAGGCGGTAGCCGCTGCATCGCAGTACGACCCCAGCTTCACCTACGGATATCAGCCAGGTTATCCCTGGCAATAGACCAACTTAGGCCAAAAGCCTAAGCTTGAGGGAGTACGTATTTCCCACCGACATTACATTCATGTTCACACTCATTGCTAGATGTCGGTGCTCATACTCTTTCACTGTAATATCCATGCTAGTTTATTTTTCTTTTTCCTGCTTTCTTCTTGTGTGTTTAATAAACCTTAAGAAAAACAAAAAAAAATAGTGTTAGTCTACTTTCCATGCTTGTAGTAGAATTAAAAAGAAAACCCAAAAATATTTCCCGTCATTCTTTTGCTTGTTGGGAGCTTTCCCGTGTAAATAGTTTTTATTTTTCTTTTCCTTTCTTTGGGGGTCGAGAAGACTATATTGAAAATGCTTAGTGGCTCTTATATGCATGATTGTTTATTTAACTTAGAGCCCATATTACTTATCTTCTCTCTTGAGTTGAATGCTTGCAGATTCCAGCTTAGTCCAATGCACGTGCACTCTTATTATTATACACACCGTTCGGTCGTGCAAGTGAAAGGCAATAATGATGATATATGATGGACTCATTGGGATGAGAAAAGCTGGTATGAACTCGACCTCTCTTGTTTTTGTAAATATGATGATTCATCGTTCCTGATTCAGCTATTATGAAGTAAACATATTTGCAATGACATTTAGAGATTGTAGTTGCTTGTGCCATGCTTGATTAGCTATGAGTTATAATGGTTAACCTTGCGTGCCAACATGCTATTGAGATGATTATGATGTGGTATGATAGGATGGTATCCTCCTTTAAATGAATTGAGTGACTCGACTTGGCACATGTTCACGCATGTAGTTGAATCAAATCAACATAGCCTTCATGATATTTATGTTCATGGTGGATTATATCCTACTCATGCTTATATTCGGTGTGAATTAATTTTAATGCATGTTTACAACTGTTGTCGCTCTCTCAGTTGGTCGCTTCCCAGTCTTTTGCTAGCCTTCACCTGTACTAAGCGGGAATACTGCTTGTGCATCCAAACTCCTTAAACCCCAAAGTTGATCCATATGAGTCCACTATACCTTCCTATATGCGGTATCTACCTGCCGTTCCAAGTAAATTTGTATGTGACAAACTCCAAACCTTCCAATGAAATTCTGTTTTGTATGCTCGAGCAGCTCATGTGCAACTATGTCTGCCTATATCTTCCATGCTAGGTGGGTTATTCTCAAGAGGAGTGGACTCCGCTCCTCATTCACGAGAAAGGGCCGGTAACCGGGATGCCACTCCCATGATCCAAAAAGATCAAAGAAAATCAAAATAATTAAACAAAACTCCCCCTGAGACCCGTTGAGTGTTGGAGGCACTCGTTGTTTCGAGCAAGCCATGGATTGATGCTTGTGGAGAAGGGGGAGTATAAACCTTTACCATTCTATTTGGGAACTGCCTATAATGCATGTAGTATGGAAGATACAACCGTCTCATAGTTGTTACGTTGACAGCGAAAGTATGCCGCTCAAAATATTATTTATCTCTATTTCAAAAATCGAGCTCTGGCACCTCTACAAATCCCTGCTTCCCTCTGCGAAGGGCCTATCTATTTACTTTTATGTTGAGTCATCACCCTTCTTATTAAAAAGCACCCGCTGGAGAGCACACTGTCGTTTGCATTCATTATGATTGGTTTATATTGGGTATGACTTGACTGGATCTCTTTTACCATGAATTACAATGTTTAGTCAGTCCTTGATCTTTAAAGGTGCTCTGCCTTTATGTTTTGCGGTCTCAGAAAGGGCTAGCGAGATACCATTTTGTTATATCATGTTATGATTATTTTGAGAAAGTGTTGTCATCTGAGTTTTATTATTATGGCTCACTAGCTAATTATGCTATTGATATGAGTAATTGTGGGACCTACGTGTTATTGTGAGTATGGTTAGTTCATAATAATTGCTGAAACTTGAATGCTGGCTTTTCATGTTTACAACAACAAGAGCAAACAGAGTTTGTAAAAGTTTTTTCTTTTTCTCTTTCAGTTTGTCAACTGAATTGCTTGAGGACAAGCAAGGGTTTAAGCTTGGGGGGGTTGATACGTCTCCGTCGTATCTACTTTTCCAAACACTTTTGCCCTTGTTTTGGACTCTAACTTGTATGATTTGAATGGAACTAACCCGGACTGACGCTGTTTTCAACAGAATTGCCATGGTGTTGTTTTATGTGCAGAAAACAAAAGTTCTCGGAATGACCTGAAACTCCACGGAATATCTTAGAATAAATAATAAAAAAATCCTCGCCAAAGATGAAGACCAGGGGGCTCACACCCTATCCACGAGGGTGGGGGGCGCGCCCCTCCCCCCTGGGCGCGCCCCCTACCTCGTGGGCCCCCTGGTGGCCCTCCGGCGCCAACTCCAACTCCATATATTGGCTTTCCAGGAGAAAAAATCAGAGAAAAAGTTTCATCACATTTTATGATACGGAGCCGCCGCCAAGCTCTAATCTCTCTCGGGAGGGCTGATCCGGAGTCCGTTCGGGGCTCCGGAGAGGGGAATTCGTCGCCGTCGTCATCATCAAGCATCCTCCATCACCAATTTCATGATGCTCACCGCCGTGCGTGAGTAATTGCATCGTAGGCTTGCTGGACGGTGATGGGTTGGATGAGATTTATCATGTAATCGAGTTAGTTTTGTTAGGGTTTGATCCCTAGTATCCACTATGTTCTGAGATTGATGTTGCTATGACTTTGCTATGCTTAATGCTTGTCACTAGGGCCCGAGTGCCATGATTTCAGATCTGAACCTATTATGTTTTCATGAATATATGTGAGTTCTAGATCCTATCTTGCAAGTCTATAGTCACCTACTATGTGTTATGATCCGGCAACCCCGAAGTGACAATAATCGGGACCACTCCTGGTGATGACCATACACTACTAGAGAAACAATTATTAACGATGATGGAAAAAAACTATTGGTCGTTAAAAGAACTAAAGCAAACCCCGCACGATAAAATCAGGCTACCAAATACTATACTCGTAACAGCCACCAAACTACTCGTGGCTTAAAAATCTCCTTTAATTATCTCTCCTTCCTAACGTGACCTTCTCTCGTTTCATCTCCCACATGACCTACCGCCTCTCTCTTGTTTCCTCTTCCACCCGATCCACCGCTGCGAGCATGACCTCCACCTTCCGTGTTGCGCCTCGTCCATCCAGCCTCATCAAGATGCGACACATCCATGTCCTCCCCCATCCACGGCCATCGGAGAGCAGGAGAGGTAATAGCTAACCCTCGACCGGCCTCCCGCATGGTGTAGGGGCTGAGGTGAGGAGGATGGAGAGGCGGCGGGTGGAGGGGACGAGTGGTCTTCCCTAGGATGTGCACGGGGAGAAGGATGCGCATGTGTTGCCGCAGCAGGAAGGAAGTCCCCACCCTGAAGATGTTCCTTGCTGCAGATTTATGGATAGATGTGAATTAGGGAGAGCGGTGAGTACAAGCTCTTCTTTACATGTTTTTCTTTTATGATCTTTCTCCAATTAAGGTATTTTAGGAAGGTAAAAATCGCTTAAGTTGTTTTCTTCAGAGAAGATGGTTCCGCATTTGCCTATTTGCTCTTGAATCAGTTCCAACAAAGATGGTGCTGATTTTGTTCTTTTTGTTTCTACAGGTTTGAATACTACCATTAGAAAAATCTATTTGAGAATCACAGTTTTTTTTGGTCTCGAAAAATGTATTAAGTTCAATCTGAACTTTATCTTCAGAGAAGATGGTGTTTGTTTCCTACAGACCGTCTGCCAATACCCGAGGTATCATCTATGCCCAAATTGGTTTATAGGATACATAAGATAGTATGGTGATCCATGGAAAGGTTAAGTTTACATTGCCGGGTGTAGGCAATAGGATGTACTTATATGCAGAGGAGTTGGTATAAGAGAACACGCAGCTTGATTCCTGCCCCAGACTGTCTGAAGCAATGCAGTACAAAGTTAGCATCAAGTTAATTGATTCTAGCCTGACGAAACACACACGTACAAAGCTCTTGATATATCTTTGCATTGATCGATCCTCACGGCTGAAAACGTACTAGTACACGTGCACACACAAAACGGCATATTGCCACATGCTTGTATCAAGCCTGGTTCTTTTCGTTTATTTCCTCTCACTATTAAATGTTTACAAATGGATATACATACGTATATGTAGCAGCTAGGATTAACACAAGCTAACCTACTTGGTTACAAGTTCTGATCCTAAAATACTAGCTCATTGTTCTGTATTTCCAGCATATACTCTTTGTGTACTTTAATTAGCTTTAGCAAAACAAAAAACAAAACAAAACGTTTTTGGCACCACAATGGTTCCTTGTTTCATTATATATTGTGTTTCCAGCTTCTCCCGACAGTAGGTGCTATTGTCTGATTTGAATAAGAGCTGTGGATGTTTGCATTTGAATTCTGTTACGATCATTCATATTAGTTCATATTGATGCTCTCTATGCCTATAACCATTGATGCCTTCTAATTACGCTCAAGTTAGTTGTTTTCGTACACTGATTTTATCTGGTATTATACTTTGTGCCAACTTATTTACATTGACTGACTTTCAGAAATTTCCCAACATTTTTTAGGACTGATGATCAAGCTTATAATATATAGAAGAACGAGGAGGCATTGTAATCGCTGTTGAAGAATCATATCCATTCAAACAAGGATGGTGCCTCTCGATTGAAGATTTAGAAATATTATCACATTTTCCAATTAGAAATGAGGTAGTACCATGGTCATGTAAAGAGTGATTTTCACCCAAATTTCTTAAATGGTATACTAATTGTAGAATTGTATGGTGGAATTTTGTCAATTTCTCTCTTGTCTATTAATAAAAGAGGCTTTTGTCAATTCAAATGTTGGATGTCGCATAATGTGATTGTTTGCGATTCTAAGGTGGTTGATCGGAAACGGTATATAACGTGGTATGATGCTTTGATCACCATGAAAAATTAGCGATCACCATTCGAACATTATTAGCGACGAAAAAAATGGCCGTTAATACTATAATTGTGGTCGTTATTGACTTGGGATTTACGACAACACATCATCCCGTCGTTACGAGAATAACGACCACAAAAGCTATGTGGTCGTTATACTTTTAATGACGGAGCCTACTACGACCAGTAGACTGTGGTCGTTAATGAACTTTAACGACCACAATCCGACTTTTAACGACCGCATATACCATCGTTAAAAACCATTTTACTAGTAGTGATAGTTTGAGGAGTTCATGTATTCACCATGTGTTAATGCTTTGTTCCGGTTCTCTATTAAAAGGAGGCCTTAATATCCCTTAGTTTCTAATAGGACCCCGCTGCCACGGGAGGGTAGGACAAAAGATGTCATGCAAGTTCTTTTCCATAAGCACGTATGACTATTTACGGAATACATGCCTACATTATATTGATGAACTGGAGCTAGTTCTGTGTCACCCTATGTTTATGACTGTTACATGATGAACCACATCCGGCATAATTATCCATCATTGATCCGGTGCCTACGAGTTTTCCATATACTGGTTTACGCTTATTTACTTTTCCGTAGCTACTGTTACAATCACTACAAAAATACCAAAAATATTACTTTTGCTGTCTTTACTTTGTTACCGTTATCACCACTATCATATTACTTTGCTACTAAACACTTTGCTGCAGATACTAAGTTTCCAGGTGTGGTTGAATTGACAACTCAGCTGCTAATACTTGAGAATATTCTTTGGCTCCCCTTGTGTCGAATCAACAAATTTGGGTTGAATACTCTACCCTCGAAAACTGTTGCGATCCCCTATACTTGTGGGTTATCACTTGCCACTCCTGAGTCGATCCTCATCTTCGTCGTTAGCGTACTTGGTGGCAATCTCCATCATTCGATTCAGGGACATATCTCCGGTTCGACCGAATTTCAAATTCAGTTCTCTATACTTGACGCCTTCCTTGAAGGCACAAACTGCTTGGTGGTCAGGCACATTCTCCACCGAGTGATGTAGCGTGATCCATCTCTGGATGTAATCGCTCAAAGTTTCATTCGGCTTTTGCACACAGGACCGCAGTTCCGTCAGTCCTGCCGGTCGCTTGCATGTGCCTTCAAATGTGGTGACGAACACTCGGGGGAGATCTTCCCAAGTGTAAATGTTGCTAGGTGCTAACTGGTTTAGCCACGCTCTGGCCGAGCCCTCCAACATGAGAGGCAGGTGCTTCATGGCCACTTCATCATTGCCGCCGCCAATCTGGACGGCCACTCGGTAGTCCTCAAGCCAAGTATTGGGCTTGGACTCCCCAGTGAACTTACTGACTCCAGTCGCCAACCTGAAATTGGGAGGAATCACAGCAGCCCTGATGGCTCTACTAAAGCACTCTGGCCCCGAAACATGTACTCTGCTGCTGGCTGGCGCATCTCTGTCGTGGCCTTCTCGGTGAGCCCTGTTCCTGTCGACCAGACCTTGGACGAGGATGGATCTCGCGTCAAAGCCTGGCCCTCTGGGGTCGACTGGAATCCTTCGCCCACCACTATGAGGGCGCCTGTCATCCTGCTGGCGAGGCACATACGACCCGCTCCTCGGGGGAGGCGTGGGCACTCGACGTCGACCATCACGATCGACTCAGTGATCATACTGCTCATGGTTCCCATATTGGTCACGCCGGTCTCCACGTCCCTCACGCCTCGGGGGCGATCTCGGGCTGTGAGCCGACTGGACTGTGTCCGCAGCAACTAATCTGCTGTGAATTCTGTTCCGCGACTGAGAAACAACGGAATTCTGATCTCCTGCTGCTCGGAGTAACGCTCTGATCTGCAGCAAGCCTCTGCCAGCCTCCGACTGGGAAGGATGAATCGACTCCGCTATACGGGCCGCAGCTGCTAAATTCTGAATCGGAGTCCGATATACCTGCGGGGGCGGGAAGAGCTGACGTCGACTGGATTCGGGAACCCGTTGTCGTGCCCGCTCGTCGAGTGCTCGCTGGAGGTTCTCCAGTCGAGTGCGCTCGGCCAAGTTTGCCAGGAGCGCGTCCTCCAAGGCGCGAGCCTCGGGGGTTTCTCCAACGATAGGAGTGTGCAGCGCATCCACATTCCGGCGGCGAAGTTCTTCTCTCTGCAGCGACGTGACAGGCTCGGGAAGATACTCCTCATGGGGACGCGACGGGTCGCCTCCTCCCGCGCCTCCGTTGGTGCGGGTAAAACCGGGGGGACTGGGCGGTCCGTCGACCATCAGAACCTCTGCCGCCGGATTGCTGCTGTCGCACTCGGATGCAGTCTCTTCGGAGCCAGTCGACAGGTCGAACAGGCCGTAGAGGGATTCGTCGGGCTCGATCGCCGCGACTTGAGGGATGGCCGACTGACGGGCCACTGCGTGTCTCACCCACCGCTGAAGTCTCGACCGACCGGAGCGCTTGCACCGGCGGGGAACGGGGAGGGAGGACAACACAGGAGCCGACCGGTAGGGGGTCGACGGTTGCCGCAGGAGAACGCCACGGACGCACGCGCTAAAGTGCGTTGCACCATGGACAGGGAGTGTGTCCACGTCGAGCGGAGCCTCCTGAAGCCAGGCGGAGTCGTCGGCGATGAACGTGAGCGCGCCGAGACGGATCTCGCGGCCCTCCACCAAAACTCCATCGAAAACCATGATGATTCGGGTCGGAAAAGATTGCAACTCCTCCAACAAAACGCTAAAACACCCGCCCCACGGTGGGCGCCAACTGTCGTGGTTCTAAGTCTGACAGTAATGTAGGGGGTAAGTATGGAGAGGCAAGATCTTAGCTATGGAGAAGTTGTAAGGACGCAAGGTTTACGAGTTCAGGCCCTTCTCGGAAGAAGTAAAAACCCTACGTCTCGGAGCCCGGAGGCGGTCGACTGGATTATGTGAGTATGAGTTACAGAGGTGCGAACCCTTGTCTCAGAGGAGGAGGGTGGCTTATATAGAGTGCGCTAGGACCCCGGCCAGCCCACGTTACGAAGGGTTCAATGTACATTAAGGCAGGGCGTTACTGGTAACGCTAGTAATAAAGTGCTATGATGACCATAAAAGCTATTTAATGACCGACCGTTAGTGTGCGGAGTGACTTTAGGTCTCCTGGCCGTTGAGTGGTTGGATCTTGGTCGAGTGATCGCTTCTTGGTCGAGTGACTTCGAGTCTGTCGAGTGAAACACCTTCAAGTCGATTGAAAGGTGATTTCTTCTAGAGATGTCCTTGGGTAGGGTAGTTAGGACAGGTCCATGACCCTACCCTAGGTACATAGCTTCATCAGGGTGGAACAGTACGACCATAGTGTTGATACCGAAAGTGGAAAATCCAACAAGCATCACGCAGTTCAGGCCGATTAGCTTATGTAACATAGTGTACAAAATCATTTCCAAGATGCTCGCCAGTCGGCTCAAGGTGATTCTCCCGGAGGTCATAAGCCCGACGCATAGTGCTTTCGTCCCCGGGAGATTGATCACATATAACATATTAATAGCATATGAGTGTGTTAACACAATTAATAGGAAGAAAGGAAAGTCCGGCCTATGTGCAGTTAAGCTCGACATGCACAAGGCATATGATCGAGTTGAGTGGTGCTTTCTCAGGCGAGTGATGCAGAGACTTGGTTTTGCGGAGCAGTGGATCGCTTTGATTATGGAATGCGTGTCTTCGGTGTCATATAATGTGAGATATAACTCCTGTTGTACGGAGGGTTTCTCTCCTACTCGTGGGCTTCGACAAGGCGACCCGTTGTCACCTTACTTGTTCTTGATATGTGCGGAGGCGCTATCCAGTATGCTCCAGGCGGAGGAGAATGATGGCTCGCTTATTGGGGTCAAGGTATGTAGGGAGGCACCACAAATTTCACATTTGCTTTTCGCTGATGACTCTTTGATCTTAATGAAAGCGGATGGTCCCAATGCGGCATGCCTTCGAAGGGTACTCGATGACTATTGTGCGAGCTCAGGTCATTTGGTTAGTGATGCAAAGTCTAGCAATTTTTTTAGTGCAAACACTCCGGTGCAGGAGAAGGTTGTCATATGCCAGCAACTAAATATTGACACTGAAGCTCTTAGTGACAAATACCATGGCCTACTTGCAATGGTAGGAGTTGATAGGAGTGATTCTTTTGAGTACCTGATTGATAGAATAAATCAATTGGTCATTGGATGGAAGGAGAAATTGCTCTCCTCTGGTGGTAAAGAGACGCTTATTAAGGCTGTTGCTCAAGCTATGCCGGTATTTGCGATGTCTATGTTCAAAATTCCGAAGAAAAATTTGCAAAGGAATGACGGACGCAATAGCAAAGTACTGGTGGGGAGATGATGACAACCACAAGCGTATTCATTGGGCGGCATGGTGGAAACTCTGTGTACCTAAGGATAGAGGAGGACTGGAGTTCAGGGATTTTCATAGCTTTAACCTTGCCTTACTTGCTAAACAAGTGTGGAGGTTGCTGGAAAACCCGGACTCTCTTTGTGCGCAGATCTTGAGGGCCAAATATTATCCGGATGGAAAGTTATTAGACGCTAAATTAAAGAGTGGGAGTTCGTATACGTGGCAGAGTATTTGTGCTGGGATTAACATGTTCAGGAGAGAGCAATATGGCGCATAGGAGATGGATCACAAGTGAATATCTGGTCTGACCCGTGGATTCAGACTAGTGCTGATGGACGGATCATTACACCAAGAGGTGCGACTTTGCTGACTAAGGTTTCAGAGCTGATTGATCCTGTCACCGGCCTATGGGACCATGAGCTGATAAATAATGTGTTCTGGCCGGTTGATGCCCATCGGATCTTGTCAATCCCACTGGGCCAAATGGTATGATGGAAGACTTTGTGGCTTGGAGATTTACAAGGAACAATATCTTTTCGGTAAGATTAGCTTATTACGTTGAATGGGATCATCAATTTGCTCGCTGATAGGAGAGAACAGAGGGACAACCGTCACAACGACACCTGGTTTGGGCAAATCTGTGGAGTTCTCAAGTCCCAGCAAAGATCAAGATCCATGCTTGGAGGGTTCTACATGGATTTATTCCTTGCCGTGGGGTTCTGGTGAACCGGCACATTGGCACGGACGATAGTTTCCCTATGTGCGCTGGTGGATGTGAGGACATCATGCACTAACTGTTTACTTGCCCGAGAGCAGCTGAAATTTGGAGATGCCTGAAGCTAGACAATTTCATTGATGAAGCTTGCGCGACTGATAGGGCGGGAACGGCGGCATTGGACTATATTTTATGTGCTCCGCCACGAGTGAGTCTGATATCGCATGCCCCTGCCCAAGCTCTCATCCTAGTTGGAATTTGGTATATATGGTGGGAACGACGACAACACGTTCATGGCGAGGAGGTGCAAGCCCCGGCTCGGTCAGCGCTGTCGATTGCGGCGCTAACTGCTAATTACCTTAAGGCCATGAAGAAAAGCGTCGAACCAAGGAAAAATGGTTGGACAAAGCCGCTTGAAGGCTTCGTGAACTTAAATGTAGATGCATCATTCAGGGCACACTCCCTCCAGGGAGCTGTTGGTGCTGTCCTACGGGATCACAAGGGTGGATTCGTTGCGGCGTCCAATGAACAACTGGAGCATGTTGCAGATGCAGGGACGGCGGAAGCCTATGCACTTCGACATGGATTGCTACTGGCGCAACAACTGGGGATATGTAAGCTTGTGGTTGATTCGGACTGTCTCGAGGTGATCAATACCATGAAGAATGGAGGCTTCACGGCTTCAGGTGCAGCGGCGATTTATTCAGATTGTTTGGTCCTCGTCATAGGATATACTTCGATCACATTTGCTCATTGCCCTAGAGAGGCAAATTCTGTATCTCACGACCTAGCTAGGCTGGCAAGGCCGTCACCTTCACTGTGGGTCGAGGAACCGCCGGATTTTATTGTAAAAGGCTTGGTGGACGATGTAACAGTTATATGATTCAATGAAGTGATCGAAGTTTCAAAAAAAATAGCCTATCCCACTTAAATTAACTTAGTGGGCTCCCATCAGATAGAGAAAATAATAATTCCAATTGGGAGCCCACCTTGCCCTATTAACACAACCCCGAAAGAGGGCGGGGCCGTAGCACGAGCAATGGCCGCCGCCGCAGCGTGCTCTTGTGCGCGCGGCGCACGCGCCATCCACCCCCACCTTGCTGGCATGTGCCCAGCAGCGGGCGCTCCCGTGCACGGCGCGCGCGGCCCCCACCCCCGCCTCGCTGGCCCGTGCCCAGCAGCAGCCGTCCCCTCCCCCTGGTGTGGTGCTCCCGCGCGGCGGATCCTCCCTGCCCCGCCCGTCTTCGATTGGATCTGCGTTGTGCTCGTGTCCTGCTGCTGGCCGGAGCAGGTGTGCAAGGTGCCCCGTGCTGCCCCGTATGCGCACTCCACCCCGTCTCGCTGGCATGTGTGTAGCGAGGTGTTCTTCCCCCACTTGGTGTCCAGATCCAACGGCAACACATTGAAATTCTTTCCAAGCTTAATTGAGTAACTAAGCTCACTGTGGATGTGGATTACGTGGGATCCCATTTGTGCCCACATAATTTGTGTATGTTCTGATGGGAGGTCCAGTTATTCCCACTAAACCTACTGGGACTAAGACCTCTTCCAATGCAAAGGTGCTTAGATGAGGTGCTAAGTGCATTAAATATCTTAGTAACTCAACTCCCCAATGCATAGGTGCTTAATTATTTAATGAGTTAGCACCTAAAGTCTTTCGTGCATTGGCAAAATTGTTTAATTTAAGTGGTTTGCCTAGGTTCTCGCGCTTGGCATTGGTTCTTCCTGGGGTCACCAAAGTACTCTCTCCCCTCCTTAAATGTTGTGCCATGTCATTTTTTTACTTATGTGGCATGATTAGCACCCGTCCACGGTGGAGCACTGGGAAGGGCCTAAATGGGCTAAAGGTGAGACTCCCATGTACGATCCCACTTGCAACCTGAGGATGGACTTCCATGCTATTGTCCTCTGAAAACGATGCACAGTAATATATGCACTAGCTTCGGGTTTGATATGGCTTTTTAATTACATTTACATGTTCGGAAGTCCAATTAATTTCTAGAAGTTGCAACTGTGCATAGTAAGGTATAACTCAACCAACAACTAAGCTAACCCAGCGATTGACTATACTTCCCATTCTTGATTTCTTTATGTAGTTATATTTCCATATAAATTTCACCTTACAAGTCACTAAGGCTATATAGAAATAATATGGTTTTTAATGATAAAAAGTTCTCCTCGCTACAGGTCATCTATCAATGTACACAATAGGTATGATTCGCTGTCTATTATTTGGCGACATGAACAGTGGCAGAAGTTAACGACATTATGCACGCGGTTTGAGTAGGCGGCCAATGATATTTTTATCCAACATAGGTTACAACATAGTCTACGGATCAGCTCCCTTACTCCTTGCCTCAGGCATTATCTAGTCATGAACGACTTTGTTTTTTGCTGCATTTTCATAGAATGTGTGTTTGTTTTTGTTATGTCTATCCTAGTCATATAGGGTCGGGGTGTGAATTCATTTTTCTTGTATAGCTTTGATGCGGCGGTAATTTAGATTTGGCATGACAGTTAAGGAACATGCATGCTCCATTTATTTCTGACGCTTGAGATAGAGTGTGTACTACATATGTAGGATTATTTTTAAGCCGGACAGTACAAGAAATCCACAAGTCAACTTTGCCAAAACTTGGACTTCACAACACATTAGTGTAATGCATGTACGATGCTACGAAATAATCAAAATGAGTGTAGTTATTTTGAAATAGTAGTTACAACAATTAGTGCACTTACTAAAATCCACATTCCCGGTGCAATTCAAACAATGGGATGCTAGGACGTTGAGCGGCAGAGGAAAAAAATTGAAATGAACATGCATCACTACAGTTGTGCAATTGCATCGGTCAAAGGGAGCACTATTACAAGATTTGAAGTGCTGAAGCCATGATGAGGTTTTAAATTTTAAAAGTTAGGACAATGAAAATTGGGGAAGAGGGTCGCCGGGAGAACAATGAAGGGAGGGACAGTGGCTGAAGAACAAGTACTGTGAAGGAGCACCGGCAGAAAATCAATTGGCAAATTGACTGCTGATATTGTTGGATTAAGGAAAACTGCTTTCCCATGAGTACTCATGAAATGATGTCCCAATCAAAAGATGTGAGTTTTTCAGAAACATAAGTCCAAAAACGCGACAAAGGCGTTGGGCTTAGGGTGTGTTTGGTTCGGGGGATATTTTAGGGTGGTTGTGGATAGCCCCAACAACCTGGCTAGATATAGCCTCTTTTTTTGTTTGGTTAAGGGGTGAGGGTAGCCACTATTTTGTTTGGTTCGAAGGATGAAAAGTGGTTGAGGATATCCATTAGAGCGGTTGGTTTGAGGGATAAATGGTGGATAAGTGTTATAACTGTATTTTTTTATTAAGCAGATGAGGTTACTCCCTTAACATACAAATTTTAAACATAACGCAATAATAATTGCTTCTCTCAATTCCTTTTTTCTGGTTACCAACAAATGTCATCGTGTGTTCCTATCACTCGAGGGATAGCCCGTCAACCAAACACACCCTCAACGGCAATCATGTACAAGAAGAGAACACAGTGATTCACAACACGGAGCCTTCCAACTGGGCGGCCCAATACCGCACAATGTAGCTGCTCAGGGTTAGGGGGCACTTTTTTTTGAGAACTTCGTCAGGGAACACATATATGACTCACTTTTAGCAGCCTCGCCTGAAGGCTAGTGTGAGATGGACCGGCCCAGGCGCAGGAGGCCACAGGTCACAACCTAATTTTTTTTCTTCATGTTTTTTGTTTTCATTTTTTCCGTTATTTTTCTTACTTTTGTTCGTACTTATAAATATCACACAAAACATTTTCAAAATGTAAATTAAGCATTTTCATTTATTTAATCAAGCATTTGAATTTTTTTCAATTGTTTATAGAGAAATGTTTGTCGTATATACAAAAATATACAATGTGTACGAAAGAATGCTGACCATCTATTTAA
This sequence comes from Triticum urartu, assembly GCF_056163025.1. NCBI lineage: Eukaryota > Viridiplantae > Streptophyta > Magnoliopsida > Poales > Poaceae > Triticum > Triticum urartu. The sequence continues at coordinate 732,634,823 of NC_141874.1, forward strand.
AAAACGTTAAACGTGTATAAAAATATATTCCTTGTGTATGCAAAAAAAATGTACAACAAACATTAAATTAAAGTACACATAAAAATCTATATTCAAAAAAAGTTGATTCTGTATTTAAAAATTGTTAAACATGTATATCAAAATGTTCCTGACATATACAATAAATGTAACATTATGTGTGAAAAAATGTTCACTGAAAAATGTTGACCACGTATTTAAAAACTGGTAATCTTATATTTAAAAATTGTTAAACATGTATTTAAAATATATTTTATATATATACCAAAAACACAATGTTTATGGACAAAAGTATTCTTAAAAAATATAAGGTTTCCAAAAATGTTAATCATGTATTTCAAAAAGTTAAACGTGTATATAAAATTTGATGATTATTTCTTTTGAAAATTTCCTGAAAAATATGTCAAAACTTGATTATTATTTTTTGAAAATTTCCAGTTTTTTTTCTACAATATGCGATTTTTTTGACTTTTTCAACAGTTTTCTTAATTGAGAACATTTTTCTGAAAACACATCTCGACATGGAGCACAGTTTTGTTATTTTCTTCAATTTAATATTTCAATTTATTATTATTATTCTCCTTACTTGATCTTTTTACTCCGGGTTTAGTTTTCCTTTTCTTTATCATGATTTCTTTCAGGTTTGATTTTCTTCTTGTTTTTCTATGGTTTCTGTAACTTGCGATTTTTTTCCTTTCGTGTTTCTATTTTTTTGTAGATTTAATGTTTCTCCATCATACGGTGAATCATATACACTGAACTTTTTTAAATACACATTCAACATTTTAATATAGAGTGAGCATTTTTTTTGTATAAGTGAGAAGTTTAATACAGAGTAAACATCTTTTAAATACACACTGAACTTTTTTTTGATTTTTTTAATGCGTACTATTTTTTAAAATACATGATGAACAATTTTTATGCACATGGTAAGTAATATGTTTATTTACATCATGGACATTTTTCAATATTGAACCTCGCAGAAAAATTAACCCAGCTTTAAACAACTAATTGTAAACCCAAAGAAAAAACCCACTCAACAAAGCGCACCTCCCATCATCGTCAGAACGAGCTAGACCATTAGGCTCGAGCATGTGGCAGAGCCTCGAGTTTGTTTTTTTGATGGGTTGATGCATAGCCCGGACTTTATGACACTAAAGAGTGTCATATAGGATGTCTCGACTAGAGACCTCCTACTTGAGAGTCAGTGGCGTCAATTAATAAAATCACATGAAGTGGGATACAATATGGATCTTGAGGGTGGAACCAAACATGGCGCCCCTCATCCAAAGAATTTGAAAACTTAGCTAGACTAACTGCTTCTGTATTATCCACTCTTCTTTCAAAAGTAAATTTGCAGTTAAAACTGGACGCTCGCTGCTTGATCTCCCTGACAATACTCCCATAGCTACTACTCGTGCCTTCATATATATCCTTGATAATCTGCTTCGAATCTGATGCAACAACAAAATTTTTGAGTTCCAAATCCTCAGCAAGCAACATGGCCTCTCAATAGCCAAGTGCTTCCAACGTGGTAGCCTCAAAGATTCGACGAAGAACTAGGGCCGAACTGCCCATGAATAGACCTTCTACATCTCCGCACACCGCTGCTACCGAGCCACCCGAGCCAGATCGCGCTACACTAGCGTCCGCAAGGATCTTAGCATAACCCGGTGGTGGTGATTTCGGTCTTGTAGCTGCGTTCCTTGGTGTAACATGAGTCGTGGTACCTCTCGCCGGGGCTATGTCATGATCAGATATAAATTTGACAGTCGGTGGCGTCAATTAGTTGAGGCCATACTAAAGCGACGTGCAAACAGGCCGGCCCACTCTGGCTAGCTCACTTGAGCGATTTTTTGTATTTTTCTCTTCAGTTTCCTAGTTGTTTTAAAAACGGTTGTAGGATTTATTTACGAAGCTAAATACTGGAAAACCTATTAATGTTGAGTATGTGTTTAAATAAGGTTAGTATAAATTTAAAAGTGTACATCATGTCTTATAAATAATATATTTTGAAAAGTTCAACATGTATTAAAAAAATACCGTGCATATTTAAAAAACGTTCACCAAATATTAAAAAATGATTATAATACATGTAAATAGTAAACTGCAAAAAAGAGTCTAAAAACTAGGAGAAAAAGCATAAGAATTAAATGTATAAAATAAATTAAAGCAAAAAGGGTTAAAAACACACACTGGAAATAAAACTGCAACAACGCAGTGGACCCCTGAACTGGGTCGGCCCAACTTGCCTCGTTTGCGGGCATGGCCTTGACAAGTGCCAAATACAGTAGGATTTTATCTTTTGACTGACGTGCATGTGCTTCTGGCGGTTTAACATAAACAAATGTGACTTGAGGCGGAGACATGCGATTGCAACGCTAGCTGCAAATCACAAGTCTGTCACAGGCGGGCAAATGGCATCATACACGGCAAGAATCGATGATTTGATTGTCGGTCGTGCTCGGGCTCCAAAAGCTGGAAGTTGTCGACGAAGCCATAGGGCATCGTAGCGTGCCTCTCGAGGACAGCCACATCGTCACTTCTTCGGTTGGGCTTGTGTCAGTGGTCGTCTCCATCGGATTACGCAGTCGGTCTACTCCTAGTGCGCCGAGGTTACCATACAGGTAGGCTAACTATTATTCAATCTATAGGGACTTTTTATCACTTCCCGCGCTATTAGCAGAGTACTAGCTAATTGCCCCTGTATTGTTTTTTCGATAAAGGACTTTTCATTGAATAGATATATTAAGGTGATACAATCATATTGAAAGAAAGCCAAAGCCCGGTCTCTGCATAGCTAGATGCACACAGCCAAAACGTCCAGAGCACTCTAAAAATAAAATAATTTGATACAATGCCAACCAATAAATCTTGTCCAGCCTAAGGAGCGGTAGATCCTATCCGTAAATCACACCGCCATCCATGGGGGTAGAAAACCTCCCTGGCCGTACGCTCCAGCCAGGTAGACGCCATCATAAAAAGGTCCCTGTCCTCCGGCTTCTGCAAGATAGACCACGTACGGAGCAATCGTGTACAAGCATGAATAACCTGCATAGGAGATGAGACACTTTTGTTGTTAAAAATCACATCATTCCTGGTAAGCCACATTGCCCAGCATAAGGCCGCCGCTCCCACAAGAATATGTGCAGAAAATTGTTTATCAATACCCGCAACTAGTTGCCGAACATATTCCGTGCAGTACGTGGTGGGTATAAATTCAAAGCTACCTGGACCACGGCCCAAACTGCCCACGCGAACTTGCACTCAAAAAATAAGTGTTTGATAGACTCGTCATGTTGACAAAAGACACATGACTTGGGCCCATGCCAGTTTCGTCGTGCCAGATTATCTCTAGTTAGAATGACTCCTTTGTTTTGAAACCAGAGGAAAATCTTCACTCCTAGAGGAATTTTTAGCTTCCACAATTTCCTGTTATCTACCGGAGCATCACAATGTACCATTGCATCATACATGGATTTGACCGAAAATTTGCCATTCTGATGCAAGTTCCATCGAAAAGTGTCCGGCTCATCTGACAGTTGAATGTCATCCATGCGAGTGAGTAATTCATTCCATGCTGCCAGACGAGTTTCCAAAAGATCCCTACGAAAAGAAATATCGGGGTTTTGTTGTCCTAAGACTTGTTTGATCGTGACAAATTTATGTCTAACAATCATATACAAGCTCGGATATTGCACCATTAGTGAGTTGTTCCCTAGCCAGGTATCTTCCCAGAAACGAACCTGAGAACCGTCCCTAACCGAGAAGGTCCCAAATTGGAAGAAGAATTCCTTGGCCTTCATGACACCACTCCAAAAATGTGAATCCCCAGGTTTCCAATAAATTTGAGAAATGGCATTGGATCCCACATACTTGTTGCGAATGATTTCCTTCCATACTCCATTCTCAGTGAGTAGTTTATAAACCCACTTGCTGAGAAGAGCGATGTTTTTAATCTCAAGGTCTTGGATTCCCAGGCCCCCTTGACTTTTAGGTCTGCATAATATCTGGATCTGAAGTAATCGAGCCGCTGTAGTACCCCGTTCGGCAGGTGGAAGAAGGACAACATACATAAAACCATGTTGCTTAGGACAGAATTGATCAAGATCAATCGCCCCTCATACGACAAGAGTTTGGCCTTCCAACTGGCTAAACGTTTCTCAAGTCTCTCTTCCACATGCCTCCACTCAGCAATAGTTAGACGCCGATAGTGTATGGGGATACCCAGATACCGAATCAAAAACTGCCCAAGCTGGCATCCAAAAATGTCGGCATACTCGGGTGCTAATTCTGCAGCCTTGCCAAAGCAAAAAAGTTCGCTCTTATGAAAATTAATTTTGAGACCAGAAAGTTCCTCAAAAGCACATAAGAGCAGCTTAAGATTTCTTGCCTTATCTAAATCATGATCCATAAAAAGTATCGTGTCATCCGCATATTGTAGGATGGACATACCATCTTCTACCAAGTGTGGAATGACCCCACTAATTTGACCATCCAGCTTAGCCCGCTCAACAAGGGTAGCTAGCATGTCAGCCACAATGTTAAACAGGATAGGAGATGCGGGGTTGCCTTGACGAAGCCCCTTTCTTGTCTGAAAATAGTTGCCAACGTCATCGTTAACTTTTATGGCCACACTACCTCCAGATACAAAACTCTCTACCCAGCGACACCATTTTTGTGAGAACCCCTTCATGCGAAAGTTTTGCAACAAAAAGGGCCACTTAACTTTGTCGTAGGCTTTCTCAAAATCAATTTTAAGAATGACACCGTTCATCTTTTTCCGGTGCAGTTCATGAACAGTTTCGTGCAGGACGACCACTCCATCTAATATGTTGCGTCCTTGCATAAATGTTGTTTGAGTGGGTTTTACGACATGGTCAGCTACATTGTTCAACCGGTTGGTCGCTACCTTCGTAAAAAATTTAAAACTTACATTGAGAAGGCAAATCGGTCTATATTGCTGAATACGACTAGCCTCCTTAATCTTAGGCAATAGGACAATTTCCCCAAAATTTAAACGGGAAATATCAAGGTCCTCGGAATGCAGCTGGTTAAACAACTGGACCAAGTCTGCCTTAATCACGTCCCAAAAGCATTGATAAAACTCAGCGGGAAAGCCATCCGATCCCGGCGCCTTGTTGTGTTCCATCTGAAATACCGTGATTCGAATTTCCTCCTCAGAAAACGGAGAGGTTAGGAATTCGTTTTCCGCTTCAGTAACTTGAGTAATATCATGAGTAACGGATTCGTCTAGCTGAAAATTAGTTTCAGGTGAAGGCCCAAAAAGGTCTTTGTAGAACTTAGTGATAAAATTTCTAAGTGGTACATCCCCCTCTATTCGGCCTTCCTCTTGATCAAGGGCGAATATACGCTTCTTTCTATGCTTGCCATTAGCTAGCATTTGAAAGTATTTCGTGTTATCATCACCTTGCACCAGCGAATCCGCTTTGCTACGTTGGTACCATTTAATCTCTTCCTCACGTAATAGGCGGGTAATCTGCTCGTTAAGATTACTTTTTTGCTCAATCTCAACAGCAGACAGAGACCTCACCTCCGCTATTTTATCAAGGGAATCAATTAAAGTAGACAAACACAATTTTTCTTTTTTGTAAATGCCCACGGTATGTTTGGCCCATCCTCGGAGGAATCGACGCAAGGCGCGGATTTGATTATTCCATCGTTGAATGGGTGTGTTACCACGAGGCTGGCGCGCCCACACCTTCTTAACTAGTTCATAAAATCCCTCTCTAGTGAGCCATCCCAGTTCAAATTTAAACTGGTGACAGTTAGAACTTGGGATTGGTTTTCCAAAATCGGTTAGCAACGGAGCGTGATCCGATAAGGCCTCAATTCTTTCTAGTGCCTGAACCGAGGCTAGGGGATATTTATATTCCCAGTCAGTAGTAACTAGCACCCGGTCCAGTTTTTCGAAGGTTGGCACCGATCAGTTATTAGCCCAGGTATACTGACAACCAGACATCGTGATCTCCCTCAGATCGAGGCTGTCAATAACAGCATTAAAGAGGAAGGGCCACCTAGTGTCAAACCGATCATTGTTTTTTTCCTGCCGATACCGAAGGATATTAAAATCCCCCCCGATTAACATGGGATGGGGATTGTCTTGACGGGTGTTGACTAATTCTTTTAGAAATGCAGATTTAAATTCCTCTTGAGCGGCGCCATATACAGCTACCAGACTCCAGATGAAGTTGTCGGACTTATTTCGAAGATGGAATTTGATATGATACTCCCCCTTTGACGTGGACAATAGTTGTAAGTATGTAGAGTTGATACCTAGCAAAATTCCCCCGGACCTCCCGGTCAGTGGTAAGACGTGCCATTCGTAATCGAAACCACATGAAAAGTGGTCCAGATCACCTGTTGGAAAATCACGTTTGCCCGACTCAGTGATAGCCACAAAGTCCAACGAATGGTCCTTTACACAATCGGCAATGTGTTTGTGTTTAGCCAAGTCGCCAAGACCTCTGCTATTCCAGAACATGCCTCTCATGATGAACCAACTTTATGTTTAGAGCTCTTTACTTTTTTAGAAGAGCGCCCTCTTTTCTTTGCTGAGTTAGACTTATTCTTGCGCACCGACGCGACAAGCTCAAAAAGCGTAGTGTCGCGTACTGTATCTTCAAGGTCTACTTCAGTCGTGTCTTTAACCAAATGAGAGAGAAGCTTGCCTTCATGATTGGCATCAGCATCCTCCGACTCCTCATCTGACACGAGAGGGTCGACAAAGCTCGACAACTTCGGAGCAACTGTAAGCCGGTCGAACTCCACTTGTTTTAAAGCCTTGACCGAAAAATCTATCTCATTCTCATTACGTCCTAGTGACACCCCAAGTCTAGTAATATTTGAAGATACTTTGGAATTATCAAAAGACATAAAAGACTTGCGAGAGGGAGTACCTTCGAAGTCGAGGTTACGAGCAGCAGTCCTACGCATGGCCTTCACCATAGAGTCCTCGTCGGTGGCTGCAGATCTGTCAGCCCCAACATGATGATGCCCGCTGCCCTCAGCGATGGAGGAGTAACATCCGCCTCGAAGTCCATCATATCGACTCCGCAAGGCATAGTTGGCTGCTGCAACGACGACGAAGAAGAAAGAAGGGGTTGCTCCTCAGCCTCCTCAAGTCCGGGTGCCGGCACCCCCCCCCCCCCCGGCGGCGGAGGAGTGGATGATAACGCGCGAAGTACAGCTATGGCAGACTCCTGGCCAGCTCGAACGGACGGAGAGAAGATGACACCACGTCGAGTCGGAGAAGCCGGAGTGGGCGATGATGACGACGGCGATGAAGCGGTCCCCTCCGGCGTGGGTTGCCCACGACTCCCCTCCTGGGGGTTAGGCGGTGGCGACAAGCGAGCAGACGATGGCGGCGTCGAGGACCAGGGCGCCGCCGGAGAGGGCGGTGATGACGACGATGCTGGAGTTGTCCCCTCCGGTGAAGAGCGCCCACAATTCCCCACGTGGTGGTTAGGCGATGGTGACCTGGGAGTCGAAGATGGCAGCGTCGAAGACCCGGGCGCCGATGACGAAGGAGAAGCAACCCTAGACGAAGAATCCGACCCCGACGGAGAAGCCCCCCTTATAGGCGGTGAAGCATCCGTGACGGGTAAGCCACTATGAGAGTTCAGAGGTGTGACGGCAATGGCGATCTGCATGGGCACCACCCCACCCGATGAAGAAGGCGTCGAAGAGTTGTTGGATGATGAAGTGGGTTTGGACCTCTTGCTTGGATCATTGTTTCTCACTGTGTCCTCCCTGTCATGCCCCTTGTCGCCCCCTGAATCATCGCCATGCTCCCAAACTCGAGGCACACAGTCACTATCAACGCGGAAGTCTGACTTTTCAAGACTGTACGGGAACTCATAACCTTTCCTTTGAACCACCACGTCTGAAGAGAGAGAATCAATTGTGCTGCTCTTGAAAGCATCAAGGTTCAAAACTGCTACCTGGATACGAACAATTCCTCTCCGGCGCAAACAGAGAAGATCAACACCTGTGTTGTAATAGGGGCATATACATGTTCTAATGGCTCAACACCAGTCGTGTCCGACATATATCTACACCCGCCACATTTTAGATTTTGGTAGGATTTTAATTGATTTGAGTATGTGAAGGGAAAAGCAAGGAAAATTTGCATTTAGAGTAGGTGTTGGTAAGATTTGATTTGATTTAGGTATGTGCAAGGGAAGACAAGAAAAGTTTTGATTTAGTTGACATTTTGGTAATATTTGATTCAATTTCACTGAGTTAATGTAGGACATGATTTTGATAAGATTTGATTGAGTTAATGTAGGACATGGTTTTCAGTAGGGCAAGGAAAGGAAAATACCAACTTGATTTAGATATTCTTCCTTATAAAGATTACAAATTGAAAAATGAGCAGTTCTTCCTCATAGGACTTCTTGCACACCATAATGCGATATTTGTGCGATGGTGTGAAACCATCAGCCACTTGGTCATAGTGTGATGCCCCCCTTATGCGATCCTTCTCATTTTCATCAATCCCCAATTTGAAAGGTCTAAGCACATGTATGTTTCATCTCCTTTATGCAAACATAGGGGCGATTTATCTTTCTGCAAAACACATTGAAATTTCATTTTGTTTGAGAAAGAGTAGCACACACGCAGTAAGAAAATAGGATTCATATCTTCACATGACCAAGTGGCAGCTAGTTTCACCAATTCTCTTCCTTGTCGGCCTTTTGAAGAATTCAGTTGCAATCTCAACGTGTCTGCATTGTGATTTAGGGAGGGTGTTACGATATGTTTAGATGATAAAAACAAACTACATTTCATGTTATGTCTAGTTTCCTTGGGTATCAATCTTTGTAACCATCAGATGTAATCTTTAGCATATGTAGCTAACGAGATAAGCACCCTACAGGGTGTGAGGCGCTTCCTGATTATCCTACAGATTTATCGTCCATACGTAAAATAACATAGGAAAGTTACAGAAATATGTTGGTTTATGACAACAATAATTTGACTGAATGTACTATGAGGGCATCTCCAACGGTATACATCAAACGGCCGTAAAAGTCCAGACCGTGCGGTCCAGTTACTTTGTGCCCTCCATAGCCGTCGATTAAACGTCCGCGGATCGGTTCACTGTCCAAATTCTCACAAATCGAAAGCAAACCTAGAAGAGATTTGCAGATGTCCAGACAGCCGTTATGTCGGATTCGGACACACCCAGCCCAGACAAAAGCTAGGTAGAGCCCACACATTGGGAACATTGCACAATACGTGAAAACCCGCCCTTTACCCATTATCACTGCTCCAATCATCGCCGCAACCCACTCCAATTCCCACCCAATTTGCAGTCCACTGCCACGATGGAGCTGGAGGAGGTGCTGGCAGAGATGTTCCTAGTCCCGCCGGGCCCGAAGGCGGGTGAGGATGAACCAGCAGTATTGGTCGCCGGCAAGGTCAGCAAAGCCACACACACCACCCGCCACTGCAAATAGAGAAAGAGGGAGGATGCTATGGGGGCAGCCGACCACCCAGTACTTGGTTCGGCAAAACATGCGAATCGGAAGGTGCCGGTTGTGCAATTGCCGCTGCCATGGACAGACACAGTTGCATTCGCCATACTACTCTCCTGCCCCACAGCTCGGTCCACGGCAACAAGTCAGGTCCAACCTTAAGTAAGAGCATCTTCAACAAGCTCGCAACGCGCGGCGCGCTAAAAAAAACGTTTACAGCGCCGGAATAGCCAGTTTTTGCGCGCCACGGAGCGCTGACTCCAGTGACCGCTGCAAAAAATTGCACGCGCGCGCCGCTCCAGCAGACGCGTTAAACTACAGCGCGCGCGAGCAGCCAACGCTTACAATATGTTCATTTTGAAGACAATATGATGATATTTCAAACATCAAAACAAAACATAACATAGTTTAAAATCACCCTACCAAGTTCATGACATAAAAGTTCAAAATCATGCCACATCACATCATCATCCAACCAAGTTCAAAATCACCCAACCAAGTTCATGACATAAAAGTTCACACAAACAAATGGCACATCAACAATCATGCCACATCCTCATCTTCGTCGCCGCCACATCCGTCGCACGCCCTGCAAGTCTCTTCTTCGGCCGCCCCGAGGAGCCGTCTGTCGCCTTGTTCTTCTTCCCGGACACCTTGCCGCCTTCGCCACCGCCGCATTTGGGAGCTTCGAGAGGGGGGCACGTGGCTTCACGGCGGGTGCCGACACGACGCCACCCGCCACCAGGTCATCCGTGACGCCATGAAAAGGCCGCGCGCGAGACCGGTGGTTGGAGGAGCACCGGTGGAGGCGAAGCCAAAGCTCCCCGCGCTAGGGTTTGCGCCGCCGCCGGCGGCGGTGGCGGCGAAGGGGTCGCTGGTGTAGGAAAGGGTGAGGGGGATGTCGGCGCGGCCGTCCATCGGGCGAATTCGCCACCGGGCGGGGCGAAAGTGGCGCGTCGAAGAGGGTGCGGTGCGGGCGCTCGAGTGTGCAGCGCCCGGGAGCAGGCGCACGAAAGAAGCAGCGTGTGTTGCCATTTCGCCCCGCGCGCTGAACCACTTATGCTGCGTGCATAGTTTTTGCGCCTCCGTTGGAACGCCCGGAGCAGCTGCACGCGTAAAAAACTGTATTTTTCCAGCGCGACGCTTATATCTTGCGCTGTTGGAGATGCTCTAAGTAGCTCAATGTCATTCTCAAAACCAACATGCATGGTGAAAGGAAGGAAGTGCACGTGCGCGTATAGATCACATGAGCAGTGAGTCGTGGTTCCCATGGATTCACGTACGATGGGTGCTCAGTTATTTTCCTCATTCTTTTGAGAGTGATGGATGATCAAGCTGATGGGACTACGTACGGATGCATGTCGCTAGCTGCTAATTCAGCGTCCTTGGGTGTGTGTGGCGGCGAGAGGGTCTACGACGACCGAGACGACGTGACATGCCTTAGCTATCGGGGGAGACGACCGATGTGGAGTTGACATTGCCCGATGCAACGTCTGGCCAGCCAGCGGCACCGGCGGCGACATGTAACCATGCAATGGAAAAATGGAGGAGGCCAAGGACCACAGCGCGAGTTCACTTGTTCTCAGCTAGCCAGCCAGCCTAGAGGAGCTGAACTCGCACTGCCACGTACTACCTAAAAGGAAACAGAGAACCCCTGCCTTTCCGCCGCGTCGATGTTGCAGTGAAGATATATGTTTCGACCGGGACTTTGTATTTTTCGGTTTTTGTAGGACCGCTAAATATCTTTTTCCTTTTTTTGAAATTTCATTCTATCCATCACCTGTTATGACAGTACAAACAATAGAAGTAACAAAAAGTACATACATGTCATGGCCACAATCATTAGATCCCCTATATCTCCTTGGAGACACACATAGAATGTCCTTTGACATTTGAGTGTTTTAGCAACCCCCACCAAAAGAAACAAGAGATTGTACCAGTAAGCGAGGCTGCAATATGTTTGGGTGACTATTAGATCATTTTCAGTAGAAAATAACGATTTTGAGTTAAGTAACTTTCTTTAAAGTCTTTGTCATGGTGCAGATGATGGGTTTAAAACATGGATCTCAACCGACTTAGATTTAACCAAGTCTAAGTCAAATTACATAACATATAAAAAAGAAATAAGAAAAACTAAAAACTAAAAAAAGTTTTTGCACGAATCTTAGTGTAAGACCCCACGAACATTGCATAGACTGAGACTTGGTTAAGTCTCAGTCGACTGATACTTAGCCATCCCGGTAGAACACTGATGTGCTCTTCTTGTGGTCCACCTTGCCTCATTTGCGGACTTGGCCTTAAGGCCGGCCATAGTGGTGGTATCTTAGCCGGTATCACGCACTCGGAAATAACAAACATGCTGATGTGACAGAGAACTAAAGAAGAGAGAAAAGGATTAGAGTAACATACGTAGATACCGTATCATGCATGACCCTAAATAAGATTATCTATTATACTACTCTATATATGATACTATGTTTCACAACTGAAAAGAGTGATGTTGCAGGAGGAGATTAAAATAATCCAAAGATAAGGAAATTACAGATGGAGATGGGAACACCAGATATTATCATGCCAAGGTGAATGGGTGGAGGAGGAAAAACAAAATTATATCCTTAGAACAAGAAGAAGGGGTGATAGAAGGAGATGAGAAACTTATGGAGTATATTACTAACTTCTACAAAAAAATGTTTGGACATCCTGAAGAAGCATATATTTCGATGAGAGACATGGAAACAAAGAAAATCAGTGATGAGGAGAGAGAAAAACTGATGAGCCCCTTCTCCCTAGAAGAGATAAAGAGGTGGTTTTTGGAATGAAAAAAAATAAAAGCCCTGGACCAGATGGATTTCCTGCTGATATTTACCAGGAGTTCTAGGAGTTGGTGAAGTGGGATCTTAAAGCCCTAATAGAAGAGTTTGCTAAAGGGAAAAATTGACATTGCTAGGTTGAACTATGGCATAATTACATTAGTACCCAAATCTGCTGATGCTAAACAGATTCAGAAATTTAGACCAATATGTCTGTTAAATGTTAGCTTCAAAATCATAACAAAAGTATTGATGAACAGATTAACACTATGTGTGTCCCCTGTCATATCCAGAACTCAAACAACATTCAATAAGGGGAGGTATATTATGGAGGGGGTGGTGATCCTACATGAAGCTTTGAACACTTTTCATAACAAGAAGCAAGACACACTGATTTTTAAAGTAGATTTTGAAAAAGCATCTGACAAAATCAAGTGGCCTTTTGTGATTCAGATGCTGAAAGCCAAAGGATTTCCTGACAAATGGTGTGATTGGGTTATGGAAACTATGAGAGGGGGACATGCTGGGGTGAAAGTAAATGATGAAATTCGACCTTACTTTAAAAGTCATAAAGGACTTAGGCAAGGAGATGATATGTCTCCCTTATTATTTGATTTAGTTGCTGATGCGTTAGCCATACTAATGAATAATGATTTGGAAAATGATTTGATTAAAGGAGTCCTAGGTGATGAGGAAAATAATGGAGTGAACATGCTACAATATGCAGATGACTCAATCTTCTTAATGAACGATGATGTGGAAAGTGTACAGAATTTGGAGTTTATATTGGGAGCCTTTGAACAATTGTCTGGTTTGAAGATTAATTTCCACAAAAGTGAACTGATGCTATTTGGGAAGGCTAAAGAGAAACAAAGTCTATATCAAGAGATACTGACATGCAAAATGGCGGTAATTCCTATAAAATATCTAGGAATGCCAGTCTCTGATTCCAGACTTAAGAATGTTCATTGGAATTGTGTGACTGAAAAAATTGAAAAAAGATGTGGGTGCTGGCAAGGGAAATTACTGGGATCTATTGTAGGGAGAATTACACTTGTGCAGGTTTGTCTCACTAATATACCTCTCTTTATGATGTCCTTTTACCCTATTCCTAAAGAAGTTATTAAAAAGTGGACTTCTACAGAGCTAGGCTAGCGTGGCAAGAGGATGAGGATATTAAGAAATATCACTTAGTCAAGTGGGAACCATGTTGTTTACCCAAAGAGGCGGGGGGCCTAGGGATTATCAATCTAGAAATGATGAATGTTTCTCTGTTAGCTAAGTGGTTCTGGAAAATGGAAACAGAGGAGGGGTTGTGGCAAGATATTATTAAAAGAAAATATGGAGGAGACAAATGTTTGTCCAGGGTCTCCAAAAAACCTGGAGACTCTCAGTATTGGTCTAGCCTGATGAAGATCAAGGAGACCTTTTACAGGGTTGTTAAGAAAGAATTAGGAGATGGGGAAAATACTAGATTTTGGGAAGATATTTGGGTAGATGATAAAAGCCTTAAGGAAGCTTATCCTAGGATTTATGATTAATGTTTTGACCACAACATAATAGTGGCTGAAGTCATACAAAAAGGTTGGAAAGGGTTTAGGTTTAGAAGAACTCTATATGGGGAAACTTTAGGATTATGGAATAGTCTGAAAAATAGATGTGAGGAAATTGAAATGAAAGGTGGAAAAGAAAAAAACTATATGGTCTCTTAGTGCTGATGGAAAATTTAGAGTTAAATCAATGTATAGAAGGCTGGTGGCTGATGAGCTTAGATTCCCACAAAAATTTCTATGGAAAATCAAGGTACCAGCCAAAATTAAAGTGTTTCTCTGGTTAGTCATTAAAACAGCATACTCACAAGAGATTCACTACTGAAAAGGGGATGGAAAGGGGAAAAAGTTGTGTGTTCTATGGGAAAGATGAATCAGTTGATCATTTATTTTTTACATGTTCGGCTGCCTCTCTAATATAGAGTCTAATCAAATGCTCATTTGGACTGAGAAAGACACCATCATCAGTTCAAGAGTGTTTTGGGGCATGGTTAGACACTTTCAAAAAAGATGATAGAAAATTGGTATTAGTTGGGGTTGCCTCAGTATGCTGGGCTTTGTGGAAAGCTAGGAACGGGGTCATTTTTGAAAAGAAAATAATTTCTGACCCTATGACATTAATCAAACTAATGACACATTGGATGGTGGATCGGTCTATTTTGCAGATAAAGGAGCAACAAAAAAAGGTGCTGGAGCTGGGGGCAAGACTGCTAGAACGGGTAGCAATTGAGGTTTATGCTGCCTCGCAAGGATGGAGAATAAACGTGGTGCGGCTGGAATGACAAAATTCTTCCTCGGGGGCGGCTGGCTTGCTTGTTTATGCCTGTTTCCTTGCTCTCTTTTGCCCTGTCTTTTGGGATTTGAAGCCTTTAGCCTGGATGAATGTAATAAATCTAATAAATTTGGTATGCTTAGAGTTCGGGCTTGAGTTTGCTGGTGTAGGTTTGAATGCTGTCAATGCCTTGTGGTTGTCCTAGCCTGAGCCGGGAATAGCTTCATTGCCGTGTGTCTTTTTTCTGTTCTTTCTAGTTGGTCCTTGTAGCTCTTAATGTTTTCTGTTCTTTCTAGTTGGTCCTTGTAGCTCTTAATGTTATGGTTTTCTTTAATGAAAATTATAGGGGTGCGAAGCCCTTCTTTTCTTAAAAACAAGAATGAATTCTGGTTTTTACCCCCTATTTTAACATTTTTGACACTAATTACCTCATTTAGTCGGATTTCATCCGTTTTACCCCATTTAGCAAAAGTGTTATCACAATTTACCCTAATCTAATTTTTGTGTGCGTTCTGACTGGCTGGCATGCCACGTCAACAGTTTTTTTCTAACTATTTTTTTTGCTACTCAGCTCGTTTCCTGTTTGAAGTATTATGATGGGACGACTATACTTGATCAGTGTGGCATATTACCATTAAATAAATTATGGAAGAATTTTTTACTGATATAATTTAAAATCATGTATGTTTTTCTTCATTTATCATATAGGGCCTTAAGTATGCATGGTTCTATGGATTAGATGTGTTGAAATATACTACTTTACATACTCTGATACACCTACAAATCTGAATATCTAGGTAGCAAATGTGTTAACAGGAAGAGTGTTAATACATGTATAAGTGATAGCATCTGTTGCTACTTGCTAGCTGTAAAAGAATTTTGGATCTTTGTATCTTATGATGCATGCTGAAACATGTTTATTTACCTTATTAGAGTAGATTATGATTTATTATGATTGCAGCCACTAATTCATTTATATTCTTCCTGCACAAAGCGGATGGCAACCAAGATGTGGAGTGTTAGGGCATCTCCAGCCGCGCCCCCAGGAAGGCTTCCCCAGGCGTTTTTTTTTTGCGCCGGTGCCGAAAAATCGGCCCAGTCGCGCCCCCAGGAGCCCGATTTTCGTCGGCTTGGGCCGAAAACAGCGCCGGCGGACCCAGGCCGAACCCGGCGCGCTGGGGGGCACCCCGGGGCGCCGGGGCGAACTGTTTTGGCGTGAAACAGCCGCGGGCCCGCCGCGTCAGCGACTCTACCCTCTTCTCGGCCCTTCGTCGTCCTCATCGCCTCGTTTCCCGCAGCGAATCAATGCCAAAGCTGCCGCGCCGGTCAGCCTGCACCATTGATGCCTCACGGGCGGCGCAGTGAAGACCGGATGACGCGCGTCCCTCGCCCTCCCTCGCTCGCCACGCGTACTCACGGCGGCTCGCGCACGGGCGGCACCTCGGCCTATACAAGATGCGCCCCAAAGCACTCGGCAACTCGTACTCTCTCGCCGTCGTCGTTCCTCCCTCGCCTCTCTCTCGCCGTCGTCGTTCCTCCTTCTCCTCTCTCTCGCCGTCTCCAGCACCCATGGCCGTGCGCTTCCCAGGAGACGGCGCGGCGGCGAACGGATTCGGCCACCGCCATCTTCACGAGAGCGAGGCTCGCCTCCTTTTCAAGGCCGAGTACCCGGTCCCGCCGGACATGCGGGTACCCGGGGCGTGGAGGATCAGCGCCGGCAGCGTGCCGGTGCCCCCGATACCCACCGGCGCGGCGCGGCGTGCGAAGATCGCACGCAACCGCTCATCCCTGCCGCGTGCGCCGATGGAGGGGCCACGGTACGTCCCCGACAGCCCGCTCTGGGAGCCCTACTTCCGCCGCCGTCACGCCGAGCAGCTTGAGGCCACCAACGGCGTCGAGCCCTCCGGCAGGCTCAACGCCATCGGCCAGCGTCGGTGGTGGGGCGTGCCCGGGCGCATGTTGGAGGCCGTCCTCGAGTACATCGAGGGCGGCAACACGCCGCGCCTCCAGTACCCTGCCCCCCCCCCTTCCTTCTCACGCCGCCGGGGAAGCTCCTGGACCCCGAGGCGCATGGAGACCGGGGGGTCCTCCTCCTCGTCCGGCGGCTCGCCCTGCCTCCGCCCCGTCAAGCCGGAGCCCCAGGGCACGCCGGTCAGCGCGCGCACCCGCAGCTCCGGCGTCCGCATCGGCGCCAACGCCTCCCCACCCACCGGCCGCTTCGTCCTCGTCGAGCCCAAGCCGGAGCCCGGCCTCCCCGCGGAGTACGAGGAGATAGCCCGGCGTGGCTTCTCCGACGAGGACGCCCTGCGGTGGGCGCGGGACGACTACCTCCGCGACGAGATGGTCTGGCAGCGCCGGGCCCTGGAGGAGATCGCCGCCCGCAAGCGTGGGCGCGAGGACGAGCACGGCGTCGTGGTCCTCGACAATGACGACGACGACGACGACGCCCCCGGACCGTCCAACCCGCCGCGCCAACCGGGGGAGGGATGCAGCAGGGACGGCGGAGGCGTAGGCGGGGGCGGCGGCGGCGGTGACTACACGCGGTTCCACAGTCTCCTCGGCATGTAGAATCGCGTGGGCGGGCGGCGAGGGAGACGGCGGGGGTAGCCCGCGGTAGTTTTTTCCCTTTTTTGTAAAATATGTTTATGTTTGAACGAACTCGCCAATGTTTGCGTTAAATTTGAGTCGTTTTTGCGCCGTATTTGACTTTTTTGACTAACCGTGGGCGCCGCGACTGGGGGGCATCACGCCCCCAGTGCGCGGTTTAGCGCCGGTGCGCCCCCAGGGGGCGATTTTTTGCCCCTCCTGGGGGACCAACGGCTGGAGATGCCCTTAGGCATATTTTACATGTCCGTGGATACAAGAATCCAGAGCTAGAGATGATTGAGAGGGGTTTCATTAGTTATTTAGATATAAAGGATAAGATCAAGGAATTGGGTTCTAACCCTTGGGACAACGTTTATTACCATAAGAAGGTGGCCAATGGGAACTCCATGGTTGAGTTAACAGATGATGCAGGCATGATGAACATGCTAGAGGAATTTTATGCTTATACGGAAATCAGTTTGCATGTTTGATTGGGGCGAGCAACGCAAACGAGAAGTCACTGGAGGCGAGCGTGGCGCACGGCCGACTTGGGCGTTGTGCGTTGGCCGTGATGCGAGCGACCGTCATCGGGCCGAGCCGATCGGGAGAAGCTACATGGCCCGGTTCAAAAGTGAGAAAAATAGCCAGGAAAAATCACTAATGTGGCATCTGCCAGCTGGACCTAACAATTGTGACTGACCGGTAAATGCTCAAAAAATTTAAACAGGGTAAATTGTGGCAACATTTTTGTTAAATGGGGTAAAATGGATGAAATCTCGCTAAATAGGGTAATTAGTGTCAAAAATGTCAAAATAGGGGTAAAAACCAGAATTCACTCTAAAAACAATGATACTATGTTTCGACAGCGTCCAAATGTCTGTGTAAAAGCTGGTCCACCGGTCAGGACCGTATGGCTATGTATATCTCGATTTCCCTATAGGTGGCTCTGGAGACCGTGAGGCGCATTCAATACTATGAATCGCAAAGCTATGCTTGATAGTACAGATAACGTGGGCCGAAATCACTATTCTAACCCTTTGGACTAACTTTATCACAAAATGAATTCGACGTGAAAGTATTTCACGATCGGATCCTTTTAGCAACACCACAGCCCGCGGTATTTCTATCCAATATAGAAACGCCGAGGTAGCTAGCGTTTCTGATAAAAAAGAAAACGCCGAGCTAGCTAGCGTTGCGGACCAGAGGCGCTGACGTTTCTAGCCATCATAGAAACGCCAAGGAACCATGGCGTTGCTGCCCTCTTTGGTCATAATTAATTAGCCTTATTAATTAGGATATTCATCCACATTCTACATGCACATGAAAAAGGGCAGCAACGTCATGGTCATTGGTGTTTCAATGATGGGCAGCAACGCCAGCGCCTTCGGCGTTTCTTACCTGGTCCGCAACGCTAGCTAGCTCGGCGTTTCTTCTTTTATCAAAAACACTAGCTACCTCGGTGTTTCTATGTTGGGCAGAAACGCCGCGGGCTGTGGCGTTGCTAAAAGGGTCAGATCGTGAAATACTTTCACGTCGAGTTTATTTTGTGACAAAGTTTATTCAAAGGGTCAGAATAGTGAAAAAGGCCGATAACGTCCTCCTGTGTGCTCGCGCTCACATACATTGCATCCCATTTAGATAACTTTTAAATTCACATGCAAAAAAAAGAGATAACTTCAAATTAACTGTTCATATTAATTAAGACCGTGAACCAATCTGTGGTTGGATGGATAGAAAGACTGTGGTATCCTAGCCCATCAGAGTTCAAACCCTGGTGCTCGTATTTATTTCTAGATTTATTTCAAAATTTTCGGCGATGCGCAATCAGTGAGAGAAGATGTTCCAGTCGACAACGAGTTGCCTACGGTGACTTCGTAAATTTCAAGATGATCGATATGCCAGCTTAGTCTTTCGGAGATGCTCATAGGGGTAGGATATATCGTGTGTGCGTTTATATGAGTGTGTGTATGCACGTGTATATGAGCGCTTGCGTATGTATTGTGTTAAAAAAATTCAATTAGGACCATATCTTAAAAAAAAAAATCATGTACTACCCATGCCATAAACCACTCTCCTAGTTAATTATATGAATTATGAATTCGGAGTCAAAGTGCGTTTGATGATCCTCACTGGGAGGCCGCCGCTGATGGACGCCGTGAGCCCAGGCACAAATGTCGGCGCCCAGCCCCTACGGCCGTTCTCTCCGACCACCTCCACGTCGAACGCCTTCACCACGGCCACGCCGACCGCCTTCATCTCAGTTATGGCCAGCTCCTTGCCAAGGCACACGCGGAGGCCGGCCTGGAACACCGGGTACTTGTACAGGCTCGCCGGCGCGAACGAACCGCCGGGTCCGGTGAGCCACCGGTCGGGGCGGAACGCCTCGTAGTCGGCGCCCCAGATGCTGGGCATGCGTCCCATGGCGTACGGGTGGTACATCACGCGTGACTCGGCCTCCACGTAGGTGCCGTCCGGGAGCACGTCCGCGGCGGCGCAGAACTTGGAGTCGAACTGCACCGGCGGGAACAGCCGCATGTTCTCGAACAGCACCGCGTGGGTATACTGGAGGCTCATCAGGTGCTCGTAGGTGGACGGCTTGTCGCCGCCGGCCTCGGCGCGAATGGCGGCCGCGACTTGAGGGTTCTTGTGAAGGTGGAGGAAGAGCATGGTAAGCGCGGAGGCGACCGTGTCCCGGCCGGCGAGGAGGAAGCTGACCACGATGTCGCGGAGATACTTGTCGTCCATGGCGACGTCCGAGGCCATGAAGCGGGACAGAAGGTCGTGGGTGTTGTCGAAACCCAGAGTCCGGCGCTGCAGAATCATGGCCGACGCGAGGTCGTCGACGAGCTTGATGGCCTTCTTGAGCTCCCTCTCGGACCCAATGTTGAGCATCCGCTTCATCTTCCACACCAACGGCGAGGCTGCCGCGCCCCGCATGGCGCAGAGCCGCGAGGCGGTGTCGAACGCGTTCGCCAGGTCCGACATGGGCATGTCGAGGTCGAGGCATCCCGGGTCGAGCCCGAAGGAGATCTTGCAGACGGTGTCGAAGGCGAACCGCCGGAACACGTCCTGGAGGTCGACTACCTTGCCCTTGTCGGCGGCGTCGGCCAGGACCGGCAGGAGGCGGGCCTCCACCTCCTGGGCGACGATCTTGTAGGCGTAGGAGCGCACGGTGACGCTGCCGAGCTGGAGGCTGGCCATCTTGCGCTGGTGGCGCCAGGCGTCGCCGTCGACGTTGAAGATGCCGGCGCCGAGGAGGTCGCCGAGGAGCGCGGCGAAGCGCTTGCCCTTTGGGAAGTTGTCGAAGCGGGCCTTGAGCATGTACTCGACGTTGGCCGGGTTGGCGGTGACGGTGCAGCCGAGGACGTGGACGTGGACGGTGGCCGTCGGCGACTCGCGCAGCAGGTGCGCGTACCAGTCGGCAAGGTTGGTGAAGTCCTTGGCCCATGACCCCGTGAGGTACGCCCGGCACACGTGGCAGCCGCACCAGGGGTTGGGCCACCGGCGGACGAGCAGGAGCACCGCGGCGAGCGCCACCGAGAAGATGGACAGGCTGAAGAAGATCAGTCCCGCGCACCGCGCGCCCCATGATAACTCCCCGGCATCCATTGCTCTCTCTTGGATTAGTTGCTCACGAGTCACGAATACCAAGCGGGATGATGTGAGCTGCAGGGTGTGGAGAGAGTCATGGAGGCTGGCTCTGTCTATATATCTCCGATCGAGTTGGGCACATGGAGCATGATGGGCGTACGTTCCGGGGGAAGAAACACATGGACTTCATGCGCGTTAAGGAGTTGGGCCACTACTTTGAGTCTTTATGACAGTTGGGCCCGTTACTTTTTTTTCGAATTAAGGAGTTGTTGGCTCCATATTTTTCATTCCAGAGACAGCTGGGCCCGTGTTCACCGTGACGTAAAAAAATGTTTTTTTGGGGTAAAACACTTGTATTACTCAACCACCCGAGAATTACAATCAACAATGTTCAGCTAGCTCAATCACATTAGGAGGGCCAGACCCCAACAAAAATAGCTAAATAATCATGTTAAAAAAAATAGCTAAACAATTGCTCGTGACTCGTGAGCAAAAATAGATAAACAATTGTCATGGTTCTACCTTCATAGGAGCAAAAATAGCTAAACAATCGCTAACCATATTCTATGACATAGAACATGTTGCAGAGGCATTTTTCATCAACAAAGTTTTCCACAAACACATGTGCACTGTGAGAAAGAGTTTTTAAGAGAAATTTACTAAAATCGATCTGACAGTCATCCGAAAAAATGTTGCAGCATGCTTCGATGATGTGTTTTTTTCTTTCTTTTTGCGTTTGCTACTGGTAGGTTGTCTGAATTTGCAATCTGCATAGTCGATTTCCCAAGCGTGGCCCTGAGGCCGAGAGTGACCCAAAGCCGAGGACGATGTCGCATGAGAGTTAGAGATTTGATGGTTTGAACAGGAGAGAGGGTTGGCATCGTCAGAGAAGAACATTTTTTGGGGGGAGGGGGGGGGGAGGTATAGGGATGGTTGCAGGAGCAGTTGATCCATAGAGGTGCAATTTGAAGAGGATGGTTTCATCGGTCGTGGGTAGTGCAGGCAGGCAGCACTGCTGACGACATGAGGAAGGAGAAAGAACAGTAGCCGATGGTTTCTAATTGGACGACGAACGCTATCTTTTCCAACTTACGTATAGCCAGTCCCATAGTTTTTTCTCCTGGTTCCTAACACTATTTTATTGGCTTAAATTGAGGATCAAGAGGATATAAACATGATGAGCACACACCCCCGGCCCCACCTCTAGCACGCGCCTCTGTATAGCTAAGATACAATCAACAAACACCAACACATGCAGACAAAAAACATATCGGAAACAACAAAGATAGAAAATAAGACCAAAGCTGTACGTAAGGGAAAAAAGAAGAAAATGCCAAGGTGATTCGATCCATGATTGCCAGACAACAACAATGACCATATTCGCATCAATCATCTCATGACACCACATGGACAATGAGATGTTCAACAACAACGCCTTCAGAAAGGAAGGGGGCTCAAACTCCTCCGTCACCGGATCCAACCACCCAAGGTCAGAATCTAGGGTGTCGCCTTGAAGAACCTACACGAACTTATTTGAGCAATGCCTTGAACAAGCTAACGACATAAAAACATCGTCATTGCCAGGTATAACCAAATTGGATCAGGCCTAAGCTCTTACCCCAGAGCTCAAGACCGGGTGCTCGAGCAGCATCACCACCGACATCACTTACGTGTTGTTGCCAAGTGGCGGAGCATGCACAAAAAACCTGGGCGGACTGGATGGGCCAGGCTGTAAAAGATTTCTACTACCTGGCATTCTATGACCTATGGGCTTGCTATAATGTGTGGAAACGCTCCAGAGCTGGGCGGGCCATGGCCCATTCGGCCTTGCCTAAGCTCCGCCAGTGTTGTTGCCATAGTTTTTTCACGATCCCTGCAGCTCCATGGTGTGCGACAGCCGTCAATGCACAACCATCTCTTTACGTCAAGTAATCTCTTGACTCTCTTGACCTCGTCCACCCCGCCCCAGGCCAGCGAGCAGACCAACAGCCGTGGAGGATCAGCGCTCGGCGATGTCACACCTAGCTTTTGTTGAAGACACACGAGAGAGGGGAGGAGAGAGAGGAAGAAGACGACCCTGCCGCCATCAAGAGCTGCACGGGGCTTTGTCCAGTGATTCGAGCTGGCGATAGAAGGGGAAGAAGAGCAAGGAGGAGGTGGCCCTGTGATGAAAGATGGAGGCACCGTCCGTGTCACATGGGGAGGTTGTTGGGGAACGTAGCAGAAATTCAAAATTTTCCTACGTGTCACCAAGATCTATCTATGGAGAGACCAGCAACGAGGGGAAGGAGAGTGCATCTACATACCCTTGTAGATCGCTAAGCGGAAGCGTTCAAGTGAACGGGGTTGATGGAGTCGTACTCGTCGTGATTCAGATCACCGATGATCCTAGTGCCGAACGGACGGCACCTCCGCGTTCAACACACGTACAGCCCGGTGACGTGTCCCACGCCTTGATCCAGCAAGGAGAGAGGGAGAGGTTGAGGAAGACTCCATCCAGTAGCAGCACAACGGCGTGGTGGTGGTGGAGGAGCGTGGCAATCCTGCAGGGCTTCGCCAAGCACCACGGGAGAGGAGAAGAACTTGGGAGAGAGGGAGGGGCTGCACCAAAGGCATAAGGGGTGTGTGAAGAGGCCCTCCTACCCTCACTATATATAGGGAGCCCAAGGGGGGGTGCGCCAGCCCTAGGAGATCCAATATCCTAGGGGGGCGGTGGCCAGGGGAGGTTTCCCTCCCCCCCAAGGCACCTAGGAGGTGCCTTACCCCCTTGGGACTCTTCCTTAGGGTTCCCCCCCACCCTAGGCGCATGGGCCCTAGGGGAAAGTGGCGCCCCAGCCCACTTTGGGCTGGATCCCTTCCCACTTCAGCCCATGGGACCCTCCGGGATAGGTGGCCCCACCCGGTGGGCCCCCGGGACCCTTTCGGTGGTCCCGGTACAATACCGATGACCCCGAAACTTGTCTCGATGGCCGAAATAGGACTTCCTATATATTAATCTTTACCTCCAGACCATTCCAGAACTCCTCGTGACGTCCGGGATCTCATCCGGGACTCCGAACAACATTCGGTAACCACATACAAGCTTCCTTTATAACCCTAGCGTCATCGAACCTTAAGTGTGTAGACCCTACGGGTTCGGGAGACATGCAGACATGACCGAGACGTTCTCCGGTCAATAACCAACAGCGGGATCTGCATACCCATGTTGGCTCCCACATGTTCCACGATGATCTCATCGGATGAACCACGATGTCAAGGACTCAATCAATCCCGTATACAATTCCCTTTGTCTATCGGTATGTTACTTGCCCGAGATTCGATCGTTGGAATCCAATACCTAGTTCAATCTCGTTACCGGCAAGTCTCTTTACTCGTTCCGTAACACATCATCCCGTGATCAACTCTTTGGTCACATTGCGCATATGATGATGTCCTACCGAGTGGGCCCAGAGATACCTCTCCGCTTACACGGAGTGACAAATCCCAGTCTCGATTCGTGCCAACCCAACAGACACTTTCGGAGATACCTGTAGTGCACCTTTATAGTCACCCAGTTACGTTGTGACGTTTGATACACCCAAAGCATTCCTACGGTATCCGGGAGTTGCACAATCTCATGGTCTAAGGAAATGATCATACTTGACATTAGAAAAGCTTTAGCATACGAACTACACGATCTTTGTGCTAGGCTTAGGATTGGGTCTTGTCCATCACATCATTCTCCTAATGATGTGATCCCGTTATCAACGACATCCAATGTCCATGGTTAGGAAACCGTAACCATCTATTGATCAACGAGCTAGTCAACTAGAGGCTTACTAGGGACATGGTGTTGTCTATGTATCCACACATGTATCTGAGTTTCCTATCAATACAATTATAGCATGGATAATAAACGATTATCATGAACAAGGAAATATAATAATAACTAATTTATTATTGCCTCTAGGGCATATTTCCAACAGTCTCCCACTTGCACTAGAGTCAATAATCTAGTTCACATCGCCATGCGATTAACACTCACAGGTTACATCGCCATGTAACCAACATCCAAGAGTTTACTAGAGTCAATAATCTAGTTCACATCACTATGTGATTAACACTCAATGAGTTCTGGGTTTGATCATGTTGCTTGTGAGAGAGGTTTTAGTCAACGGGTCTGAACCTTTCAGATCCGTGTGTGCTTTACAAATCTCTATGTCATCTCCTAGATGTAGCTACCACGTTCTATTTGGAGCTATTCCAAATAACTGTTCTACTTGGAGTTATTCTAAATTGTTGCTCCATTATACGTATCTGGTATCTCTATCGGAGCTATCCGGATAGGTGTTAAGCTTGCATCGACGTAACCCTTTACGACGAACTCTTTTACCACCTCCGTAATCGAGAAAAATTCCTTAGTCCACTAGTTACTAAGGATAACTTTGACCGCTGTCCTGTGATCCATTCATGGATCACTCTTGTACCCCTTGACTGACTCATGGCAAGGCACACTTCAGGTGCGGTACACAGCATAGCATACTGTAGAGCCTACGTCTTAAGCATAGGGGACGACCTTCGTCTTTTCTCTCTATTCTGCCGTGGTCGAGCTTTAAGTCTTAACTTCATACCTTATAACTCAGGCAAGAACTCCTTCTTTGACTGATCCATCTTGAACACCTTCAAGATCATGTCAAGGTATGTGCTCATTTGAAAGTACCATTAAGCGTTTTGATCTATCCTTATAGATCTTGATGCTCAATGTTCAAATAGCTTAATCCAGGTTTTCATTGAAAAACACTTTCCAAATATCCCTATATGCTTTCCAGAAATCCTACGTCATTTCTGATCCATAATATGTCAACAACATATACTCATCAGAAATTCTATAGTGCTCCCACTCACTTCTTTGGAAATACAAGTTTCTCATAAACTTTGTATAAACCCAAAATCTTTGATCATCTCATCAAAGCATACATTCCAACTCTGAGATGCTTACTCCAGTCCTCAGAAGGATTGCTGGAGCTTTGCACACTTATTAGCATCTTTCAGGATTGACAAAACCTTCCGGTTGTATCACATACAACCTTTCCTCAAGAAAATCGTCGAGGAAACAATGTTTTGACATCCTATCTGCAAGATTTCATAAATAATGCAGTAATCGCTAATATAATTCCAACAGACTCTTAGCATCGCTACGAGTGAGAAAGTCTCATCGTAGTCAACTCCTTGAACTTGTCGGAAAACATCTTAACGACAAGTCGAGCTTTCTTAATGGTGACATTTACCATCATTGTCCGTCTTCCTTTTAAAATCCATCTGTACTCAACAGCCTTACGACCATCGAATCGTTCTGCCAAAGTCTACACTTTGTTTTCATACATGGATCCTCTCTCGGATTTTATGGCCTCGAGCCATTTATCGGAATCCGGGCCCACCATCGCTTCTCCATAGCTCGTAGGTTCATTGTTGTCTAGCAACATGACTTCCAATACAGGATTACGTACCACTCTGAAGTAGTACGCATCCTTGTCATCCTACGAGGTTTGGGAGTGACTTGATCCGAAGTCTCATGATCAATATCATAAGCTTCCACTTCAATTGGTGTAGGTGCCACAGGAACAACTCTTTGTGCCCTGCTATTCACTAGTTGAAGTAACGGTTCAATAACCTTATCAAGTCTCCACCATCCTCCCACTCAATTCTTTCGAGAGAAACTTTTCCTCGAGAAAGGACCCGATTCTAGAAACAATCCCTTATTGCTTTCGAATCTGAGACAGGAGGTATACCCAACTGTTTTGGGTGTCCTATGAAGATGCATTTATCCGCTTTGGGTTCGAGCTTATCAGCCTGAAACTTTTTCATATAAGCGTCGCAGCCCCAAACTTTTAAGAAATGACAGCTTAGGTTTCTCTAAACCATAGTTCATACGGTGTCATCTCATCGGAATTACGTGGTGCCCCTTTTAAAGTGAATGTGGTTGTCTCTAATGCCTAACCCATAAACTATCGTGGTAATTTGATAAGAGACATCATGGTATGCATCATATATAATAGGGTGTAGTTATGATGTTCGGACACACCATCACACTATGGTGTTCCAGGCTGTATCAGTTGTGAAACAATTTCCACAATGTCTTAATTCTGTGCCAAACTCGTAATTCAGATATTCATCTCTATGATCATATCATAGATATTTTATCCTCTTGTCACGACGATCTTTCAACTTCACCCTGAAATTACTTGAACCTTTCAATAATTCAGACTCGTGATTCATCAAGTAAATATACTCAACATCTACTCAAATCATCTGTGAAGTAAGAACATAACGATATCCACTACATGCCTCAGCACTCATTGGACTGCACACATCAAAAATGTATTACTTCCAACAAGTTGCTTTCTTGTTCCATTTCACTGAAAACGAGGCTTTCAGTCATCTTGCCCATGTGGTATGATTTGCATGTCTCAAGTGATTCAAAATCAAGCGAGTACAAAACGGTCCATTTGCATGGAGTTTCTTCATGCATATATACCAATATGACTTACGTGGCAGTGCCACAAGTAGGTGGTACTATCATTACTATCTTTTGGCATGAACATGTGTATCACTACGATCGAGATTCAATAAACCATTCATTTTAGGTGTAAGACCATTGAAGGTATTATTCAAATAAACAGAGTAACCATTATTCTCCTTAAATGAATAACCGTATTGCGATAGACATAATCCAATCATGTCTATGCTCAACGCAAACACCAATCTCGATGGTAGAGGGAGCGTGCGATGCTTGATCATATCAACAATGAGAACACTTCCAACACATATCGTCAGCTCACCTTCAGCTAGTCTCCGTTTATTCCGTAGCTTTTATTTCGAGTTACTAACACTTAGCAACCGAACCGGTATCTAATACCCTGGTGCTACTAGGAGTACTAGTAAAGTACACATTAACATAATGTATATCCAATATACTTCTATCGACCTTGCCAGCCTTCTAATCTACCAAGTATCTAGGGTAATTCTGCTCCAGTGGCTGTTCCCCTTATTACAGAAGCACTCAGTCTCGGGTTTGGGTTCAACCTTGGGTTTCTTCACTAGAGCAGCATCTAAATTGCCGTTTCATGAAGTATCCCTTTGTTCCCTTGCCCTTCTTGAAACTAGTAGTTTCACCAACCATCAACGATTGATGCTCCTTCTTGATTTCTACTTTTGTGGTGTCAAACATCGCGAATATCTCAAGGATCATCATATATGTCCCTGATATATTATAGTTCATCACGAAGCTCTAGCAGCTTGGTGGTAATGACTTCGGAGAAACATCACTATCTTATCTGGAAGATTAACTCCCACTCGATTCAAATGATTGTTGTACTCAGACAATCTGAGCACACGCTCAACAATTGAGCTTTTCTCCCTTAGTTTGCAGGCTAAGAAAATCGTCGGAGGTCTTATACCTCTTGACGTGGGCACGAGCTTGAAATCCCAATTTCAGCCCTCAAAATATCTCATATGTTTCGCGACGTTTCAAAACGTCTTTGGTGCCTCAACTCTAAACCGTTTAACTGAACTATCATGTAGTTAACCAAATGTGTATGTCAGATGTTCGCAACATCCACAGACAACGTTCGAGGTTCAGCACACTGAGCGGTGCATTAAGGACATAAGCCTTCTATGAAGCAATGAGGACAATCCTCAGTTTACGGACCTAGTCCACATAATTGCTACTATCAACTTTCAACTAATTTTTCTCTAGGAACATAACTAAACAGTAGAACTAAAGCGCGAGCTACGACATAATTTGCAAAATCCTTTTGACTATGTTCAAGATAATTAAGTTCATCTTATGAACTCCCACTTAGATAGACATCCCTCTAGTCATCTAAGTGATTACATGATCCGAGTCAACTAGGCCGTGTCCGATCTGTGCGTGAGACGGACTAGTCAACGTCGGTGAACATCTTCATGTTGAT
This sequence comes from Triticum urartu, assembly GCF_056163025.1. Taxonomy (NCBI): domain Eukaryota; kingdom Viridiplantae; phylum Streptophyta; class Magnoliopsida; order Poales; family Poaceae; genus Triticum; species Triticum urartu. Next base: position 732,663,605 of record NC_141874.1, read on the forward strand.
CGTATCTTCTATACGACTCATGCTCGACATTTCGGTCTTCTGTGTTCCGAGGCCATGTCTGTACATGCTAGGCTCGTCAAGTTAACCCTAAGTGTTTTGCATGTGTAAAACTGTCTTACACCCGTTGTATGTGAACGTAAGGATCCATCACACCCGATTAACACGTGGTGCTTAGAAACGATGAACTATAGCAACGGTGCACAGTTAGGGGAGAACACTTCTTGAAATTGTTGTAAGGGATCATCTTATTTACTACCGTCGTTCTAAGCAAATAAGATGTATAAATATGATAAACATCATATGCAATCAAATAATAGTCACATGATATGGCCAATATCATATAGCTTCTTTGATCTCCATCTTGGGGCTCCATGATCATCTTGTCACCGGTATGACACCATGATCTCCATCATCGTGTCTTCTTGAAGTTGTCTCGTCATTGACATGCAAGTCGTGATTCCCTTGACAAGAACATGATCAATCTCATACATCACATATATCATTCATCACATCCTTTTGGCCATATCACATCACATAGCATACCCTGCAAAAACAAGTTAGACGTCCTTTAATTGTTGTTTGCATGTTTTACGTGGCTGCTATGGGTTTCTAGCAAGAACGTTTCTTACCTACGCAAAACCACAACGTGATATGCCAATTGCTATTTACCCTTCATAAGGACCCTTTTCATCGAATCCGTTCCGACTAAAGTAGGAGAGACAGACACCCGCTAGCCACCTTATGCATCTAGTGCATGTCAGTCGGTGGAACCAGTCTCACGTAAGAGTACGTGTAAGGACGGTCCGGGCCGCTTCATCCTACGATGCCGCCGAATCAAGATAAGACTAGTAACGGCAAGCATATTGAACAAAATCAACGCCCACAACTACTTTGTGTTCTACTCGTGCATAGAAACTACGCATAGACCTAGCTCATGATGCCACTGTTGGGGAACGTAGCAGAAATTCAAAATTTTCCTACGTGTCATCAAGATTTATCTATGGAGAGACCAGCAACGAGGGGAAGGAGAGTGCATCTACATACCCTTGTAGATCGCTAAGCGGAAGCGTTCAAGTGAACGGGGTTGATGCAGTCGTACTCGTCGTGATTCAGATCACCGATGATCCTAGTGCCGAACGGACGGCACCTCCGCGTTCAACACACGTACAGCCCGGTGACGTCTCCCACGCCTTGATCCAGCAAGGAGAGAGGGAGAGGTTGAGGAAGACTCCATCCAGTAGCAGCACAACGGCGTGGTGGTGGTGGAGGAGCGTGGCAATCCTGCAGGGCTTCGCCAAGCACCACGGGAGAGGAGAAGAACTTGGGAGAGAGGGAGGGGCTGCACCAAAGGCATAAGGGGTGTGTGAAGAGGCCCTCCTACCCTCACTATATATAGGGAGCCCAAGGGGGGGGGGTGCGCCAGCCCTAGGAGATCCAATCTCCTAGGGGGGCGGCGGCCAGGGGAGGTTTCCCTCCCCCCCAAGGCACCTAGGAGGTGCCTTACCCCCTTGGGACTCTTCCTTAGGGTTCCCCCCCACCCTAGGCACATGGGCCCTAGGGGAAAGTGGCGCCCCAGCCCACTTTGGGCTGGATCCCTTCCCACTTCAGCCCATGGGACCCTCCGGGATAGGTGGCCCCACCCTGTGGGCCCCCGGGACCCTTCCGGTGGTCCCGGTACAATACCGATGACCCCGAAACTTGTCCCGATGGCCGAAATAGGACTTCCTATATATTAATCTTTACCTCCGGACCATTCCGGAACTCCTCGTGACGTCCGGGATCTCATCCGGGACTCCGAACAACATTCGGTAACCACATACAAGCTTCCTTTATAACCCTAGCGTCATCGAACCTTAAGTGTGTAGACCCTACGGGTTCGGGAGACATGCAGACATGACCGAGACGTTCTCCGGTCAATAACCAACAGCGGGATCTGGATACCCATGTTGGCTCCCACATGTTCCACGATGATCTCATCGGATGAACCACGATGTCAAGGACTCAATCAATCCCGTATACAATTCCCTTTGTCTATCGGTATGTTACTTGCCCGAGATTCGATCGTCGGAATCCAATACCTAGTTCAATCTCGTTACCGGCAAGTCTCTTTACTCGTTCCGTAACACATCATCCCGTGATCAACTCTTTGGTCACATTGCGCATATGATGATGTCCTACCGAGTGGGCCCAAAGATACCTCTCCGCTTACACGGAGTGACAAATCCCAGTCTCGATTCGTGCCAACCCAACAGACACTTTCGGAGATACCTGTAGTGCACCTTTATAGTCACCCAGTTATGTTGTGACGTTTGATACACCCAAAGCATTCCTACGGTATCCGGGAGTTGCACAATCTCATGGTCTAAGGAAATGATACTTGACATTAGAAAAGCTTTAGCATACGAACTACACGATCTTTGTGCTAGGCTTAGGATTGGGTCTTGTCCATCACATCATTCTCCTAATGATGTGATCCCGTTATCAACGACATCCAATGTCCATGGTTAGGAAACCCGTAACCATCTATTGATCAACGAGCTAGTCAACTAGAGGCTTACTAGGGACATGGTGTTGTCTATGTATCCACACATGTATCTGAGTTTCCTATCAATACAATTATAGCATGGATAATAAACGATTATCATGAACAAGGAAATATAATAATAACTAATTTATTATTGCCTCTAGGGCATATTTCCAACAGAGGTCGCCACAAGGAACCTTGGCCTCCTTTATTTTTTTCGCCTCTCTTTATATTGATCGAAAAGTCATTCGAAAGTGTTTTTGGGATACACTCCGGAGTTACATTCCGCATGAGAAGAACTTTTGCAAAAAAAAAAGAAAAAAAAGAGAAGAAGCACACAATTTGCATCCTATTCCTATGGCAAAGAGTTAAACGAGACAACGAAATGCTGGAGGCAGGAGGTCTCTGTTTTATTTTTTTATTTGATTGCTGGATCGGCTAGCTAATTAAGAACAAGTGATCTTGCTGTGGCGTGGCCCGACACGAAACGGTTGAACTTCCTTTTTCTCGCGTTGTGGTCCTTGATCGATCTCCTCCATGGTCCATGGCCCATGAGTATATACGTATCCATCCTGTGGTTACATATCGCTGCCGGTGTGGCTGGCCACACGTCAATTCCAGTTCATGAGCAAAGGTCAACTCCACATCGGTCGTCTCCCCCGACAGACACCCCACCCCAGCCCACCACATTGCATGCCCGCACGACGTTGTCATCTCGTCTCGTTGTCGTAGACCCTGTTGCCGCCACACACAACGGAAAACGAGGCTGAGTTATCGTGGATCCATGGGAACCGCCCACGCTCAAAGTTCTATTCTGACCTATATATACGCGCACGTGCCCTTCTTTGTAGAATGGATACGTACGACCTCATCTGCTACGTACGGCCCTGTCCGGCTCTCTACGGACGTACTCGCTCCTTTTCATCATCGGATAAACATAACGCATCTTAATTAGATAATTAAATATTCCATCCTTTACAGGAACACACATATATAGTTTAGCGAAAACCTGATGCGTTCATCGACCAACGTTTTTCTTTATGACCTCTCTATGTTCTTCCACGTTTCCATGATGAATTGAGGAGCACACTTCACTTCAGTCGAATATAATACTCCCTCCGCTCCATAATGCAGTGCGTATAGATTTTTTGAAAAGTCAAACTCTATAAATTTTAATTAATTTTATAAAAAAAATATATACATCTAGATTACCAAATACATATTATTAGATACATCATAAGACATGTTTTCACATTATATATATATATTCATAGTCTAGATATTAATAGTTTTATTTATAAACTTGATCAAAGTATGTAAAGTTTGACTTTTCAGAAAATCTATATGTACTTCATTATGGAATGGAGGGAGTATATATTCTAACATGAGTAAGCTGTAGGGGTTTTCGTCGCCCGAGTATCAAAGTTAGTGTGGTTTGTGTCTTTGCAGCTTGACACAGCTGGTATAACAAGGTTATTGAGACAAAAACGAAACGAAATCATTAGATTTTTCAGAGAAAGGTATTTAATGTATATTTTTCCCTACATTTTAAGCATCATAATCAAATATTCTTAAACTAGATGGAGTTATCTTTAAGGTGGACTTTGAACGCTGCGGGCCTCGCCATCAACTTCTCCAAAACCACCTTAGCCACCCTACACACAGACGAAGTAGCGACTGCTTCCATCGCCCACGCCATGGGATGCTCATGCGCCTCCTTCCCGCAAACTTACCTCGGTCTTCCTGTCGCCCCAACCAAGCCTCTCACCAATGTTTTTAACCCTCTGGTAGAACGAACTAGGAAACTACTTACCGGCTGGCGAGCCAAGCTTCTCGATAAAGGTGATCGACTCATACTCATTTCTACGGTTCTGGACTCAATCCTCACCTATTTCATGTCTATTTTTCGCATCCCAAAGAAAACTATCAAAACATTGGACTCTCTCAGAAGGGTTTTTTTTGGGCAGGAGAAGATGCTTGTTCAGGTGCTCAATGTCTTATTGCTTGGAAAATGTTTGTTTACCAAAACAATTCGGTGGTCTAGGGCTCAAAAACTTACATGTTCAAAACAACTGTCTCCTTATGAAATTTGCAGCCAAAGCACTCTCCACTGCACAAACGCCATGGCTTGAGTGGCTTGATCTTCAACACCCGAACGCCCTAGTCTCCTCTTCCCAGCAAAGCTCTTTTCTATGCCGCACAATTTCACAGCAAATCCCTACTCTACAAAATATATCCTTCGTGCTCACAAATAGTGGTTCACATACATACTTTTGGCTAGACATGTGGCTGGTCTCTCAACCCCTTGCCATCACCTTCCCCCACCTTTTTTCACACTCCACCCTAGAGCTGGTTAAAGTGGCTAACATTTTGCGCTTCGGTATTCAAGCTAACCTCTGTAATCGCCTCTCCCTCACGGCAGAACAAGAGCTTGTGTCGCTTGTGGCTATTTTGCAGGATTTCATGCCATCGGCGGGGGAAGACCAACGGCTCCTACGACATGGTATTGCCTTCTCCACCAAGCATGCATACGGTGCACTCATGGCTCGGCTAGATAACGATCTCATGGCTCCCTTCATATGGAGTGCCAAGGTTCCTCGGAAGCTCAAAGTATTCGCCTGGCTACTCTTCAAAGACTGGCTCAACACTAGAGCCAACCTTGCACGCAAGCATATAATCGATTCAGATATATGCCCTCGGTGTGCTATGATAGCCGAAGACTCCAACCACCTCTTCATCACGTGTCCTCTTGCCAACAGAATTTGGCAACGGCTTGGGCTCCTGCCACCATCCGGCGAAATCACTGATTTATGGGACGTCATTACTCCTCCTCACCTCCCGACCACGACATGGCCCTTGGTCCTCTTGGCCTTACTATGGATGATTTGGGCAGCACGTAATGACATGGTCTTTCGACTAGTAGATCAAAGCTCTGTAATAACCCTGAGGAACCTTATCTCTGCTCTGGACCTCTGGTCTCATCATCTTGTGCATTCACAAGACAAGGAGGACGTCTTCTCGTGGAGCTCCTACCTCTCTGCACGTTGCACCGTGCCTATGTAATTCTGTACTCACTGCCACGACAGTCCTTTGAGCAATATATTCAGGTGGGGGAGCTCCCCCCGGTGATTCTCAAAAAAAGGCCTACGAAAGGTGAAGTGGTCTTTTATTCAACAAGCCCTCCGCATGAAAGGTTTTGCGGCTGAATGGAGGAAACAAGTAGCTTCTTAAGTTCAGGGTGGGAGTGTTGGGATTAAGGTCAACGATGACATCGGTCATTATTTCCAAACCTAGAAGGGACTGAGGCAAGGTGGCCTTATGTCAACAATCTTATTTAATATTATGGCTGATATGTTGAGTATTCTCATAGCAAGGGCTAAGGAGGATGGTCAGGTTGGGGGGGGGGGTCTTATTCCGCATCTGGTTGATGTCTATTCTCCAATATGCGGATGACATAGTCATTTGCGTTTAGAAAATGACCATCCAAAAGCAGTTAATATGATGTTGATCCTATGTCTTTTCGAACAACTATCGAGTTTCAAAACTAATTTCCACAAAAGTGAGCTCTTCAGTTTTGGTAATGCCCAATAGGAGGAGAGTCAGTACAGGCAACAGGTGGGATCCCTTTCGTTTAAGTACCTCGTGATTCACATTCATCACCATAAGTTCACCGACAAGGAATGAAAAAATTATTGAAGACCGCTTCGCAAAAAAAGTCAGCAGCTGGAAGGGTAAGCTTTTGACTTACGTCTATCAACGATGTCCTTACTAGTCTTCCGATGTTCATGCTATCCTTTTTGAGATACCTATAAAGGAGTGATGAAAAGGCTAGACTTTTATCAGTCTGAGTTCTTTTGTCAATGCAAGGAGCAGAAGCAACAATACATACTTGCTAAATGGGGCATTTTATGTACTCCTAAGGATCATGGTGGGTTGGGCATTGAAAACCTCAAAACTGAAAACAAGTCTTTACTCTACAAATGGTTGTATAAGCTACTTAATGAGGAAGGTGTTTGGCAGAGTTCTTGCATAAAAAATACCTAAACTCCAGAACGTTATTCCAAGTAGATGCTAAGCCTACTGATTCACCATTTTGGAGGGGCTTGATGAAGGTCAAGTCATCCTTTTTTAAGATAGCTTCCTTTAAGGTTGGTGACGGGCAATCAATGATGTTTTGGGAAGATAACTGGTTGTGTGACACTCCATTAGCTCTATAATACCCGACCATGTATAATATTGTGTTCAGTAAAGATGATTTAGTGGCTTCTGTTCTTGGAACTAGCCCTTTGAACATCCAATTTCGCAGGGCTTTACTATGAACTAAGTGGATCCATTTGGTTTGTAGGTTGATGTCGACCAATCTAACTTAGATGCCACAATCGTTCCGGTGGAAGTTAACCACTAATGGTGTATTCACTATGAAGACCATTTATGCGGATCTTATGGACAATAGACCTATTTTTTCATAGAAAACATATTTAGAAAATGAAAATCCATTCCAAAATACAACCTTGCTAAACGTTTCCATGTGGTTTTTGCAGAGGCATGTAGTTCTTACAAAATATGAACTTGCTAAACATAATTGGCATGGTAGCAAAAAATGTTCTTTTGTGATCAGAAGGAGATAATCCATCATTTATTTCTGCCATGTCCATTTACTACCTTGATCTGGCACAAAGTTCATGTTGCATACAATTTAGCACCGTGAATGAGTATTCCAAATTCCTTTCGAAACTGGTTAGATGGTATTCCTCATAAGCTGAAGAAATCCATGTGGGTGACATTCTTTGGAAAATATGGAATTACCGGAATGATCATATACACCTAATTTCTTGTAGGTTATCTACAGGAAGACAACTTTAATCCATATGTGGTCATCACTGCAGCATGTGGATCTGCAGGGGCTTATGGCCTCTAGGTGCGACCGGCTGGAAACGATTGTGCAGGGTTTATAACCAGTTGGGCTGTGCGCCACTCGTAGATTATGTGGATGAGCTATGTATAATCTTGAGTTGGACTGGGTGTGTCGTATTCTTTTTCTTTTCTTTTTTTCTTCTATGTCTGGAACTCCGTGACTTGAACTTGATTTATGTTTAATAATATGGTTGTGTGCATCATTTGTTGTAGAGACTGGGGTAATCTCTTTTGAAAAAAAATCATATATTCTTATAGGAACTAAAGGTTAAAGGTGCACCTCTAGGAAAGCTAGCATGTCAGGATTGCCGCATGTTCTGCAATAAAGGGGTAATAGTATGTGTGTGTGAGAGAGAAACGCTCGCCACCATCACACGCGTGGCTGCTCTCGCTACAAGTATTGTTAAGTATTCCCTCTGTAAAAAGATATAAAAGCGTTTAGATCACCAATTAATGTTCTTATATCTCTTCACAAAGAGTAATTTTACAAAAGAAACCTAATGACACTGAATGTTTTCTTATATCCATATTGCTTAGAACTAGCTTCAAAGACACCAACCTAAAACTCGCAATCCGTTAAGACAGCTCGATCAATTGTGCATCTCGCCGCCTTCAACACCCGCCCTTGCATCACATACGTCTTCTCCTTGCCTTATTAGCCAATGAAGGCACAATTGCTGGCCAGCCACAAACGTAAAGTGAATGGTGTTGACAATGATTTTGTAGTATAAAAGATCAATCACCTTATAGATCACAAGAAACCGCGTATCAATCACAAGAGTAGCAAAACTGGTACGTCTAATGAATCAGTCATGAGAAATTGAGCCTCGCTACTGGCTTTGGTCACCCATATTACTCTAATCTAACGCACACAAGTATCAGAGTTGGCGCCTCAGCTTCAACCTTTCACTCCGACGCCGCTCATGTGCGATGATCTTTATACCGCACACGTAGTGCGACACAAACTCAATGACGTTGCATGACTGGGCATCACGGACGTCGACTCGGATGCGTCCATATATGAGATGGCAGGGCTCAATGGCACTGCCATCGCCATTGCCGCCTCGGATGGGGTGGCCAGATGGGGGATGGTAGGCTTTAGACTAGCCACAATGAAGAGTAACATACATTATAACATATACATATCCCTAGACTATGTTACTACCTTCATAGTGGGTATTAACTTAAGTGTGGTAACATGCAAAGATTCATTTATTAGGTTATAGACTCATATTGCATTGCGACATGTGATGTTACAGTAACTAGCTAAGTTATCATAAGTACCTCTCTCCTCATTAACTCATTGCCACATAAGCAAATTTGCTGAGTTGGACTCGATTTTACTGCTACTGTGGCTAGTCTTAGTGGCACTGCATAACCGCGCATCGCCATAAAGGAGAAGGTAGGCCTCGATCCTCGGTGGGCCATCAACATGGCGGTTGCACGAGTAGACGGTGTCAGCATGAACATGATTGGATAGCCTGGTGGACAACAAAAGAGCATTCCCTAGCCCCTAGGGTCCCTCACAGACAAACAAGGCGCCCCCACCGATCCCTTGCTGCATCGGTAGGGTGATTCCTGCCTCCAGATCCACCCGGTACACCTCATAACCTTTCCGGAAAGTGTTGTTATTGTCACGCATGATCCGACACACAAGAACTAGTTCCCCGTCGTTGTCCACTAATTTCACGGTTTGATCATACCGCGCAGAACCCATATCACCCAGTTCGGCCGCCACTGCCAGCTGCGGGTTTGTGGACGCGGTCGTGTCCGCCCCCATGAGGGCTGTCTCGGTGAGGCAGTAGAAGCAGCCCGCGAATGGCAAGGTTGTAATGATGTGGCCGGTGTGCAACCGCGTCCACTGCTTATCGCTGGGCTTGGCGGTGAATAGCTAGTAAGGGTCCATGTGGAGGAATACGGTTGAGTCGTCGGCGAGGCCGGCAACCAACGCACAATCGCCACATAGAGTGTACTTGCCATTACGTCTTTGGGTGCTCCCAGTGTACTGCTGCCTGATCGCGGCCGGGAGGGTGGTCAGCTGCCGGGTGAGCGGGTTGAGGAGGCGGACGACGTAGGTGCGCTTGTCGCACAGCACGATGAGGCCGCCATCAGAGGTGGCCCCGAACACGTACTGGTAGCGGAGCTCCGGCAGGTTCACCCGGATGCGCTCCCCGGTCGAGATGTTCAGAAAGTCACGGCGCTTCCGGATGGCGCCGAGGGTCTGTGCGAGCATGATCCACCGCCGGGGGTGGAACCGGCGGTCCAGGCTGTCATGCGCGTGCGGGGACGCGGTGCATCGCCGCCATGTGCGGCACACCGCGCGAAAGCGGAGGTAGTCGGCAACGTCGTCCGCGAGGACACGCTCGGCGATCAGGCCTACCGGCCCGGCGATCAGGTCCGCCCAATCCCTCCTGCAAGCCGCGTATATAGCACGATCGAGTCCCATCAGCCATCAGGCGAGATGAGAGATGACATATTATATCTGTTGCAATCGATCGGGCCAGGGGAACGGGAACTCCACTTACCAGTTAGGGTCGGTGGCTGTCCCGGCGATGCGTGCGCGTTTTTCTTGCCGGCAACACGTTTCCACGGCTTTGTTAGGTAGTGCAGTGGTCGACGACATGTTCCGGCGAGGCTTGATCTGCGCCGCCGTGAGCTTCAGATCGGAGGATGGTTATGATCCGGCCTGCAACTAGGCGATGGGTGGTCCTTTTTATAGGCCTGGTGCGTGAACGAGTCCCTCACGAACCCTGATTCCGGAACCAGTACGAACTGTTATACTTTTACGGAAATGTTAACGCCCACACATGTGGGCGTTGACCATCTCGACCACACGCATCCATCACCGTCCAGTGCTATATGCATGAATCTTGGCATAATCTGGCCGATTTTCTATGCCACGTTGGACAAGGCGACTGTGTGATGTGTGACATAGTTCGCCCGCACGTCGGTTGCCCCCCGCGGTCAGCGGTTGCCACTCGGGGGCGTGCGGTGGAACTGCTATGCGCCTGCACGCCATGCGCCGACCGTGGTTGACGTCAAACACGTCGCGCACTTCGCCCGCCTACCCCTCATGGTTCCATTTAGTCATCCCCACAGTTACTCGCACAACCCACTTCGCATTTCAGACGATTGGAGGAGAAGACGAGGGGAGAAGGCGACGGCGGAGGCGGAAGAGTCGACGGAGTTCGCGGCCGTCGGTGGTGCTCGCCGGACCGGAGCGGCCTCGCCGGAGCGCCTACAGATTGAAGGTAATGCTCGCTCCCACTCTCATAATCCTTGCCTGCATTTTTCTTCCCTTCCCTCGGTGTTCGATGCTTCGCTCGAGATTCGTAGAGATTCAGGCGATTTGGCGATGCGCCGGCGTTGCCGCCACCGGCGGAGTGCTATGCTTGCCGTTTTCGGTGGCACTGGGCAGTTTCGTCGCCGCCGCGGTGGCGGTCTCGCCAGTGTGGTTCTGCCTGTCCGGAGACACACACTAGTTGTGCCTTGGGATTGGGCCATTGTTTTCCGGTCTGATAGTTGCGCATTGCTTCGAATTGGTATTTGCGATCAGTTCGGGGAGAATTTTGGGGATGAATTTCAAGTCATTACAGTTGCCATTGAACCCTAGATCTAGTTAGTTGTTTTTCAAAACTGCAGTATGAAGGCAAACGTGGTGGTTTGAGTAACTATCATGACTGTATGGCAACTAATTTCTTGAATGATTGTGATAGTTGCCACAAACATTCTTTTCCATGCGGCAACTAATTTCCTGAATGACTGTCATAGTTGCCACAAACATGCTTTTTCCATGTGGCAACTAATTTTTCCTGACTGATTGTGATAGTTGCCACACTGTAGGAATGGTAAAGTGCAGTAAATCGGTAGTCACTGTAGTTTCATTAACCAATTGCACTGGATGGCAACTAATCTGCACATCAACTATGCATGTTGCCACCTGGATAGTATATTCTTGTGGCAATAGACTATGAACACACGGTGGTTGTTGCCATGTTGTAGACAGGATAATGTGGCAAATTGGCTGCATAACATGGCAACTAATTTGCACATCAACTGTGTCAGATGCCATATATATGCTTTCCATGTGGCAAGTTTTTGTCTGAACACAGCATGTCTGTTGCCATGTTACAGTCAGTATAATGTGGCAAATTCATTGTACGGCAGACGCAATTTTCGTGTTTCTGCCATGATGACTTGTGATATTTGAACACACTGTGGCAATTTTCAGGTTGTTCATTAGATGTTTTTCATCGCTTGTGATATCTGAACACACTTGTGATATCTGTGTTGCATTTTAACATGTCAATTTCAACCTAGCACATTTTTGCCATTGAAATACATGGCAAGTCATTTGTTGTATGAGGACAGGGTGTGAGCTGCCACATCTTAGGTTTTTGTAGTGGAGGATTTTGTGACTTTCTTTTCGTACTACCTTGTGCTAACATGGCAACTTCAACATTTTTGTTTTAAGTGCATTTATGATCTGTACATTTTTTTTCAAATGTAACCAATGTGCTTAATTGCCACATTTATGTTTTCGACAATCATAGGGGGGGTGCGTGCGTGTTCATGTGATATTTTTGCATTCACTATTTGACATTTTTCACTCGAGCCCATGCGGCAAGGACATTCTGTTAGGTGGCAACTGCTTACTTCTTGCATTTTCATTTCCACAATGACAATTTGGTCTGTTCTTACCTCAGCAGAATGGCTCGCGGCGATCATCAAAACGATGATGATGATTTCATGGATCCACCATAGCGGAATCGGGCAACTGGACGGAGAAAAGAGGGCGACGAGGTAACTGTCCACACACCCTCTTCCTCCTGCATATGTTATTGGTTGCCACCTCGAGTTTGCAGTCGTCTGTTGTAAACTAAAATTTCATGACAATGAAAACATGGCAACAACTGATCATTTGTCTGTTTTTTGCAGAAGAAGAAACGTACTCGCAACATGGCCTCCCAGGAACGACTGACTTTATTAACTGACAGATTTACCGACGATCAGAAGGGAGTTGCTGCTGAGATGGGTATGCAGGCTATGATGAATGTCCGATGCACGAATCTAGTCAACCCTGTATGTGACTGGCTTGGTGAAATTTACGACCCCGCCTCCAGGGAATTTGTGATTCCAGGACGTGGAAGACTGCCATTGAACAAGGAATCCGTGTTCTGCACTTTGGGTGTGCCCCGTGGACAAATCAAAGTCCCGTATGAGGTCAATAACAAGATCGAGGAAACGTTGTTCCCCCGTTTGTTTCCTGGGTTGGAATCCATGCCGAACACGTCTGTACTGGCAGATTTGCTTCAGGCCATGAAAACCCATGGCAAGGTTTTTAAGATGAAACTACTCATGTACCTCATCTCAGCTGTTTTCGCGCCGACCACTTCTCTTCGCCCAAGCAACAAATGCTTCCCCATCCTGGTGAATGATCTATCTTTACTACATTATTTTTCCTTCAATTTTTTTGCTCCGATGTCATGTGCAAGCTAGTCACTGCCTGTGTTTTTTGATGTTTTTTCCATTTGATTTCTGATGCGGCAATTCGTTGTCCTGAATTTTGTGTGGTGCAGGCAAAACTGAAAGATGTGAAGAACATGAATTGGTGTAAGTTCATTGCCGACTTCCTGCATGATGCATTCTCAAGCAAGATGCACCAGAAGGGTTGTCGACTGCATTTAATGGTATTTTTTACCAGTCCTTTCTATGAACACTCTTTTTAACACCTTTTATTCATGCATGGCAACCTGATCATAACAATATGGCAACTGCCATAATGACAATATAGTAACTGCCATCATACTATGATGGCAACCACTACTGGAATCAGCTACTTTGCCATCTGCCAGCTCTTTGCCGTCTGCTAGCAGACGACAAAGAAGCTCTTTGCCATCAGCTACCCGAAAGCAGACGGCAAAGAACTGGCTGATGGCAAAGAAAGCCTTTGCCATCAGCCAGTTCTTTGCCGTCGGCTAGTAGACGGCAAAGAGGGAGGGGCCCCACTGACGAGCTGCTTAAAAAAAACTTAACGGGCCCCCCTCTTTGCCGTCTGCTAGCAGACGGCAAAGAGCAAATAAGCGGACGGCAAAGGGGGGCAGACGGCAAAGATTTAACATATCTAACGACGCGCCCCCACCCCGCGCCCTCTCTCTGTTTCTCTCCCCTGCTCCCACACGCGCGCCGCCGCCGCCACCACTCGCCGCCGCCGCGCCCCACCGCCCCGCCCTCCCTCCTCCACCGCCCACCCGCCTCGTCGCCACTGCCGCCGCCCCGCCCCCCCTCCTCCATCGGCCCCCCGTCTCAGTGCCGCCGCGCCCCGGCCCCCCGCCCCCCCGCCCCCCACCGCCCTGGGCCCGGCGCCGCCGCCCCAGGCCGCCCCGCCCCCCTCCTCCACCGGCCACCTCCTCCACCGGCCCAGGTGAGCTCTACCTCTCCTCTATTTTTCCTTTTTTTTCTTCTGTTTTTTTAGTTTTAGGTTTATGTTTAGTTTAGATTTAGTTTCAGTTTTAGTTTTAGGTTTAGTCTTAGGTTTAGGTTTAGTCTTAGTTTAGTTTTAGGTTTAGATTTAGTTTTTTCCTTTTTTTCTGTTTTTTTAGTTTTAGCTTTATGTTTAGATTAGATTTAGGTTTAGTTCAGTTTTAGGAAAGAAAAAGAAGAAGAAGAAAAAAACAGGAGAGGAGGAGAAGAAGAAGAGGAAAAAGGAAAGGAGGAAGAAGAAGAGGAGGAGGAGAAGAAAAAAAGAAGAAGAGGAGGAAGAAGAAGAAAACAGGAGAGGAGGAGAAGAAGAAGAGGAGGAGGAGAAGAAAAAAGAAGAAGAGGAAGAAGAAGAAGAAAAAACAGGAGAGGAGGAGAAGAAGAAGAGGAAAAAGGAAAGGAGGAAGAAGAAGAAGAAGAAGAAGAAGAAGAAGAAGAAGAAGAAGAAGAAGAAGAAGAAGAAGGAAAAAAAGGAAGAAAAGGAAGAAAAGGAAGAAGAGGAAGAAGAAGAAAAGGAAAAAAGACCCCGACCCGGCACCCCGACACGACACCCCGACCCCGAGACCCCGACCCCGACACCCCGAGCCTGACCCCGACCCCGACACCCCGACCCCGACACCCCGACCCCGACCCCGACACCCCGACCCCCCGAGCCTGACCCGACACCCCGACCCCGAGCCTGACCCGACACCCCGACCCCGACACCACACCCCGACCCCGAAACAACACCCCGACACCGACACGGCACTACCCCGACATCGACACGACACCCCGACCCCCCGACCCCCCGACCCCGAAACAGCACCCCGACCCCGACACGGCACCCCAACACCGACAGGACACCCCGACCACCGACCCCTCCCGAAAAGGTGTTCTTTGGCCTTCCAGAGGCCGACGGGGTCATATATTTGTGAATTATTAGTTAGGTCATATATTTTTCGATTTTGTTATGAAAAAATCATATATAATTGTGTTGATCGTGTAGTTTTAAATGTGCAGTTGTTTCATCGCTGTGAGGTTTGGTGTTCGACGACCTCGCCGTGCGTTTGACGAGCTCTGCCCCTTCGTTCGTGGGTGAGCACAAATGACAAGTCCTCCTCCCCCATTAATTATTTGATCTATTCCGATGAAACTTGATAGCTAGCTATATATGTGTCTTGAATCATCAGTATGCGTAACCAATATGTGTCTCCCGTTCGAAAGCGTCATAGTTATAAATATGCATGCATTTGCATATTTATAACCTTGATTCTTTCGAATTGTCCAACGCTATCCATGGACAGCCCGAGTATGTGTAGATTGGGTTCGTTTTCCCATATGCTTTGCTCCGGATCCGACGCATATATTTCGTCAGTGCCTCCCCTGTTGTTCTCCGGGTACACATCCTCTCTGTTTATTGCAGAGACGTGTATCAGGAGAACAGCGGGGAGGTGCTGCCGAAATTTTGCGTCAGATCCGGAGCATAGCATGGGAAAATGAACCCAATCTACACATACACGGGTGGGATTAGGACATATCATTACCTATTAGAGTGTAGGTTGCGTGGACGTAATAAAATTGACAAAGTAGATCAACTAATGAATATATACATGGTGAATTACATATATAATTGTTGTGTGTCCAGTAGCTCTAAAAGTCAAGATGAGTGACCGTGCTTGGATGTATACCGGTCACACTGGTCAGAACAAATGGAGCGCTGAATGGTTCACAAAAACTAAGGGGTTTGTGCAAGCCGCATTTGCAAATGGCCAAAAGAAAACCTGGTGCCCCTGTTTCCGGTGCGGCAATTGGGAAAAGAAGACAGAGGCTGAAATGGGCAAACACCTGCAGAAGAGTGGTTTTACGCCCGATTATACGGTGTGGACATTTCATGGTGAGTCTGCCCAACGTGACCGAGCTGAGGTGGATCGTCATCGCACTGACGAGCATGGTACCGGGATGGAAAACATGGTGCAAGGCTATGATGATGCTCGGGATTCGGACGAGGAGATGGAGGAATCTGCAAAGGCCTTCAATGAAATGTTGGAGTCTTCGAAACGTCCGCTCCATGAGCACACTGAGCTTTGTCAGTTGGATGCCATCTCACAAGTAATGGCTCTGAAGGCTCAGTTCAACTTGGGCAGAGAATGCTATGATGCAATTATGATAGTATTTGGACGCTTTCTACCCAAAGGCCATGTAATGCCTGCAAACATGTACCAGTCGGACAAAATCCTCCGTGCACTGAAGATTCCCTATGAGAAGATACATGCCTGTGAGAAAGGATGTGCCTTATTTAGGCTTGACTATGCGGACTTGAACTATTGTCCCATTTGCAAGTCTTCCAGGTATATTGTGGTAGACAACGGTATGGGTGAGAAGACACAGACCAAAATCCCCGTTAGTGTTCTTCGGTATATGCCAATTGTACCAAGACTTCAACGTCTTTTCATGGTCGAAGAGACGGCCAGGCAGATGACATGGCACAAAACAGGCAAAAGAACCGAACTAGATGCAGATGGGAATCTGATGATGGTACACATATCGGATGGTGTTGCGTGGAAAAAGTTTGATGAATTACATGCTGACAAAGCGGCAGATCCAAGGCATCCTCAAGTCGGCATCAGCACGGATGGGTTCAGTGTGTTTGGTATGATGGCAGCCCAATACAGTTGTTGGCCCATATTTGTCTTTCCACTCAATCTCCCCCCCGGACAGATTATGCAAAGAAAGAACATTTTCCTGACGTTGATAATTCCAGGACCCAACTATCCGGGCAAAAATATGAATGTGTACATGCAGCCGCTTAAGGACGAATTGCAAGAAGCCTGGGATAATGGGTTCAAGACATACGACGCCTTTAGCAAACGGAACTTCATAATGCGTGTCTGGTACATGTACTCGACGCATGACTTGCCGGCGTATGCGCTATTCGTTGGCTGGTGTGTGCATGGAAGGTTCCCGTGCCCCACATGCAAGGGAGCTCTTGAGTTTCGTTGGCTTCAGGGCGGTCGCAAGTTTTCTTGCTTCGACATGCATAGACAGTTCCTGGATCCTCGCCATAAGTTCAGGAAAGACAAGAAGAACTTCATCAGGGGTAGAGTTGTTAAAAACTCTGCACCACCTGCATTGATAGGCCAACAGACCCTGGATCAGTTAAACACTCTCGAGCCAGATCCACAACGTCCAGGGTACTTCAAGGGGTATAATACTAAGCACGCGTGGACTGACAAAACATGCTTATGGGATCTGCCTTACTTCAAAGACCTCCTTTGCCCACACAACATCGACGTGATGCACACTGAGAAGAATATCGCCGAGGCACTTTTTGGTACATTGTTCGGCATAGATGGGAAGTCAAAGGATAATACTAAGGCTAGAGTCGATCTGGAGGCGCTATGTGATAGGCCGTTACAAAACATGAAAGAACCGAAAGGAAAGCAGAACTGGACAAAGCCAAAGGCATGGTTCAATCTTGGAAGGCCAGCTATGAGGGAAATTCTCTTGTGGGTGCAACAGCAGTTGATGTTCCCCGATGGGTATGCAGCGAATCTAAAGAGGGGAGCGAATCTTGATAAACTGAAGATATTTGGTCTCAAGAGTCATGATTGGCACATATGGATTGAGCGGGTAATGCCGGTGATGTTGCGTGGCATCATCCCTGAGGATGAATGGCTAGTACTGGCAGAACTCAGCTATTTCTTCCGTGTTCTTTGTGCGAAAGAACTATCGCCTGGCGTGCTAGAAGAAATGGAAGAGTTGGCGCCGGAGTTGATCTGCAAGTTAGAGAAGATCTTTCCACCGGGCTTCTTTAATCCAATGCAGCATTTGATTTTGCATCTCCCGACCGAGGCAAGATTGGGGGGGCCCGTGCAAAATCGTTGGTGCTACCCAACTGAGAGGATGCAGAAGACGCTTCGAGAAAAATGTAAAAATAAACATAGAATTGAAGCATCGATGGCTGAGGCATTCATCACAGAGGAGGCGGCAAACTTCGTAACAGCGGACTACGAAGCCAAAAATCGTCATTTGCATAATCCAAAGCCTCGGTACAATGCTGACGAGCCTAAAAAGGGTGGATCCAACCTCAGCCTATTCAAAGGGAATCTCGCACCAGCTAGTGTTTCACATCCAGTATCTTTGGATAACGAAGAATGGCGGACCATTTCGTTGTATATCTTCAACAACCTGATAGAAGTGCGGCCGTACATCGTGTAAGTTCTCGGTACATTGTTTCGCAACTTCTATTTCCTTTGAACTACTCTTATTCCTGGATATGTCATACAGTCGATACGTCGCCATATTCTCGTATGGAGCGGAGATCCAAAAGGATTCCGTCGAAGAGTATGAGCTTCTCGCAAAGCAAGGTGGTGGCTATCCCGGTTTCATCTCTTGGTTCAAACAAACGGCAATTTCTATTAGACAATTTCATTTCATTCCTAATTTGTGCATAATGCAACAATCCTTTCATATTAAACTTGTAGGCTAATTCAGAGTCTATGGACGCCGAATTGAGACAAGTCGCTAATGGTTTTGACAATAAGGTCCGTTCATTTGACAAGTACGACATCAACGGGTATCGCTTTCGTACCTATGGCAAAGAGCTATCTATGGCCGACCGAAAGTCTACAAATTGTTGTGTATCTGCTATCGGCGAAGGAGGTACCGAGTATTATGGGAGAGTTGAAGCAATTTATGAACTTCTGTTCTATGGTGAAAACCCACCAAATGTCGTAGTCTTCAAATGTTATTGGTTTCAGCCGAAGGAGACTAGAAGGACTCATGAACATATAGGGCTAGTTGAAATCAACCAAAGCACTCATTTAGATGTTCCTGATGTCTATATTATGGCTCAACAGGCAACCCAAGTATTCTATCTACCGTGGGCCTGCCAAACTAATCCAAATCTGAAAGGTTGGGATGTCGTTTATGAAGTGCCGCCACGTTCTAGACTTTCTCCCCCAAAGGAAGAGGATTATGAACCTCACATTAACCCAGACACATATGAAGGAGAATTCTTCCAAGAGACACGTCTTTCCAAAAAGCGTTTCAAGAACCGCTATACTTCACCCCAAAACATTGAAGTAGATAGCGACAATGAATCCAACATCACCCATAGGAGGAACAAGAAGAGCCGGAACAAGAAGAGGTTACTGCTGCGGATGACCTGTCAATGCTTGACCGATTACGTCAAGGTGGCCTTGCACATGTTGATGCCAATGAACCCTATGAGCCCATCATTGATTATAGTGATGATGATGATTATGCATTTATTGATGATACTGATCAAGATTATTAGTAGTGTCAGGTATTCAATTTTTTTATGTTGTACTTGATGATGATACACTTAAGTGATATACATATTATTATTCATGTCGGTACTTTTTTTTATGTTGTACTAATTTCGTTTATTCTTTGTCATGGCAGGTGTTGAAAGATGGTGGGCGCTGGTCGGGAGCGCGCCGAGGCCCCTTCTTCGTCGGCGCGTGGTGCGAGGTCTTCCATTCCACACGCACCTCTCCACCGAGCGTTGCTGGACAGTATGGCGACACCGCCGGGCCCTTCTTCGTCGACCGCGGTGCCCAGCAGGGACGAGGTAAGAAGAAGAGAGGAGCTGGAGTACGTGGTCGCGGGAGAGGACGTACGGTGGCTGCTAGGGCACCTTCCTCGCTGCCACCCCCAGCTGTTTCACCCGAGCACGTGACTGCTAGGGTGGACTCGTCTGAGGAGGAGGCTGCACAGACTCCGGTCTACGAGCCTCCGGTCCAGGAGTCTTCGGCCCACGAGCCTCAGGGCGACGGGCCTTCGGCCCATGAGACTTGGGCCCACGAGACCCCGGAGGAGCACACGTCTGGATGGGGTACCTAGCCGGGTCAGCCTGAGCATGGCGGGGAGCCGAGTGGCCATGCTGATGATGGCGGGGAGCCGACTGATGAGGAGGGGGAGGAGGGGGGCAACGTCTACCAGCGTGGTGCTACACGGCTCCCATCCGTGCCGGTGACCCGCGAGCAGAGGTGGTTGATTTTCCCTGATGGGGAGAGGTACGTAAGTGCATTTAATATTTTTGTACCTTCTGCATTCACGTTTCTTCAAATAACTAATGCGTTGGCCTTGTCATGCTGCAGGGGTTGGGACCACCATCATAGTGTCCGCCGGCCCAACTCTGTCCTTGGAGTTCTTTGCCGGCAAAACTTCCCGGGGTTTGTCACGTTGCCTGGTGAGGGTCGGCTTCCAGAGCTTGGATTGAGCTGGGAGCACTATGTGGCTGCCCCGGCCCCGCCAGATGAGATTATCGACGGTGTCGTGTGCGACACGAGGGCAGACATGGTGATCAGAAAGTTCTGGGTAATTTCTCCTTTACACATTTAAAAATCTTCAACTAGCTAGTTGTTAATTGTACTAATCAATATTGTCTCATTTGATTGCAGACATTCTACAAGTGTGAGGAGGGATACGAGGAGGACGCGGCACATGTTATCGAGAACGTCTACAAGCGCCTACTCCAGAACTTACGGCACGAGGCTCGGGTGCAGGCTGTTCGAGACTACTACGCCTTGCGTGGTATCAAGAAGACCAAGCCGGCGTGCCGCAATAAGTTCCTGAGTAAGGAGCAGTACATGAAGGTAATTCTTAAGGCCTTCTCTACTTAAGTTCCTTCATTTAGTAATTCTTAGCCGTAGCGCTCAAGTTTCTATTTGCTAACTTAGGCGCCTCCGAGATGGTGTGCGGATCGGATGGATTGTTGGGAGGTGTTGGTCGATGAGTGGTGCTCAAAACAATGGCTAGCCCTCCACAACGAGGCCAAGGACAAACGCCCCCAAATGGAAGGTGTGCCACACCATCAAGGCAGCTCCAACTTATATCAGTTCGGGCGCAACTGGGTATGTGGTTTGCTTCATGATTCATGCAATTCATTCATCATGCTAGCTTGAGCCCTTTAATTACTAATTTTCATTGTTTCTCTCTTTCAGGCATGCTACAATAAGGCGAATAAGGTGCCAGAGGTGTACGACCTGTATGCCATGGCCCACACTGCCTCTTTCAAGAAAGTCAAGGCTTTCTCTCAGTCTGACCTCGATGATGCAAACAACTTCACCAACATCTCCTCCAACAACCAGCTCGTGAGATATAGAGATGAGGGGAAGGTGAGGAAAGGGGAGGACTTTAACCCGAGCCAGGGTCCCATTGATCCAGAGCTGGTGATGATATCTGGTGGCGGGAGGTCCCATGGCTCCATAGCCATTGGAGATGGACTTATCCGTTGTCCTAGCACTCTCCCGGAGATCAAGGCGTGCCAGTCGAGCTCCGCTCCTGAGATAAGGCCTCGTGAACGGCCAGTGCAACTCGCCATCAGGGTTAGTGATACGTACTCAGTTATCTTTCTCCATTAATTACATTGTGTGCGCTTCCATCAATGATTACAAATGGTCATGTGAGTGGTGTTGCAGGCTGCTATACAGAGTGAGAGAGATAGAACGGAGAAACTTCTGGCGGAGGCGGCGGAGAGGCAGCGGGAGTTGGAGGAGAGGACGACAAAGATGATGGAGGAGGAGAGGGCACGGAATGACATGCAGGCAAGGGCCATGTACGAGCTCCTTGTGGTAAGTTTCTTCTACAGATTAGCCAAAACATTCATGTAGTGTTTGTCTCATTACTAACTAGTATGACTGAGTCGTCAAAACCAAATGTGCAGTCTGTGTGCGAGAAGACAGGTCAGACCGCTCCGCCGATGCCAGTGATTGCTCCTGGGACCACGGTGAGTTTTATTTGAATGGACATTACTTGCTAGTCTTAACATTTGAGTGTCATCATGCTAACAAGACATTGGAAATGATCTTTGGTGCAGCGTAACTCCAAACAAGCATCGCACGATCCTTCTCCATCTACTGACATGAGCCACCCCGCTCCTACACCTCCTGGATCTTGGTAAGTTTATCTAGTGTTTTGCTTAACACATGCATAAAGACCTAGACTTAGCTTTATTTCCTCCAATGCTTACCATAATGACCTAGACTTAGCTTCTTCTCCTCCAAAATGACTTAATAAGCTTACTGACCTCCAAAACCATCCATTTTACCTAAGTTAGCTCTAAAACGATCTGTACTTAGCTTACTTATGTCAAAAATTGCATAATTAGCTTAGTTAGCTCATAGACGATCCATTTTACCTAAGTTAGCTCTAAAATGACCCATTTTACCTAGGTTAGCTTATAAATGATCCAGTTCATCCAAGTTAGCTCAAAAATGACCCATTTTACCTAGATTAGCTCCTAAATGACCCATTTTACCTACGTTAGCTTTAAAATGTCCCATTTCACCTAGGTTAACTCCAAAATGACCCATCTTACCTAGGTTATCTCATAAACGATCCATTTCAACTAATTTAGCTCATAAACGATCCATTTCACCAAGTTAGCTAAAAAACGATCCATTTCACCTAAATTAGCTCTTAAATGATCCATTTCACCTAAGTTAGCTCAAAAAGATCCATTTCAACTAAATTAGCTCATGAATGATCCATTTCACCTAAGTTAGCTCAAAAATGATCCATTTCAACTAAGTTAGCTCATAAACGATCCATTTCACCTAAGTTAGCTAAAAAACGATCCATTTCACCTTAGTTACCTCAAAAACGATCCATTTGACCTTAGTTAGCTCATAAACGACCCATTTCAACCAAGTTAGCTCATAAATGATCCATTTCACCTTAGCTAGCTCATAAATGACCCATTTCAACATAGTTAGCTCATATATGATCCATTTCATGTAAGTTAGCTCATAAATGACATACTCTTCTTGTTCTAGTCTTCTTCTTGTTCTACTCTTCTTGTTCTAGTCTTCTTCTTGTTCTACTCTTCTTGTTCTAACTTTCTTATTTTTCATTTTGCAGATTTCATTCACTTGACGAAAGCTTGCATAGATGGAGTACTCCTTATCCCTTTCTCTGTTTCTTTTGTATCGTTGAACTATGCATGTATCGTTGGATGAAACTATTGTAATATATATGGTTGGATGCCTCTATGTTGAACTTGTTATGTATGATGGAACTATGCATGTAATATATATGGTTGGATGATGAAGTTATGTGTTGGATATCTTATATGTTTACTCTGTAATGGCCTTTTGAAATATATCTATATATTTCATATATATTTGTGATGAAAATTGTTGGATTTAATAAAAAACAGATAAAAGAGCCAACATGGCAGGCTCTTTGCCGTCTGCCACCGACGGCAACGGGCTCTTTGCCGTCTGCCGCGGACGACAAAGAAGACACGTGGCATCCAACTGTGCTTCCTGGGAGCTGACCCATTTGGTTAGTTTGCCTACAGTGGCAGACGACAAAGACTTTGCCATCAGTGGCGGACGGCAAAGAACCTGCCATGTAGTGACGTGAAGATGACATCATACGGCGGACGACAAAGACACTAGAAATTTTGCCGTCAGCAGCGGACGGCAAAGGCCTGCCATTAGCCACTTAACGGACTAACAACGCAATTATTGCCGTCCGCTCTCTTTGCCGTCCGCCGCAGACGGCAAAGGTCCTTTGCCGTCAGCCGCCAGGAAGCAGACGGCAAAGTAGCTGTTTACCGTAGCCTACTTTGCCGGAGCCTTTTGCCGTCCGCGGCTGACGGCAAAGGCCTTTGCCATCCATCGTTCATGCCTTTGCCGTCTGCCGTGGCAGACGGCAAAATAGCTGATTCCTGTAGTGAACTGCCATCATGACAATATGGCAACTGCCATCACACTATGATGGCAACTAGCACATACAGATGGCAACTTGTTCTTTCTCTCTTTTTCATGCACTTCAACTTGATGATCGTAGGAACATATATATTATCCTGTTTTTTCGTAAAATACCATGAGCGCAACTGATATTTCTTTCTTTTTAAAATTGCTGTACATCAGCTCATGTACGTCGACTGTCTTGATCTGTCCACCATGGATTTCACTGGGACAGGAGGCCCGCCGCCTATGCACAAATTTGCTATTTCTGCGTGGATTATCGATGATGTCAAGGCTGTGCTTGCTGCAGACAGGATAACTGATACCAAATATGGAAAACTGCAGGTTAGTTCTGGTTTCTTTCTCTACACGGCATTCTTACAAATTTTTGCGGCATAACATATCGTCGTGTGGCAACCGTCTATGGTTAACAAGAGATGACTACCTTTGTTAGTCATGGCTGTCTGAGTATGATATCCATGTCTCACTCCACATGGCAACTCTGTCATTCGTGCTGAAACTTATATTCACGTCTTCTTTTTTTGTTTGTATTTTGCAACGCATGAACTGCTAGTCAGTGTTCATCATTCTCTCTCTTACATCCTTGCCATTTTTTTGGTTTTTTCCAGCTGATGGCCAAGCATGCTATAGACTACAGCGTGTTTGGGGGGCCTCAAAACTTTGGAAAGTGGATGGACGTGCACCCAGCTCCGACTTGCCCTACTGAGGTAATCAAAGACATATATCTATGGTTGCCTTGCATTATTTTTGATGTCGTGCTAGTTACTGTAATATGGTTGGTCACTGCTGCTTCTTGTTTCGTGCACAGGCGAGGGCACCTATTGAGCATCTAATTGGGCAGTTTGCATCCGGAATGACCGGCTTGCTCGGGAAGTTGGTTGAGGGGTGGACGTCCCTTAATGGCTCCGACAGCGACGCGGTTGCGAGGCAGTTCACTACATTTGTCCCAGAACGAACACATTGGCCAACTGGTTGCCGTGGCCGGTATGACTACAACAGTTCCCAAGAGCTTGCTGACACACAAGATGAACTAGATGGAGACGCCGGTCTCAGCAAGGATAACGACGATGACATGGAGAACGTGCAACAGGACACCGATGATGATGAACATGTTGAAGTTCGTGCAGGTGGTAAGAAGGGCAAGGATGCACGAGATGTCCCTCCACCGGAGAAAGTCAAAGAACATACGGCTACAAGAGGTGAGGGGGTGTTGCCATCAAAGAGGGGGAGGGCTCCAGAGAATGTTGCACAGGGTTCTCCTGGCAAGAGGTCTAGGACCGATCCTATAGCTACTAGGAGGAGGTTCGACTTTAATTTTAGTTTTTTGTTTTGTCTACATTTTTGGATCAGACGGATCACTTTTTGTATTTGTTTTTGCTAAGCGCGGCAACGAGTTTGCTGTCTGACAATTGCCACCTCTTGTTTCCTCCATCTTATACGTGTAGGGAGGCGACAGCTGGTGGATGAGCAGTTACGGAGAAACAGGCACCAACGCCAACCCGTGTTTCTGCTCGGTTGAACAAAGGTGCCCCCATTGCTGGTGACACCCCTTCCACCAGGTCATCTCCTCGTACGACGACGTCCAACACCAGGGATCCTGTCATGCTGCCAGACCTGAGAAAGCCAGTGAAGAAGTAGGTTTTCCATGTGCTTTCATTGACGTAGTGCTATATTTTTTGATTTTTCAATGCATCCGTTTAGCTTGCCACATGGGCTTCTGTCATCGTCCCCACATGGGCAACTGCTGTTTTTCAAATGATTTCCTTCCCTTTTTAACTGCATGGCAATTCCTGCTTGTTTTTACATGGCAACTGCTATCTAGGCCAAATGGCAACTCTTATTGTACCTACATGGCAACTGCCATCTTTCCATTGGCTAGTGTGCTCATCCCATACCTAGTTTTGAAATTGCATTCCTGGCATATCAGACATTTTTATCATTCTTCAAGTTGGCTAGCATGCCAACTCTTGCTGGATTTGCATGGCAACTACTAACTATATGCCACATGGCAACTCATATTCCCCTTACATGGCAACTACCAGCTTTTCCACCTATTTTTCATTTTTTAGATTTTATACCATGGCAAATATTTTTTTGTTCATTTTTAATACCTTTTTCATGTGCTTTTCTTTTTTCCAGGGTGAAGAAGACTACTTCACGCGGGGCCAAGCATATCATTAGGGACCCACTCGAACGCCTTCATTCCAAGTTGTCAACAGGGGGCAACTCAGATGTTCATGAGGCGCCAATCAACAAAACTGCTGCTGCACCGCAACTGTTCCCACTAACTCTGACGCAAGTGGCCGACCATCTCTGCCGGTTGCAGATGTGCAGGTTAGAACAACAGGCATCCGTACATCGGGGAGTGACGAGTCGGTATCTGCCAGGACAGCTGAAATATTGCCAACTCTTCTGGCAATGAAGGATGCTGCTGTGAGCCATGCCACCCCATCAGCAAGCGTTGAAGTGGACGCTCCCGAGACCAACCTAAGCAAGGAAGATTCCCGCTCATCTGACACTGATTCCAAGCGCGTGCGTGGTGGCACTCCTGTGTCCACGACAGAAGTGGCTGAGGCGGCAGTTCATAATGATGTGCCATCTGCAGGTGAGAGTCTTGGCACAACAGCACCAGCTCCTGTCGGTGCAGATACTGCTAAGGCGACTGTTTCGCGTGCTGGTCTTCCACCGAGGCGTCGTAGCCCCCGCAAGCAATCAACAGACATACCCAACGCACCAGCTGTAGCTAGGAGCAGCAGAGATGAGTCTGGTTATGTTCCTGCGTCCACATTGTTCCCGCCACCTGCCAAAAGCAATGTGATGGAGAAACCGGAAGACTGGAGCACAACTGATGCAGGTGTCAAGCTGGGCACGAGTGACGCAGGTGAACGTCCGGAGCAGACTGCGCCTTTACCCGCAGTGGAAATCCCCAGCTTAAATCTGCGCACTTCCAGGCTCCCAGTCAATGTTGGTGTCCCCTACAGCCCAAACAAGAAGATTGTCAAGGAAGTTGCGGCTGATACCGCTGACAACATGCCCCGCCCTACAAATAAGCCCAATCATTTTGTAGCGGCTGATTCAGATATGTTTGTTGATCTTTCACCCTTGTATTCTGCCCCACAAGTTGTTCGCGGTCCGGCCAGTAGGCATGAGAGGCACCCAATGGCCTTTACCCCACCGAGCTTCAGCCCTGGCATCAGTCAAGATCAACCAGTGGTGGCAGATCCTATGCCAGTTGCCTTTGCTTTGCCGGGAGGCATGCCCGCGATGATGGCGCAACCAATGGTCGAGGGCAGGAAGGCTGTCAAGTTCACAGAGCCGATCGTCCAAGGTACATTTTCTTATGTGCTTATCATTTTCTTGTATACATCTGTGTAGTCTGACTTTTGCCCCAAGCCTTTTTTTGGGTTTCTCACTTGTGATGGCAACTGTTATGTGATGACATGACAACTGGATTTGCTGCACCATGTCACCTACATTTTTTTGTTGCCATGCTGCATTTTACATTCAGCAATCACATGGCACCTAAAGTTGATTCAACATGGCAACTGTAGTTGTTGTCACATGGCAACTACAGTGCAATACACATGGCAACTAGATTTGCTGCACCATGTTACCTGTATTTTTGTTTCCATGCTGCATTTTCCATTCGGCAAGCACATGGCAACTGGAGTTGACACAACATGGAAACTATAGTTGCTGTCACATGGCAACTACAGTGCACTACACATGGCAACTAGATTTGCCTCCACATGGCAACTCCCTACTTTTTGTACATACATTTCACATCAAGCCCCCTATCTTTTTCACATTCCATTTTATTTTGTTTTCCAGGTATCCTAACCCACTTTTTTGATCCTTGCAGGCACCCCTGAGGAGATTTCACCGTCACTTGATGAAGCTTACCGTAGGATCAAGGAGGCAGCATTACAGAGGAGGTCCTCACGAGGTCGGGGGCAATCAAGTTCCAATGTGCCTGCAGATACGGTATCTGAGGATACCATTAGGAGTGCCACCCCTGGTTCTATGAGGCAGCAGAGGGTAGTTCACCCACCTCCCGCGGAAGACTACGAGCCCGAAGTCAGGGCCACAAAGGAACATACCTAGCTGTACGATATTGTCAAGCGATTTGGAAATGCGAGGGTCAGCAGCAAGCACATGAAGGAGCTGAAAGCGTAATGACCACATTTTGCTTTGCTCTTTCTACCATTCATATTTTTTTCTACTTTCTATATATGATCCGCTTACGTTTTAGTTCATCCTTTTTTACTTAGTAGACATGATTCTTTCATGTTATATCATTTTCATACAGCTCATGTTTGGACAGAACCAAGGTCATTCAATGCGAGGCAACGTACGTCAACCTGGGTGATCTTGCCGAGTCCGTGAGGCCAAACGGTAAAATGTCGAAGAATGTAGTTGCATGCGGGATTGACTACATCAATAAGCATATGGATATCTGTCCCGACAAAACAATCATGCATTATAGTGTGACCTGCAAAATATGGGATGGTGACTTCCACCACAAAATCCTGAGGATGAATTTTGCTCAACACGGTCAATTCAAGCTCACACTGAAGAAATATGTGAGTACTCCTTCCCTGTTTGCACTTTTTTCACATGGTATGGTTTTTTGCCATTATCTACACTCTGTTTATGTGGCAGATGTTTCATGCGGCATCAACTGCCGTGCAAACTGACTTTTTGATTTTTGCATCCCGTGCAAACTATGTGGCAACTTCAAAGTAAAATACACGGAAAATTTTGTTCATACATGGACGGCAACTTTCTTTCAACTACCCACTATAACTAAACATTCTACGTGATTCTACTTTTTTTGTCCCTCAGCTGTTCTTCATGTGAACTCTGCTTCTCATTTTCTTCAGTTTTACATGCAGGTCATGTTCCCCATGTTCCAGGAGTTTGCACCACACGACCCAGACGACAAGTGTGGTCACCACTACGCGATCTATCTTGACCTGAAGAACCAACGCTTTGAGGTGCTTGATTCAATGCGTTCGGCAGCCGATGCAGACCTTACTTCGCATGCTGAATTCTTCATCAACAACGTCAAAGAGACATGGAACCGTCACTACGAAAACTCAAAGGTCCAGATCAGTCATTTCCCAATTGAGTAGGTGGAGACTACAAAACAGGGGAACACGTAATTTCCTACCCCTCCCCTTCATGTGTCATTTTACATCAATCCCACCCCTCTTTGGTGTTACATATGAATTGAATTTTATCATTGATATGTCTGTCCTTTTTGCGAGTTCACCTGACTCTTTTTCTTTGTGCAGGACGGACTGTGGCTTTCACATGTTGGAATACCTTGCAAAGTGGGAAGGTAGACTTGTTCCCGCTGTCAATGCTGCAACGGTTGTTGAGCTCCGGAAATTGTACACATGGAACTGGTTGACGAATGAAGATTTCAACAAGCGGTCCGGTGGACGTGAGTTCGTGGAGGAAGCTGTCAAGAAAGTCTTCAAGAAGTACAAGTGATCACGTGGCGTTACACACCGGACGCATACCTTACATTCTGTTGCCGAGGAATGTAAGGTACTACCGTTTGTTCTTCTCAAAAACTATGTTTGTGTTCTATTCTATGACTGCAACCCCGAGTAGTCTAGTACGCAGTGGTGGTTCGTGAGTGACATTTGAATATTTTCTGTAATATTTCGTGTGGACGTGAACCTATTTCAGGTGTGTTAGTAGATACGTTTTATGTTTATCATTATTATTTGTGGTTTCATCGTTTGCACCACCAGGTTGCTGCTTCGAATGCGTGCACTATGTTCTAAAACATGGCAACTATAGTTCATCAGACATGGTTATTAAAAGTCATCATCATTTTTTCATTTGGCTGTTTTGCTTCTTCTTTTTCATTGCTAACTGCACCGGCTACCATGGTAGTTTTGATCATGTAGCCGTAACCTTTTCTGCGGTTGATGCACGTTACGCTTTTTCAACTTTGTTTCCCATATATTGCACACAACACAGCATGGGTGACTAAAGCGTGTCGAATTATCATGAAAATATACGCGATGTAGAGTCATTACAAATAACATGGCATTTTTCAGTATAGCTAACAGGGCAGATTCAGTACAAAGAACACGGCAGATTCAACATAAACAAGATGGTAGACCCAGTATATTTACCATGATAGATTCAGTATAAAATATCATGGCATATTTAGTACAAAATAGCATGGTAGATTAAACACATATAACATGGCAGATCAAGCACACACAAGATGGCAACTGCAGTTACCGATTCAATGCATTTTTCCTGCAACTTCTGATGCCCCTCAAGAGTCAGTCTCCCATTTCTAGAAAAAATTCACAACATCTAGGTTACAAAACAAAATGTCCCCAAGGACCATGTCACAGCACCCCAATTTTGCTTATGGATTGCCTGTCCCTTTCTTCATTTTCTTGTGTTTTGCTTGAATCTCCAATCCCGATTTGTACCTTATCTCTTTTGGACGTCCCTTTGTGATGGAACGGGGTGGGTTCCTGACCTGGGTTTGTGTGCTTGCTGTTCTAGATCCTATCTCCAAGTTTTTAGATGATGGCCCCGTGGACGAAGGCACACTTGATGTGCGGGGGAACCTGTGTAAGGCTTCCTCAGCTTTCCTCTTCTTGATCTCATCAAGCTCTCTTTTCAGGGCCTTCCCGTGTTTTTCTACGACTCTCGCTGTCTCATCACTCTTGCACGCTTCATCAATTAGCTCAGCATAGTTCTTTGTCAGCACAACGTTCCTCACGGCTTCCATGGTTGACTCACGTCTCTCGTCATGCATAGCCAGAACTGCGTTTGTTGTCTGCGGCGCCAACGCGTTGTCAGCGTCCCAAGTCCACCGCCGCCTTATGAAATGGCGGGGCATCCATGTCACATCGTTCATGTCCATTACTTTTAGTATGTGACAACACACAATGCCGTCCCGTTCAAACTTGCAGCATTGGCAGTAGTATTCACCTTGGCCGATTGAGGCTTTCACGAAGTAGTTCCTTCCTTTATCTGGGTCTTCAGGTTCTGAATCTGACATGCCCAAAATAGAACACACCTTGAACGTATGTTCGTCCACCTGGAAAGCCGTGAACATGCTGGCACGCTTTATTTTTTCCTGGAATCTGCAAGTTTTGTGTGTTTTCTGTTAAACTATCGTGCACCCAGTACATTTGCTTCTCCCACAGATGAGCAAGTGTCTCGTTGTCTGGGACTTGATATGTTTCAATCATGGCCATCCAGCTCCTTTCAAAGTCCTCCACCGTCAAGCTGTGGTCCACGCACAGCTCGAATGCCTTGTGCATCTCTGGAAGGTCAGCAAAGAACGGTCCTAGCATCTCCTCAGCCTTCTTTATAATGTGCCACCTGCAGTGCCTATGCACTGCTAACAGAAAAGACCTCATCTATGCCTGCACGCATGCTAAAATCCTGGTCTGTTATTATGTTCATCGGAGCAAGTCCATCCATGCACTCCAAGAAGGTCTTGAACAGCCAAACGTACCGATCCGTGTCTTTGTTCCGAACGAGCCCGCATCCAAACTGCAACGACTGATTGTGGTTATTTATTCCTATGAATGGGGCGCATGGCATCTTGTACATATTAGTGAGATACGTCGCGTCGAATGAAATGCAATCTCGGAAATGTTTGTAGGCTCTCCTTGCAGCACCATCCACCCAATACATGTTCCTGACACGGTCCTCATCGTCCAACCTTATCCTGTAGAAGAAATCTAGATCTTCCTTCGCTTTCTCATCGAAGTAGGCCATTGTGGCCTCTATGTCAGCCAACTTGCTCTCTCTATGGTACTTTGCCTTTAGGTTTGTGACGTCAGCTGGTATGTAGGGCATGCTACTCAGAGTCCTGTTTTTGCTGTGGATGAGTGAGAGTATCTGGACCATTCTTGATGGACCGACGTTACATTCATGTAGCAGCTTTATGAATTTCTTCTCGAGGGGGGTGAATCCTCTGTGGGCGGTCAGAAATTTCACCAGGTCGAACTTCTTTATGAGTTTGTGGTTGTGCTCGTCAAAATATTCAGTGACCACCCACTGTGCTCCATCTACGTTTAGCTTACACCGGACAGGGCATTCGGTCTTGAGAATGATACCTCTCTTTCGTTCCGGAACGACAGGCGCAACACCTTTCCCCTTCTTGTTCCTTCGTGCCTTGTGGCACCTCATCTCACCTCTGCTGTACTCGTTAGTTTTCTTAATTTTCCTATGGTATTCGGTGTTGACCGCAAACCCATGGAACTTTGCATATGTTTGGTAGAATTCTGCTTCTGTGAACGATTCAAATCTCTGCCCAATTATGGTGGTGAGGTACCATGATCTCCGATTGCCCACCATCTTCATCCACTTGTGCTTCGTCATCAGTTTCATCATTCACTTTAGTATCAGCGGCAGTTTCATCTACTTGAGTGTTGCCAGTGCTTGTGTTCAAAGGGGTGCCTGTCGGCATTGCTGGAATGATTGCCATTTCCGACTCTGACTCAACATTGTTTACGGCATGATTGTTGGCTGGCTGGTGGAACGCGTCCTCTGTGCGCTCAAAGCTCCCCGCAGTAGATGTCCCCGCGCCGCTGTTCACTGTAGTTGTAGGCCCTGTAATAGAAAAAACAGGTACGAGTGTAAGATTTTGCTTGAATAACATGTTTATTTGTAACGAATCACATCAACTTCAAGTGATTTGGCATGACATCATTCAAACAACAAGCCGTGAGTCTGCCTGTGGACATGCATGGCAACTGTAGTTGTCCAGTCATGACAGCTACAGTCCAACAAACATGGCAACTATTGTTTGCCAATGCACGACAACCAGCTCCTTTTTAGTACGAAAACTTGGATTCTATATGCATGGCAGCTGCAATCCTACATACATGGCAAATACTGCTGCCAATACATGGCAACCAGTGTGTTCTAGCATCAAAACTTTGCATTCTAGGCTTGAGCTCACTAGGCAAATGTGATCAACCAGTAGTGCTACACACATGCTTCTAGCAGTTGGCAAATTTCCGAAGACAATATATGACTCATTGCACACAACCACTTGTTAGTGTTTTATGCTTGATTTTGTCCACCATCACTGATACAATCTTCTTTTTTCGTCACGTGCTATTTGCCACAAAAACAAATGTAGTGCTCTTTTTGTGGTCCAATTTTTTCCTTACCTTGTTGTGCTGCATGTGCCCATGTTGTGTGGTCTGTCACACCAAATTGACGTGCTCTATCTGCAATCTGTGAAGCTTGCCATGAGACGTTTGTCGGGGTACCACCACCGTAATAACCTGTAAGCATCGTAGTAGTTGGTCAATACATGGCAACTTCAGTTTGTGCTGGCATGGCAACTGTAGTTGTCCTGGCATGGCAACTGCAGTTGTTCCTCCATGGCAACTACAGTTGTCCAGGGAGGCAACAACAGTTGTCCAGGGATGACAACTGCAGTTATTCATTCATGGCAATTTCAGTTGTCCAGTCATGGCAACTGTAGTTGTCAACTATGCTCCTTGTGCTAATTCACCGTCCGCCACTTCACTTTTTGTGGACTCACCTGTGTATGACATCGATGGCAGGTACATGGGTGCTGCCTGCTGCCACATGCTGCATGAAGGCTCTGCGTTTCCCCTCGACATAACTCGTGAGTCTTTTGCCAACCTTTGCAAGTTTATTTTTCATGTCCAGACCAGTATGTGTTCTTTTTCGTATGCGTTACCTTGATTAGCCATATTAGCTAGTTGAAGTTGGCTGTCCGTACATTTGTCAGTGTTAGCACCCTACGACTGAACTTGCCACGGATCCCCCATGAGTGTGGTTTGGTCATAAGAACCTGCGAAAAAATGACAGTGTAGGACATAAGTAGAATGTCATCTTCATCGTCGCGAACATGGAAAATGTTCTTTTCTTTTGTTATCATGCATCATACCAATGCCTGCATACTGTTCTAGTAGTGGCAGCAACGGCCCTGCAGAAATGAGTTGACTGTACTCTGATGCATCCCAAGGGGGCATTTCTGGTCTTTAAGAACCCCAAGTATCAGCGCCATCTTTGTGATTCATTCTTTTCCGCGTCTCGTTTCTGCCAATGTGCTCTCAACCACTATCTTTTCTAAAATCTGGGTGCTAGCTATCTGTTTGATTTGATGGCATCGGCCTATACAATAGGATGGCAAGCAATAAGTTGACAGAGTGGCAGTTGACGACAATGATAGGTGGCAACTGACGTTAGACACCAGTGGCAATTAATTTCCACCCCCCATTTATTCCAAATTTCTCATTTTTTTCTCTCCCTTTTTATGGATTCCTACACATCCATTTCATTTACCAACTACATGCATCAATCTACTGAGAACTTACGGTTATCTCTAGCGTAGTACATGGCAGATCTAGTGTATTCTTCTTGGCAACTGTGAAGACACACAACCTATGTAGTGTTTTACCCCTGTAGGATGGATCTAGTTGCCACCTTCGTCGGTAATTTTGCAATTTTCTGCCCAGAAGAAGGATGAGAAGCAGTAGGGAGGTCGGGAGATTCACCTGCTTTTAGCTGGTCGTCTTTGGAGGGCGTTGTTGGAGTGGGGGAGATAAGGGGTGTGGTTTGTGGTGGGTAGGCCCTACGGATCTGCTCTACGGATCTGCTCTGGTTGCCATGGCAACCAGAGAAGGCCGACGATGGAGGTAGGGGCTCGGGAGGTGGGAGAAGATAGCGGCAGTTAGGATTGGGGATCGATCAGAGGCCGGGACGGCTGGGTCGTGCGGGCTGCTGGGTCCTCTGGCCCGTACGTGCGGGCGGGGTTGCCACACACCGGACGTGCGGGCAGTGCCTTTGCGCGCTCGGACGCGGTCATGCAGGCTGGTTCTGTTGGGGAACGTAGCAGAAATTCAAAATTTTCCTACGTGTCACCAAGATCTATCTATGGAGAAACCAGCAACGAGGGGAAGGAGAGTGCATCTACATACCCTTGTAGATCGCTAAGCGGAAGCGTTCAAGAGAACGGGGTTGAAGGAGTCGTACTCGTCGTGATCCAAATCACCGGAGATCCTAGTGCCGAACGGACGGCACCTCCGCGTTCAACACACGTACAGCCCGGTGACGTCTCCGATGCCTTGATCCAGCAAGGAGAGAGGGAGAGGTTGAGGAAGACTCCTTCCAGCAGCAGCACGACGGCGTGGTGGTGGTGGAGTAGCGTGGTACTCCAGCAGGGCTTCGCCAAGCACCGCAAGAGATGAGGAGGGAGAGGGGTAGGGCTACGCCAAGAAGGAGAGGAACTCGTGTGTCTTGGGCAGCCCAAACCTCAAGTATATATAGGGGGAGGGGAGGGGCTGCGCCCCCACCTAGGGTTCCCTCCCTAGGGGTGGCGGCAGCCCCCAGATCCTATCTGGGTGGCGGCCAGGTGGAGGGGGAGAGGGAGGCGCACCAGGCATGGGCCCTAAGGCCCATCTGCCCTTAGGGTTTGCCCCCTTTCCTCCCCTTAGGCGCCTTGGGCCCTTGTGGGGGGGGGGGGCGCACCAGCCCACCTAGGGCTGGTCCCCTCCCACACTTGGCCCATGCAGCCCTCCGGGGCTTGTGGCCCCACTTGGTGGACCCCCGGGACCCTCCTGGTGGTCCCGGTACGTTACCGATAAACCCCGAAACTTTTCTGGTGACCAAAACAGGACTTTCCGTATATAAATCTTTACCTCCGGACCATTCCGGAACTCCTCGTGACGCCCGGGATCTCATCTAGGACTCTGAACAACATTCGGTAACCATGTATATCTATTCCTTATAACCCTAGCATCATCGAACCTTAAGTGTGTAGACCCTACAGGTTCGGGAACCATGCAGACATGACCGAGATAACTCTCTGGTCAATAACCAACAGCGGGATCTGGATACCCATGTTGGCTCCCACATGTTCCACGATGATCTCATCGGATGAACCATGATGTCAAGGACTTAATCAATCCCGTATACAATTCCCTTTGTCTAGCGGTACGATACTTGCCCGAGATTCGATCGTCGATATCCCGATACCTTGTTCAATCTCGTTACCGGCAAGTCTCTTTAATCGTTCCATAACACATCATCCCGTGATCAACTCCTTGATCACATTGTGCACATTACGATGATGTCCTACCGAGTGGGCCCAGAGATACCTCTCCGTTTACACGGAGTGACAAATCCCAGTCTCGATTCGTGCCAACCCAACAGACACTTTCGGAGATACCTGTAGTGTGCCTTTATAGCCACCCAGTTACGTTGTGACGTTTGGCACACCAGAGTATTCCTACATTATCCGGGAGTTGCACAATCTCATGGTCTAAGGAAATGATACTTGACATTAGAAAAGCTTTAGCATACGAACTACACGATCTTTGTGCTAGGCTTAGGATTGGGTCTTGTCCATCACATCATTCTCCTAATGATGTGATCCCGTTATCAACGATATCCAATGTCCATGGTCAGGAAACCGTAACCATCTATTGATCAACGAGCCAGTCAACTAGAGGCTTACTAGGGACATGGTGTTGTCTATGTATCCGCACATGTATCTGAGTTTCCTATCAATACAATTCTAGCAGGGATAATAAACGATTATCATGAACAAGGAAATATAATAATAACTAATTTATTATTGCCTCTAGGGCATATTTCCAACAGTCTCCCACTTGCACTAGAGTCAATAATCCAGTTCACATCGATATGTGATTAACACTCAAGGTCACATCCCCATGTGACTAACACCCAAAGGGTTCTGGGTTTGATCATGTTATGCTTGTGAGAGAGGTTATAGTCAACGGGTCTGAACCTTTAAGATCCGTGTGTGCTTTACAAATCTCTATGTCATCTCCTAGATGCAGCTACCACGTTCTATTTGGAGCTATTCCAAATAACTATTCTACTATACGAATCCATTTTACTACTCAGAATAATCTGGATTAGTGTCAATGTTTGCATCGGCGTAACCCTTTACGACGATCTCTTTTACCACCTCCATAATCGAGAAAATTCCTTAGTCCACTAGTTACTAAGGATAACTTTGACCGCTGTCCTGTGATCCATTCTTGGATCACTCTGGTACCCCTTGACTGACTCATGGCAAGGCACACTTCAGGTGCGGTACACAGCATAGCATACTGTAGAGCCTACGTCTAAAGCATAGGGGACGACCTTCGTCCTTTCTCTTTATTCTGCCGCGGTCAGGTTTCGAGTCTTACTCAATGTTCACACCTTATAACACAGCCAAGAACTCCTTCTTTGCCGATCCATTTTGAACTCATTCAAAATCTTGTCACGGTATGTATTCATTTGAAAGTACTATTAAGCGTTTTGATCTATCCTTATAGATCTTAATGCTCAATACTCAAGTAGCCTAATCCAGGTTTTCCATTGAAAAACACTTTTCAAATAACTCTGCATGCTTTCCAGAAATTCTACATCATTTCCGATCAACAATATGTTAACAACATATACTCATCGGAAATTCTATAGTGCTCCCACTCACTTCTTTGGAAATACAAGTTTCTCATAAACTTTGTATAAACCCAAAATCTTTGATCATCATCAAAGCATATATTCCAACTCCGAGATGCTTACTCCAGTCCTTAGAAGGATTGCTCGAGCTTTGCATACTTGTTAGCATCTTTCAGGATTGTTAAAAAACTTCTGGTTGTATCACATACAACCTTTCCTCAAGAAAATCGTGAGGAAACAATGGTTTTTGACATCCTATCTGCAAGATTTCATAAATAATGCAGTGACTGCTAATATAATTCCAACAGACTCTTAGCATCGCTACGAGTGAGAAAGTCTCACCGTAGTCAACTCCTTGAACTTGTCGGGAAACATCTTAACGACAAGTCGAGCTTTCTTAATGGTGACATTTACCATCATTGTCCGTCTTCCTTTTAAAATCCATCTGTACTCAACAGCCTTACGACCATCGAGCCGTTCTGCCAAAGTCTACACTTTGTTTTCATACATGGATCCTCTCTCGGATTTTATGGCCTCGAGCCATTTATCGGAATCCGGGCCCACCATCACTTCTCGATAGCTCGTAGGTTCATTGTTTTCTAGCAACATGACTTCCAAGACAGGATTACGTACAACTCTGAAGTAGTACGCATCCTTGTCGTCCTACGAGGTTTGGGAGTGACTTGATCCGAAGTCTCATGATCAATATCATAAGCTTCCACTTCAATTGGTGTAGGTGCCACAGGAATAACTCTTTGTGCCCTGCTATACACTAGTTGAAGTGACGGTTGAATAACCTTATCAAGTCTCCACTATCCTCCCACTCAATTCTTTCGAGAGAAATCTTTCCTCGAGAAAGGACCCGATTCCAGAAACAATCCCTATTGCTTTCGGATCTGAATTAGGAGGTATACCCAACTGTTTTGGGTGTCCTATGAAGATGCATTTTATCCACTTTGGGTTCGAGCTTATCAACCTGAAACTTTTTCACATAAGCGTCGCAGCCCCAAACTTTTAAGAAACGACAACTCAGGTTTCTCCAAACCATAGTTCAAACGGTTTCGTCTCAACGGAACTACGTGGTGCCCTATTAAAGTGAGTGCGGTTGTCTCTAATGCCTAACCCATGAACGATAGTGGTAATTCGATAAGAGACATCATGGTGCGCACCATATCCAATAGGGTGCAACTATGATGTTCGGACACACCATCACACTATGGTGTTCTAGGCGGTATTAGTTGTGAAACAATTTCCACAGTGTCTTAATTGTGTGCCAAACTCGTAACTCAGATATTCATTTCTATGATCATATCATAGACATTTTATCCTCTTGTCACGAAGATCTTCTACTTCACTCTGAACTTACTTGAACCATTCAATAATTCAGATTTGTGTTTCATCAAGTAAATATACTCAGTATCTACTTAAATCATATGTGAAGTAAGAATATAACGATATCCACTGCGTGCCTCAGCACTCATTGGACTGCACACATCAAAATGTATTACTTCCAACGAGTTGCTTTCTTGTTCCATCTTACTGAAAACGGGGCTTTTCAGTCATCTTGCCCATGTGGTATGATTTGCATGTCTCAAGTGATTCAAAATCAAGTGAGTCCAAACGATCAATCTGTATAGAGTTTCTTCATGCATATCTACCAACAAACATGGTTCGCATGTCTCAATCCTTTCAGAAAATGAGTGAGTCCAAAGATCCATCAACATGGAGGTTCTTCATGCGTTTTATACCAATATGACTCAAATTGTAGTGCCACATTTGTGTGGTACTATCATTACTATCTTATACCTTTGGCATGAAAATGTGTATCACTACGATCGGGATGGTATTATTCAAATAAACAGAGTAACCATTATTCTCCTTAAATGAATAACCGTATCGCGATAGACATAATCGAATCATGTCTATGCTCAACGCAAACACCAAATAACAATTATTTAGGTTTTAATACCAATCTCGATGGTAGAGGGAGCGTACGATATTTGATTAACCTTGGAAATACTTCCAAGACATATCGTCATCTCACCTTGTAGCTAGTCTCCGTTTATTCCGTAGCCTTTTGTTTCGAGTTACTAACACTTGGCAACCGAACCGGTATCTAATACCCTGGTGCTACTAGGAGTACTAGTAAAGTACACATTATAATGCATATCCAATATACTTCTGTCGATCTTGCCAGCCTTCTCATCTACCAAGTATCTAGGGTGGTTCTGCTTCAGTGACTGTTCCCCTTATTACAGAAGCACTTGGTCTCGGGCTTGGGTTCAACTTTGGGTTTCTTCACTAGAACAACAGCTGATTTGTCGTTTCATGAAGTATCCCTTTTTGCCCTTGCCCTTCTTGAAACTAGTGGTTTCACCAACCATCAACAATTGATGCTCCTTCTTGATTTCAACTTTTGTGGTGTCAAACATCGCGAATATCTCAAGGATCATCATATATGTCCCCGATATATTATAGTTCATCATGAAGCTCTAGCAACTTGGTGGTAATGACTTCGGAGAACCATCACTATTTCATCTGGAAGATCAACTCCCACTCGATTCAAGCGATTGTTGTACTCAGACAATCTGAGCACAAGCTCAACAATTGAGCTTTTCTCCCTTAGTTTGCACACTAAGAAAAATCGTCGGAGGTCTTATACCTCTTGACGTGGGCACGAGCCTGAAATCCCAATTTCAGCCCTCGAAACATCTCATATGTTTCGTGACGTTTTAAAACGTCTTCGGTGCCTCAACTCTAAACTGTTTAACTGAACTATCACGTAGTTATCAAAATGTGTATGTCAGATGTTCGCAACATCCACAGACGACGTTCGAGGTTCAGCACACTGAGCGGTGCATTAAGGACATAAGCCTTCTATGAAGCAATGATGACAATCCTCAGTTTATGGACCTAGTCCGCATAATTGCTACTATCAACTTTCAACTAAATTTTCTCTAGGAACATATCTAAACAGTAGAACTGAAGCGCGAGCTACGACATAATTTGTGAAGACCTTTTGACTATGTTCAGGATAATTAAGTTCATCTTATGAACTCCCACTCAGATAGACATCCCTCTAGTCATCTAAGTGATTACATGATCCGAGTCAACTAGGCCATGTCCGATCATCACGTGAGACAGACTAGTCAACATCGGTGAACATCTTCATGTTGATCGTATCTACCATACGACTCATGCTCGACCTTTCGGTCTCTTGTGTTCCGAGGCCATGTCTGTACATGCTAGGCTCGTCAAGTTAACCTAAGTGTTTTGCATGTGTTCCGAGGCCATGTCTGTACATGCTAGGCTCGTCAACACCCGTTGTATTCGAACGTAAGAATCTATCACACCCGATCATCACGTGGTGCTTCGAAATGACGAACTTTCGCAATGGTGCACAGTTAGGGAGAACACTTTCTTGAAATTTTAATGAGGGATCATCTTATTTACTACCGTCGTTCTAAGCAAATAAGATGCAAAAACATGATAAACATCACATGCAATCAAATAGTGAGATGATATGGCCAATATCATATTGCTCCTTTTAATCTCCATCTTCGGGGCTCCATGATCATCATCGTCACCGGCATGACACCATGATCTCCATCATCATGATCTCCATCATTGTGTCTCCATGAAGTTGTCTCGCCAACTTATAACTTCTACTACTATCGCTACCGGTTAGCAATAAAGTAAAGTAATTTCATGGCATTGTTCAATGACACGCAGGTCATACAATAAATAAAGACAACTCCTATGGCTCCTGCCGGTTTTCATACTCATCGACATGCAAGTCGTGATTCCTATTACAAGAACATGATCAATCTCATACATCACATACCATTCATCACATTCTTCTTGGCCATATCACATCACATAGCATACCCTGCAAAAACAAGTTAGACGTCCTCTAATTGTTGTTTGCATGTTTTACGTGGCTGCTATGGGTTTCTAGAAAGAACGTTTCTTACCTACGCAAAAACCACAACGTGATATGCCAATTGCTATTTACCCTTCATAAGGACCTTTTTCATCGAATCCGATCCGACTAAAGTGGGAGAGACAGACACCCGCTAGCCACCTTATGCAACTAGTGCATGTCAGTCGGTGGAACCAGTCTCACGTAAGAGTACGTGTAAGGTCGGTCCGGGCCGCTTCATCCCACAATGCCGCCGAATCAAGATTGGACTAGTAACGGTAAGCATATTGAACAAGATCAACGCCCACAACTACTTTGTGTTCTACTCGTGCATAGAAACTACGCATAGACCTAGCTCAGGATGCCACTGTTGGGGAACGTAGCAGAAATTCAAAATTTTCCTGCGTGTCGCCAAGATCTATCTATGGAGAAACCAGCAACGAGGGGAAGGAGAGTGCATCTACATACCCTTGTAGATCGCTAAGCGGAAGCGTTCAAGAGAACAGGGTTGAAGGAGTCGTACTCGTCGTGATCCAAATCACCAGAGATCCTAGTGCCGAACGGACGGCACCTCCGCGTTCAACACACGTACATCCCGGTGACGTCTCCCATGCCTTGATCCAGCAAGGAGGGAGGGAGAGGTTGAGGAAGACTCCCTCCAGCAGCAGCACGACGGCGTGTCGGTGGTGGAGGAGCGTGGTACTCCAGCAGGGCTTCGCCAAGCACCGCAAGAGACGGGGAGGGAGAGGGGTAGGGCTGCGCCAAGAAGGAGAGGAACTCGTGTGTCTTGGGCAGCCCAAACCTCAAGTATATATAGGGGGAGGGGAGGGGCTGCGCCCCCACCTAGGGTTCCCTCCCTAGGGGTGGCGGCAGCCCCCAGATCCCATCTGGGTGGCGGCCAGGTGGAGGGGGAGAGGGAGGCGCACCAGGCATGGGCCCTAAGGCCAATCTGCCCTTAGGGTTTGCCCCCTTTCCTTCCCTTAGGCGCCTTGGGCCCTTGTGGGGGGGGGGGTGCACCAGCCCACCTGGGGCTGGTCCCCTCCCACACATGGCCCATGCAGCCCTCCGGGGCTTGTGGCCCCACTTGGTGGACCCCCGGGACCCTCCTGGTGGTCCCGGTACGTTACCGATAAACCCCGAAACTTTTCCGGTGACCAAAACATGACTTCCCATATATAAATCTTTACCTCTGGACCATTCCGGAACTCCTCGTGACGCCCGGGATCTCATCTGGTCCTCCGAACAACATTCGGTAACCACTTATATCTATTCCTTATAACCCTAGCGTCATCGAACCTTAAGTGTGTAGACCCTACGGGTTCGGGAACCATGCAGACATGACCGAGATAACTCTCCGATCAATAACCAACAGCGGGATCTGGATACCCATGTTGGCTCCCACATGTTCCACGATGATCTCATCGGATGAACCATGATGTCAAGGACTTAATCAATCCCGTATACAATTCCCTTTGTCTAGCGGTACGATACTTGCCCGAGATTCGATCGTCGGTATCCCGATACCTTGTTCAATCTCGTTACCGGCAAGTCTCTTTAATCGTTCCGTAACACATCATCCCGTGATCAACTCCTTGATCACATTGTGCACATTATGATGATGTCCTACCGAGTGGGCCCAGAGATACCTCTCCGTTTACACGGAGTGACAAATCCCAGTCTCGATTCGTGCCAACCCAACAGACACTTTCGGAGATACCTGTAGTGTGCCTTTATAGCCACCCAGTTATGT
Source organism: Triticum urartu (assembly GCF_056163025.1). Lineage (NCBI taxonomy): Eukaryota > Viridiplantae > Streptophyta > Magnoliopsida > Poales > Poaceae > Triticum > Triticum urartu. The sequence continues at coordinate 732,706,378 of NC_141874.1, forward strand.
TGTGACGTTTAGCACACCCAAAGTATTCCTACGGTATCCGGGAGTTGCACAATCTCATGGTCTAAGGAAATGATACTTGACATTAGAAAAGCTTTAACATACGAACTACACGATCTTTGTGCTAGGCTTAGGATTGGGTGTTGTCCATCACATCATTCTCCTAATGATGTGATCCCGTTATCAACGACATCCAATGTCCATGGTCAGGAAACCGTAACCATCTATTGATCAACGAGCCAGTCAACTAGAGGCTTACTAGGGACATGGTGTTGTCTATGTATCCACACATGTATCTGAGTTTCCTATCAATACAATTCTAGCATGGATAATAGACGATTATCATGAACAAGGAAATATAGTAATAACTAATTTATTATTGCCTCTAGGGCATATTTCCAACAGGTTCCTGTCCATGCCACACGAGGCGTGTGGCACAACTACCCGATACACCACGCGTGTGGCAGTTATTGGCGTCCTACTTTTATACTAGTTTAGAAAAAAATACTACTAGCATAAATTATAAACCGGACACTATACATATAGTAATATCCAACGGACGTTCACACGTCAATTCATCCTCTTTCCGCACACTCTGACCGACCAAGCGAAGCAACAGCCGCAAATCTCCATTCCTCTCTGTCGCCAAGCTCTCCCATCCTAGACATCTGGCCCCATCATGAGCATCCTCCCATGACGCTGTACCTCTAGCCACCTCATCGTAGTTGGTCACTACTGTGGAATGGGGAAATCCGTCGCTGAGGTTTGTCATTCCATAGTATATGGGGAGTCGCGTTGCCGCCTAAGAGCATCTCCAGCCGCGGCCCCAGAAAGGCCTCCCCAGGCGTTTTTTCACGCCGGCGCAGAAAAATCAGCCCAGTCACGCCCCCAGGAGCCTGATTTTCGCCGGCCTGGGCCGAATTTAGCATCGGCGGACCCAGGCCGAACCCGGCGCGCTGGGGGGGCGCTCGGGGGCGCCGGGGCGAGCGGTTTTGGCGTGGAAGAGCCGCGGACCCGCCGCGTCAGCGACACCGCGCATCTTCTTCCCCGAACGCCTCGGTTTCCCGCGGGGAATCAATGGCAAGGCTGGCGGCGGTCAGCCTTACCATTGATTCCTCACGGGCGGCGCATCACGGGGCGGCGCACCGACGCCCCCCTCCTTTGCACGCGTACACACGGGGCGACGCCGCTATATAAGGCGGTGGCCTCCCTCGCCTCTGGCCACATCAGCCCTAACCCGCCCTCTACCTCTCCCGAGAGCCGCCTCCAAGCCCTCCCTCTCCCGAGCGCAGCCGTTGAGACCTCCCTCTCCCTCCCTCCCTCTCCCGATGGCTGAGCGATTCCTCGGAGATGAGGCCGCGGTCAACGGCTTCGGACGCCGCTCGCTCCGCGAACAGGAGTCTTGACTCCTGTTCCAGGCGAACATCCCGGCGCCGCCGGACATGCGCGCCGGGCCAACGGGGTGGAGAATCAGCAACGGGGGAGTGCCCATTCCCTCGTTGCCCGACGCCGTGGCGAAGTCGGGCTACTTCACCAACGAGGTCGACGTCATGCGCGCCTCCCTCACCGATGCCCAGCTCGCCCTCCCCGAGTACGCCGCCGACAACATAGCGGCGTGGACGGCGTACTTCCTGCGCCGGCAGCAGCAAAGGATGGCGTCCACCAATGGCGCGCCGGTGGTGGCCGGACCGAAGAACAACGAGGGACGCACCTGTGGTGGGGTGTCCCCGGCCGCACCCTCGAGGGCGTTCTGGCATACCTCGAGGGCGGCAACGACCCGCCGTTGGCATACCCCCCGGCGAGGGCGGCTGCCACGGCCACGGCTCACCGCCGACGCGATGGGAAATGGTTGCTGAGGGAGTCCTAGATTAGGGGGTATCCGGACAACCGGATTATATCCTTTGGCCGGACTGTTGGACTATGAAGATACAAGATTGAAGACTTCGTCTCGGGTCCGGATGGGACTCTACTTGACGTGGAAGGCAAGCTAGGCAATACGGATATGTATATCTCCTCATTTGTAACCGACCTTGTGTAACCCTAGCCCCCTCCGGTGTCTATATAAACCGGAGGGTTTTAGTCCGTAGGACAACATACAATCAGACCATAGGCTAGCTTCTAGGGTTTAGCCTCTCCGATCTCGTGGTAGATCAACTCTTGTAATACTCATATCATCAAGAATAAATCAAGCAGGACAGAGGGTTTTACCTCCATCAAGAGGGCCCGAACCTGGGTAAAACATCGTGTCCCCTGCCTCCTGTTACCATCTGCCTTAGACGCACAGTTCGGGACCCCCTACCCGAGATCCGTCGGTTTTGACACCGACATTGGTGCTTTGATTGAGAGTTCCTCCATGACGTCGCCGTAAGGAAGGATGCCTCATCTCGTTGTTAATAACAACATTACCGCCGGGGGAGCTCTGGCTGTCGGCCAAACTCTCCGGCTAGGCAGTTTCGTCATGACCGCCTGTTCGGCTGCTGCACCGACGACGACTTCTCGGGTCATCAAAAACAGCCTCCACGTCGGCTCGGAATTCGCCGAGCAGATGGATCCAGTGGAGCTCTCTTCCCTAAACGAACTCTTGGATCGCATCGCCGCCTCGGGAGTCCCTACGGACTATGATCGGATTGGGCTTAAACTCGATCGAAGGGAGATTAACTCTCCACCGGTCACCCATCATGTTGCGGTGGTGGAGGAACAATGCGGAGATTCTTCCTCTATCTTGAGGACTAACTATGTCCGAATTCCTGAGCTCTCCGAGCCGGATACCCGTTTACGGGAGGACATCACCCAAACCCTGAACCTAGAGTCAGGCAGCGGGCCAGACTCATCGGGCAACATACCGGAATCCGAACTTCCAAGATCGGAAACCCCCCGGCCCCTGGGTCTCAGATCGGGTAGGGGTCCGGACTCAAATCCACCCACCCACCCAGACATAAACTATCTTTCCCACATCAGGCAAGAGCCCCATGAAATAGTACATCATTATTGGGCCAGATTCCTCCTTGTGATGAACAAGGTTAAGGACTGCCGCGAGGAAGACGCAGTCTCACTTTTCTGCAATAACTGCACGGACAAGGGAATCCTTAACGCCATAAGTCGCCGTGACATATCACGCTTCGCCGACTTGGCGTCCATAGTACGAAAGTACTATGCGATGGGAAGTGCCTGGAAAACCGAAATGAATTTTGGGATAATCCAGCTCTGAATATGCACCCAGTCCGAGGTAAAAGAGTGCACTATCATAAGACAACCGAGTTCATTACAAAGAAACAAAAACCCTCTACAGGGCACGGAACCGTATTGGAGGGATGGCTTAACGGAACCTGCAAAATTCATAGCACAGCGGATACAATACCAACCCACAGCCTTAGAGCATGTTGGATACTCCGGTAGGTGGCCAAAAGTGGCGAGGATCTTCTTATCCCAAATACCACATAGCACCATCCCTTGGATAACAATATGGTTTTAACAGTCTTTGAGACCTTCGCATCAAATAATAGGCACAAGCGAACACTCCACAGCATTGCCGAAATCTGCCATGTAGCAGCAATAAATCCATGGAGTGACACGGCTATTACCTTCATGCCAGTGACGAACCTAAATTCCGAACAGCTAGAGCACCAGCCGCACAGGTCCTCAGTCCAATCATGGACGACTTTCGACTCACCAAAGTACTCATGGACGGCGGCTGCGGATTAAACCTCATCTATGAGGAAACTATTCAAAAAATGGAAATAGACTGGAACCGCATTGAGCAAAGTAGCACAACCTTCAGAGGAATCATACCTAGTCGGGAAGCACGATGCGCTGGGAAAATCACACTAGATGTGGTATTCGGTATGCCAGAGAACTATAGGTCCGAAGAAATCACATTTCAAGTGGCCCTGTTTAGCAGTGGATACCACGCCCTTTTAGGATGTGAGGCATTCACGATCTTCCAAGCTATACCCCATTATGGGTACATGAAGCTCAAAATGCCCAGGCCCAACGGGATCATCACTCTCGCCAGTGATCCGGACACAGCACTCCGCATCGAAAACAAAACAGCTGCACTAGCCCTCGAGGCATTATCCGAAGCCCTCTCGGCCGAGGAATTAACCACGCTACACTCCACGATGGATAGGGACGAGGTGATACTCGACAACAGATCCAAGTCCACCTCTTTTAAACCAGCGGATGAAATAGTCAAATTCCAAGTCCACCCAACGGACCCTACAAAAACAGCCTCCATCAGGGCACAGTTAAACCCCGCCGTGGACGCCGCACTACGAGAGTTCCTGCGCGAGAATTGGGACATATTCGCCTGGCATCCCTCAGACATGCCAGGAATCCCATGCAGGCTGGCCGAGCATAGCCTCAATATCCTAAAGGGATTCAAGCCGGTCAAGCAGGCTCTTCGGCGTTTCTCTGAACCTAAGAGACAGGCCATGGGAGAGGAACTAGCCAAGTTATTGGAGGCCGGATTCATCAGAGAAATAAAACACCCGGACTGGCTAGCAAACCTGGTGATGGTACCAAAGAAGGATAAATCCTGGCGCCTTTGTGTCGATTTCAAGGACCTCAATAAAGCTTGCCCAAAGGATCCCTTCCCCCTCCCCCGCATTGATCAAATTATTGATGCTACCGCAGGACATGAGTCATTGTGTTTCCTCGACGCATACTCCGGTTACCACCAAATCAAGATGGCGGAGTCCGACCAAGCCGCAACGGCATTCATCACACCATACGGTCCCTTCTGTTTCAACACAATGCCTTTTGGGCTCAAAAACGCCGGCGCAACATATCAGCGCATGATTCAGACATGTCTGGAGAAACAAATCGGCAAAACGGTAGAGGCATACGTCGATGATGTGGTCGTCAAAACTAAACACGTCGACTCTCTGATAGACGACTTGAGGCTCACATTCGACACCTCTGAACATACGACATCAAGCTCAATCCGGAAAAATGCGTTTTCGGCGTACCAGCCGGAAAGCTCCTGAGTTTCATTGTCTCCAGTAGAGGTATTGAAGCTAATCTGGCCAAAATCCGAGCTTTGTCACAGTTGGCTACACCAACAGACCTCAAACAGATACAAAAATTGACTGGATGCGTGGCGGCTCTAAGCCGCTTTATCTCCCGCTTGGGAGAAAAGGCATTACCCCTTTATCGCCTCCTCCGGCGCACCGAACACTTCGAGTGGACGGATGCTGCCACAGCCGGATTGGAAGAAATAAAAGCCATACTGGCAACCAACCCAATCCTGGCCGTGCCAAACATCGGCGAACCAATGCTAATATACATCGCGGCAACTCATCAAGTTGTAAGCGCAGTGCTCGTCGTCGAACGAGAAGCGGACGAACATAAATTCCCTCTTCAAAAGCTGGTATATTATGTATCCACTGTCCTCACTCCATGCAAATCACGGTACCCACATTATCAAAAGATAGCCTATGCGGTATTCATGGCATCCCGGAAACTGCGACACTACTTTCAAGAGTGTTCAATTACAGTAGCCTCGGAGGTGCCACTCAATGATATTATAAACAACCGCGAAGCCACGGGCCGGATTGCCAAATGGGCCATTGAGCCCCTCCCATTCGACATAACATACAAACCCCGGCGAGCCATTAAATCGCAAGTATTGGCCGACTTTGTCGCCGAATGGACAGAAGCCGAACTCCCTAAACAGTATGGCGCATACTCCAATTGGATTATGCACTTCAACCGCTCCAAAATGTTGGCTAGACTGGGGGCTGGCATCGTCCTGACGTCCGCAACCGGAGATACAGTTTGATATGTACTGCAGATACTGTACACAGACTCCAACAATGCAGCCAAATACGAAGCCCTGTTACATGGTCTTCGGATGGCAGTTTCCATGGGCATTCAACACCTGGAGGTGCGTGGGGATTCGAACCTTGCAATATCCCAAATAAATGGAGACTTTGATGCCAAGGATCCGAAGATGGCGGCCTATCGTAACGCCGTCCTAAAGATGTCAGCTCGGTTCGAGGGGCTCGAGTTTCACCATGTGGCTCGGGAAAACAATCAGGCGGCGGATATCCTCGCCCGCATCGGCGCAAAACACGATGCGGTCCCCCCAACATCTTTTTAGAGAGGTAGTTTAAGCCATCCGTGATATGGGAGGGGGACACCGGCAACATTAGTCCAGACCCTACCACAACACTCGATACCGAACACTCTGACATAATCGGAGGCTCTGCCACCGAAATAACACCTTCAGCCCACGTAATACTGGCCATCATAGCCCCGTGGACAGAACCATGCCTGGCCTACCTAACTAGGAAGGAACTTCCGGAGGACCAAAATGACGCACGCTGCATAGTGCGGCGATCTAAGGCCTACAGGGTCCATGAGGGAGAATTGTATAATAAAAGCACTACCAGAGTCCTTCAAAGGTGCATCTCCGAGGAGGAAGGGCAGAACCTTTTGGCAGAAATTCACGCCGGACTCGGCGGCCACCACGCCGTAGCCCGGGCTCTTGTAAGCAAGGCCTTCCGTACATGATTCTATTGGCCGACGGCCCGGGCAGATGCACATGACTTGGTCCAATGCTGCGCCGGTTGCCAGCTTTTTGCAAATCAAAGCCACATGCCACCCACCGCCCTCCAAACAATCCCCATTACGTGGCCCTTCGCGGTCTCAGGGCTTGACATGGTTGGACCCCTTAAAGGGGGAACCCACAAGAAAAAATACTTACTGGTCATGGTGGATAAATTCACCAAATTGATAGAAGCCAAACCTGTTAAAACTGCCGAATCCGGACCGGTGATAGACTTCATATCTGGGGTCGTACACCGTTATGGCGTCCCCCACAGCATCATCACTAACAACGGCACGAACTTCACGGCCGATGAGGTAAAACTCTGGTGCAGCAAAATGGGCATCAAGCTCGATTATGCTTCAGTCTATCACCCACAAACCAACAGCCAAGTTGAGCGAGCAAACGGTCTTATAATGAGCGGCATTAAACCCAGATTAGTGCGGTCCTTAACGGAGTCTAACACGCACTAGGTAGAGGAGCTTGACTCCGTACTCTGGCAGCTGCGGACCACGCCGAATCATAGTACCGGATATACACCCTTCTTTATGGTGTATGGCGCAGAGGCAGTCCTTCCCTGTGACATAATTCGTGACTCACCTCGAGTGCGCATGTACGAAGAAAGAGAAGCCGAGCTCGATTGGCAGGACAGTCTGGACACCCTGGAGGAGGAGCGCGACGTGGCAAAAGCACGTTTCGCATTTTATCAGTAACAGGCTCGCAGATACCAAAGCAGAGAAGTACGGGCCAAAATTTATAACGTTGGCAAACTAGTTTTACGCCTGCCGGATAAGAAAAAGAACAAGCTCGAGCCCAAATGGGAAGGTCCATTTATTATTGACCAAGTTCTGACCGGTGGAGCATACCATCTGCGGGATGCATCGACTAATCGACTCGAGCCGAACCCATGGAACGAGGCCAGGCTCCGAAGATTCTATGCCTAGCGCCGGACTCTATGTTCGTCTCCTTCCTCTGTCCATTTTCTGCATATACATTATCTGTCTTGTTTTTCTTTCTTTCTTTCTTTTATTCTTTCTCTAGGCCTTCAAGGGCCAACTTGTGCCTCACTTGCACATTATAGATGTGCTAGCCGCGCTCATCATACCTGGGGGCTTCTTTCATAGAAGCTTAATTATTTATCTGGGCCTCATGCCCCGCACATGTGTTATACTTCCGCATGTAGCTTTTTCCGCCATTATATGCATCGATATGACTTAAGTTTTGGTCAAGCTGGGTTGCCTGGCTCTTGTATTTATGCCCTACGTTCCCGTTAATTCGGCTAGGGCATAAGGGGAGCACCTCTGCGATTGTTACTGCCGGGTCAGCCGGATGTGTACCTCAGACTGGGTGAAGCCGAAAGCTAGCGTTCTTAAGGGAATATTCGGTCGGTGAACAAAAGATGATTTTTATTTATTTTCCATATGTGCCCCCAGATGTTTCTTCCTGCGTTTCCTATCGCAGTCCGGACATGCACTTTAGGGCATGCCTACCCAGGGAAAGGAACCCTTAACGGAACTATTCTCCCTGGAAGATGTTTCTTACTACCCATGTAATATAACATAACTAGTTGGGCACTTGTCTGTTCAAGCACTAATGACCCCTACGCATGGTCTCCACGCATACCCCGGTTCTTATATAACTAAGCGGGTATTCGGATACACTCCGGACTATCGGGTCCCGAGGTTGAAGCGAAAAGGTCCGCCATGACATATGATCTACAATCTGGCTAGAAGGCATTATACATGTCACTTTAATTACATAGTCATGCAGACTGACTAAATTCCTCTTCTATACCATCCAACAGGCGGTCTAGCCTACAATCCTGTTGGGAATACTTTGCGGCTAATTCTACTAGCCCATAAACTAAGCTAACAGGAATCTCTTTTCCATCAGGCCCCACAGGTCCGACCTCGGCCATGTGATTTGGGTCAGCCTTGGTATACCGCGTCTTCACCATGGCCCAGGCTTCCCTGGCACCTTGATGGCAGGCCGATATCTTCCATAATCAGAAGCGCCGACGTGCTCCCTTGAGCTTCTCCGTAAGCTCTGCAACGCCTTCTGGCAAGGAGACGGATGTCCATAAGGCCTGGGAAATACCTTGCATCACCTGCCGAACTTGTTTGTGCAGTTGTGAGAGCTCGGATAGAAGATCACCCGCAGACCCGGGCATTTCCTCCGCGGGAAGACCCGTCAGCATACCTACAGACATAACGCTGTTAGTCGGCTTCTTCGCCGAACTCCTTCAAAAGGATTCGTTCAAGCATTTACTGAAAATGCCGCATCGAAGCCGCTTATTCTCCTTCTCGGAGTCTGCAAGCTGGGCTCGAACGTCTTTTAGTTCGATGCTCAGCTTGGTATTGGCGTCTTGGAGATTGTTTTTCTCCCGCCTGACCTCAGTCAGCACGCGTTCGCCAGCCTGTAGCTGTCGCACGACATGCTAGTCCGTCGGATTCATCTGCAACATCTATTGTTAGATCTGCAGCCACGCCGCACACTATATGGTAACCATCATTCTTTAAATGTTACCAGCGGGGGACTTTTTCGGTTCCTTCAATGAGGCAACAGTGGCCCGCAGTTGAGCCTTGCATTCCTCCAGCTCCTGTGACAGCCGAGTATTCTTCTCTGTAAGAACCTGCACAATAAAGATGATCCTTAAATCAGTTCTGCTGACCGTTTCAAGTCTTAGGGGCTACTGATACATATAATCGTCAGATTTACTTACCCGTACATCCTTTACATACTGATCCGTGGCTCTGGCTATACCATCTTGAGCAGCACGGAGGTACGCCTCTCCAGAATTAAAGGCATCAAATGCCTCTGGTGAGAAACAAGCGTCACGAAGTACGGCCCGGTGGCGCCTATGATTCATGGCGCTTTCCACTTCTGAATTTATGGCGGATAATCTATTCGCATCCTCTGTAGGAGGATAATCCTTCCACTTGATTAGCAACATCGCCGGACATATTCCGGCAAGCGTTTTTTCTTTTAAAGAAATACGGGCGTCATTACATTTCGAGAAAGATGACAACCACGGAGCAGGGTTTCTGTTATACCTTTGCGCCTGCGTCTCCGTCCTGACCGCCTTAATTTTTGGCCTGCCCGGCCTCGGTGCCTCTTGTTGGCGAGTTGCTGCGGGTTCGGCAGGGCGTCCCGAATGCCTTCCCTGTAAAAACGCCATATGTATATGGTAGGTGAACTGTCTAAAAGGGGATCCTAGTTTTTGGAGTTGGGATTTTTGTTTTTTCTTACGTGCGATGCAGGAAGCAGTCCGGGATAGTCGGCCGTAATGGCCACCATGGCATCATCGCAGCTTAGCTGATAGAACTTCCGGTCTATTAGCTCCACGAATATGACCGGATCTTCTTCGAGTCGGGAGTCGAGGGCCCGGTCAGGGTCCTCCGGTTGTGGAGAGGGTCTGCTGACCTCCTTTATGGCTTTTCGCAGTTCCTGCCGCAAAATGGCAAGGTGAATACTTACGACAAAGAATGCGGGAAGAATGGGAGTAAGGGGATATAACTTACCCAGCTTGGAGGATTGTACATGGAGAATCCATCCCGTTGCTTGATGCGGATGAACTCTTCCTCTCCCTTGAACAATTCAGACTGAATTTTTGCTAAAGCGGCAGCATTGTCCGGACCCTTGCGCCCGCAGCGTGTGGCATCATCCGCCCCGTTAAAGCACCACAAGGGGTGCCCACGATATTGAAGTGGTTGCACTCCCCACATTATGCAAATCGACATAACTTCGATTACTGTCAATCCTGATTGAGCCAGTGCTTTAATCTGGTTCATCAGGTAAAGGACTTCTCCATTGTGTTCCTCCTGGGGGCTCCATGGGCGCCAACTTCGGCGTTTCTTCAGCGGAGCATTGCTGAATTCAGGAAGACCCCTCCGAACAAGGTCCGGAAGGGGAACGTCCTCCATATAAAACCATTCCGAAGGCCAGTCTTCGGACAACTTCTTTGGGGTACCAGACAGGTATCCGGTTCCGGTGATGCGCCATATTTCGGCTCCGCCCACTTGATAAACTGACCCCCTCTGTGTGCGAGGGACGAGGCAAAACAACCTTTTCCAAAGCTTGAAATGAGCCTCGCAGCCCAGGAACAACTCGCAGAGAGCGACATAGCCGGCGATGTGTAATTGGAGGTCGTAGAACTCCAGGAGCCCGCGGAGGAACGGATGAATTGGAAATCCGAGTCCCCTTAATAAATAAGGAACAAGGCAGACCCGCTCCCCGTAGAGGGACTGGGAAAGCTCTCCGCTTGCTCCCCGCCGCCATTGTAGGTGGCAAGCCCGGCTCGAACGGGCACCATGTATGCTGGAGGGAGAAATCCCTTAGTCTGCAGTTCAATTAATCGATTGTGTGGGACTGAACACCTCTCCCAATCACCGGGCTTAGGGCTACGGGGGCTGGAGGAGAAGCTGTGGAGGTCGGCCATGCTGGAATGGATCTTTCCGAAGCGCACTCTGATGGATTCTCGCTGGGGGAGGATGGTATGGATCGGATCTGAGAATCCTCATCCTTTTAATAGACAATTTATTTATCTGGCTAGGGGGGCGAATGTAAAAACGCCCTGGCGCCTCGTATTAATTCGACGCGTGGGAGATAGCCCTTATTGGGCGCAGAAGCCAAGGGGTCCAAACATTTATGGGACCGAACACTGCTTTAAAACATTCGAAATATGGAGAAGAACCCGCCTTGCAATGCCGAAGACAACACTGCGCGTCGGAATCATCGTCATTGAAGCCTGGTTCGGGGGCTACTGAGGGAGTCCTGGATTAGGGGGTATCCGGACAGCCGGATTATATCCTTTGGACGGACTGTTGGACTATGAAGATACAAGATTGAAGACTTCGTCTCGGGTCCGGATGGGACTCTACTTGGCGTGGAAGGCAAGCTAGGCAATACGGATATGTATATCTCCTCCTTTGTAACCGACCTTGTGTAACCCTAGCCCCCTCCGGTGTCTATATAAACCGGAGGGTTTTAGTCCGCAGGACAACATACAATCAGACCATAGGCTAGCTTCTAGGGTTTAGCCTCTCCGATCTCATGGTAGATCAACTCTTGTAATACTCATATCATCAAGAATAAATCAAGCAGGATGTAGGGTTTTACCTCCATCAATAGGGCCCGAACCTGGGTAAAACATCGTGTCCCCTACCTCCTGTTACCATCCGCCTTAGACGCACAGTTCGGGGCCCCCTACCCGAGATCCGCCGGTTTTGACACCGACAGTTGCCTAGGAGGTTCAGCACCTCCTCTTCTTCCTCCTTCTCCCGCTCTTCCTCACACTCATCCGGCGCTGCTCGACGTCAAGGCTGAGCCCGCGGCGGAGACGCCGCTCGGCTGGCGCACTCGCCGCGCCGGCATCATCATCAATGAGGGCGGCCGGCGCGCCTCCTCGTCGGCTCCTCTGCGCTTCGTCAAGCCCAAGACGGAGCCGGGCCTGGCGCCGGTGAAGACGGAGCCAGGCCTCCCCGCGGTGAAGACGGAGCACGGCGGCGACGTCGAGCTCGACGACGACGTGGCCCTAGAATGGGCGCGCGCGGACTCCCTGAAGATGGCGAGGGAGCGCCAGTGCCCCGCCCTGCAGCGATTCGCGCAGTGCTGCCGGGGCCGTGACAAAGGAGAAATTATCATCATCGAGGACAGCAACGACGATGCCGCGCCGCCGCCACCAGCCGCATAGGCGAGGCCGGTCAGGGGTCCACCAGGGACGGCCGCGTCAAGGAGGAGAAGCTGGACCACGACGGCGGCGGCGGCGACGACGGCGACTATTCCACTTTTAGCCACTTTTTTAATTATATATATTATGTAATAAAAACCCGCTTTTTAATGTAATATATGCCGAACTTCGCCGAACTTTGAACTTTCCTATATTTTTTAATTTTTTTGAACGCGCCTGGGGACGGCCCTGGGGCCGATGGCTGGGGACCAACTCGCCCCCAGGCTGATTTTTTGCGCCGGCTCACCCCCAGGGGGCGATTTTAGGCGCCCCCTGGGGGGCCAACGGCTGGAGATGCTCCCCTCGGGGGCGCCTAAAATCGCCGCCTGGGGGCTAGCCGGCGCAAAAAAAGAACCTGGGGCGAGTTGATCCCCAGCCGTCGGTCCCAGGGCCGCCCCCAGACGCGTCTAATTTAAAAAAACGTTCGACGAAGTTCGGTTAAACACAACTAAATTTCTGCAAACTTTCGCATATATTAGACATGTTCGCGACGCGGTACATAGAAAATATAAACTAAAAAAAGAAATCGCTGAACGTCGAGTAGTCGCCGTCGTCGCCGCCATCCTCGCCGCCACCGTCGTCGTCGGCCTTCTCCTCCTTGACGCGACGGTCCCTACTGGACCCCTGCCCGGCGTCGCCATGGCGGACTGGTGGCCGCGGCGGTGGCGCGTCGTCGTCGTCGTTGCTGTCTTCGAGGATGATGACTCTTCCTTCATCGCGGCCCCGGCGGCGCTGCTCGAAGCGCCGTAGGATGGCGCACTGGCGCTCCCTCTCCATCCTCAGAAAGTCCTCGCGTGCCCATTTCCGGGCTGCATCGTCGTCGAGCTCCCCGTCGCCGTGCTCCATCTTCACGGCGGGGAGCCCCGGCTCCATTTTCACCGGCACGAGCCCCGGCTCTGTCTTTGGCTTGACGAAGCGCAGAGGAGCCGACGAGGAGGCGCGCCGGCACCCTCGTTGATGACGGTGCCGGCGCTACGAGTGCGCCGGCCAAGCGACGTCTCTGTCGCGGCTCGGCCTTGACGCCGAGCAGCGCTGGAGAGGCAGAGGAGTGGGAGGAAGAACGTGAGGAGGAGTGCGAGGAGGACGTCGAGGAGGAGCCGAACCTCCTGGGCATCCATTGCCCGGCGCGTAATCTGGATAGTAGATAAAGGTATTTGTAATCTGAAATTATAAAAACAGCAAGGTAACTAATGATAAAAGTGAGCGTAAACGGTATTGCGATGCGTTGAAACAAGGCCTAGGGTTCATACTTTCGCTAGTGCAAGTTCCCTCAACAATACTAACATAATTGGATCACATAACTATCCCTCAACATGCAACAAAGAGTCACTCCAAAGTCACCAATAGCGGAAAACAAACGAAGAGATTATGGTAGGGTAGGAAACCACCTCAAAGTTATTCTTTCCAATCAATCCATTGGGCTATTCCTGTAGGTGTCACAAACAGCCCTAGAGTTCGTACTAGAATAACACCTTAAGACACAAATCAACCAAAACCCTAATGTCACCTAGATACTCCAATGTCACCTCAAGTATCCGTGGGTATGATTATACGATATGCATCACACAATCTCAGATTCATCTATTCAACCAAGACATAGAACCTCAAAGAGTGCCCCAAAGTTTCTACCGGAGAATCACGACGAAAACGTGTGCCAACCCCTATTCATAGGTTCATGGGTGGAACCCGCAAGTTGATCACCAAAACATACATCAAGTGAATCACGTGGTATCCCATTGTCACCATAGATACGCACGGCAAGACATACATCAAGTGTTCTCAAATCTTTAAAGACTCAATCCGATAAGATAACTTCAATGGGGAAACTCAATCCATTACAAGAGAGTAGAGGGGGAGAAGAAACATAAGATCCAACTATAATAGCAAAGCTCGCGATACATCAAGATCGTGCCAAATCAAGAACACGAGAGAGAGAGAGAGAGAGAACACATAGCTACTGGTACATACCCTCAGCCCCGAGGGAGAACTACTCCCTCCTCGTCATGGAGAGCACCAAGATGATGAAGATGGCCACCGAAGAGGGATTCCCCCCTCCAGCAGGGTGCCGGAATGAGTCTAGATTGGTTTTCGGTGGCTACGGAGGCTTCTGGCGGTGGAACTCCCGATTTACTGTGCTCCCCGATCGTTTTAGGGTATATAGAGATATATCGGCGGAAGAAGTACGTCAGGGGAGCCACGAGGGGCCCACGAGGGTGGAGGGCGCGCCCCCTACCTCGTGGCTCCCTCGTTTCATTCCTGACGTGCAATCCAAGTCTATCAGGTTGCTTTTGAAGGAAATATGCCCTAGAGGCAATAATAATGTTATTATTTTATTTCCTTATATCATGATAAATGTTTATTATTCATGCTAGAATTGTATTATCCGGAAACATAATACTTGTGTGAATACATAGACAAACTAAACGTCATTAGTATGCCTCTACTTGACTAGCTCGTTAATCAAACATGGTTATGTTTCCTAACCATAGACATGTGTTGTCATTTGATTAACGAGATCACATTATTAGGAGAATGATGTGATTGACATGACCCATTCCATTAGCTTAGCACCCGATCATTTAGTATGTTGCTATTGCTTTCTTCATGACTTATACATGTTCCTATGACTCTGAGATTATGCAACTCCCGTTTGCTGGAGGAACACTTTGTGTGCTACCAAACGTCACAACGTAACTGGGTGATTATAAAGGAGCTCTACAGGTGTCTCCAAAGGTAAATGTTGGGTTGGCGTATTTCGTGATTAGGATTTGTCACTCCGATTGTCGGAGAGGTATCTCTGGGCCCTCTCGGTAATGCACATCACATAAGCCTTGCAAGCATTGCAACTAATGAGTTAGTTGCGAGATGATGTATTACGAAACGAGTAAAGAGACTTGCCGGTAACGAGATTGAACTAGGTATTGAGATACCGACGATCGAATCTCGGACAAGTAACATACCGATGACAAAGGGAACAACGTATGTTGTTATGCGGTCTGACCGATAAAGATCTTCGTAGAATATGTGGGAGCCAATATGAGCATCCAGGTTTCGCTATTGGTTATTGACCGGAGACATGTCTCGGTCATGTCTACATTGTTCTCGAACCCATAGGGTCCGCACGCTTAAGGTTTCGATGACAGTTATATTATGAGTTTATGATTTTTGATGTACCGAAGTTAGTTCGGAGTCCCGGATGTGATCACGGACATGACGAGGAGTCTCGAAATGGTCGAGACATAAAGATTGATATATTGGAAGCCTATGTTTGGCCATCGGAAGTGTTCCGGGTGAAATCGGCATTTTACCGGAGTACCGAGAGGTTACCGGAACCCCCCGGTAACCTAATGGGTCTTAATGGGCCTAGTGGAGGAAGAGGAGAGGAGGCCTAGGGGCTGCCGCGCGCCCCTCCCCCCCAAGTCCGAATTGGACAAGGAGGGGGGCGGCGCCCCCCTTTCCTTTCTTCCCTCTCCTCTTTCCCCCCCAAGTCCTAATCCAACTAGGGAAAGGGAGGGGAGTCCTACTCCCGGTAGGAGTATGACTCCTCCTGCGCGCCTCCTCCTAGGGCCGGCCACACCCCCCTTGGCTCCTTTATATACGGGGCTAGGGAGCACCCCTAGACACACAAGTTGATCTCTAAGATCGTTCTCTTAACCGTGTGCGGTGCCCCCTTCCACCATAGTCCTCGATAATATTGTAGTGGTGCTTAGGCGAAGCCCTGCGACAGTTGAACATCAAGATCGTCACCACGCCGTCGTGCTGACGGAACTCTTCCCCGACACTTTGCTGGATCGGAGTCCGGGGATCGTCATCGAGCTGAACGTGTGCTAGAACTCGGAGGTGCCATAGTTTCGGTGCTTGATCGGTCGGGCCGTGAAGACGTACGACTACATCAACCGCGTTGTCATAATGCTTCCACTGTCGGTCTACGAGGGTATGTAGATTACACTCTCCCCTCTCGTTGCTATGCATCACCATGATCTTTCATGTGCGTAGGATTTTTTTTGAAATTACTACATTCCCCAACAGCTTTCCTTCCAAAAAAAAGTTCCGTGAAGTTTCAGGTCAATTGGACTCCGTTTGATTTTCCTTTTCTGCGATACTCTAAAACAAGGTAAAAACAGAAATTGGCACTGGGCTCTGGGTTAATAGGTTAGTCCCAAAAATAATATAAAAGTGTATAATAAAGCCCATAAACATCCAAAGTTGGTAATATAATAGCATGGAACAATCAAAAATTATAGATACGTTGGAGACGTATCAGCATCCCCAAGCTTAATTCCTGCTCGTCCTCGAGTAGGTAAATGATAAAAAAAGAATTTTTGATGTGGAATGCTACTTGGCATAATTTCAATGTAATTCTTATTAATTGTGGCATGAATATTCAGATCCGAAAGATTCAAGACAAAAGTTCATATTGACATAAAAATAATAATACTTTAAGCATACTAACTAAGCAATTATGTCTTCTCATAATAACATGGCCAAAGAAAGTTCATCCCTACAAAATCATATAGTTTAGTCATGCTCCATTTTCGTCACACAAGAATGCTCTCATCATGCACAACCCCGATGACAAGCCAAGAAATTGTTTCATACTTTAGTAATCTCAAACTCATAAACCCTCATGCAATACATGAGCGCGAGCCATGGATATAGCACTATGGGTGGAATAGAATATGATGATGGGGGGTTATGTGGAGAAGACAAAAAGGAGAAAGTCTCACATCAACGAGGCTAATCAATGAGCTATGGAGATGCCCATCGATTGATGTTAATGCAAGGAGTAGGGATTGCCATGCAACGGATGCACTAGAGCTATAAATGTATGAAAGCTCAACAAAAGAAACTAAGTGGGTGTGCATCCAACTTGCTTGATCACGAAGACCTAGGGCACTTGAGGAGGCCCATTGTTGGAATATACAAGCCAAGTTCTATAATGAAAAATTCCCACTAGTATATGAAAGTGACAAAACAAGAGACTCTCTATCATGAAGATTATGGTGCTACTTTGAAGCACAAGTGTGGCAAAGGATAGTAGCATTGTCCCTTCTCTCTTTTTCTCTCATTTTTTTTATTTTTTTATTTGGGCCTTTTCCCTTTTTTATGGCCCTTCTATCTTTTTTTGGGCCTTCTTTTTTTATGGCCTTTCTCTTTTTTTTAATTCCTCACTTGGGACAATGCTCTAGAAAATGATGATCATCACACTTCTATTTACTTACAACTCAAGAATTACAACTCGATACTTAGGACAAGATATGACTCTATATGAATGCCTCCGGCGGTGTACCGGGATGTGCAATGATGCATGAGTGACATGTATGAAAGAATTATAAACGGTGGCTTTGCCACAAATACTATGTCAACTACATGATCATGCTAAGCAATATGATAATGATGATGCACGTCATAATAAACAGAACGGTGGAAAGTTGCATGGCAATATATCTCAGAATGGCTATGGAAATGCCATAATAGGTAGGTATGGTGGCTGTTTTGAGGAACATATAAGGAGGTTTATGTGTGATAGAGCGTATCATATCACGGGGTTTGGATGCACCGACGAAGTTTGCACCAACTCTCAATGTGAGAAAGGGCAATGCACGGTACCGAAGAGGCTAGCAAGGATGGAAGGGTGAGAGTGCGTATAATCCATGCACTCAACATTAGTCATAAAGAACTCACATACTTATTGCAAAAATCTAGAAGTCATCAAAAAACTCGGCACTACGCGCATGCTCCTAGGGGGATAGATTGGTAGGAAAATACCATCGCTCGTCCCTGACCGCTACTCATAAGGAGGACAATCAAATAACACCTCATGTTTCAAATTTGTTACATAACGTTTACCATACGTGCATGCTACAGGACTTGCAAACTTCAACACAAGCATTTCTCAATTTCACAACTACTCAACTAGCATGACTTTGATATTATTACCTCCATATCTCAAAACAATCATCAAGCATCAAACTTCTCTTAGTATTCAAAACACTCATAAGATTTTTTTTACTAATCTTGAATACCTACATATTAGGATTATTTAAGCAAATTACCATGCTATTTAGGACTCTCAAAATAATATAAGTGAAGCACGAGAGCAACGACAAATTACTCCGAAAGATATAAGTGAAGATCAATGAGTAGTTGAATAATTATGCAACTATGTGAAGACTCTCTAACATTTAATAATTTCAGATCTTGATATTTTATTCAAACATCAAGCAAAGAAAAATAAAATGACATTCTAAGAAGAACAAACATCATGTGAAGAAGCAAAAACTTAGGATCAACCGAAACTAACCGATAGTTGTTGAAGAAGAAAGGTGGGATGCCAGCCGGGGCATCCCCAAGCTTAGACGCTTGAGACTTCTTGAAATATTATCTTGGGGTGCCTTGGGCATCCCAAATCTTGAGCTTTTGTGTCTCCTTAATTCCTCTCATATCACGGTCTCCCTAAATCTCAAAAGCTTCATCCACACAAAACTCAACAAGGACTCACGAGATAAGTTAGTATAAACCATTGCAAAAACCTTATCATACTCTACTGTAGCAAATCACTAAAATTATTATTCAACATTGCATACTAAATGACTCTGCATATTTAATAGTCCTATCCCCAAATAGAATCATTAAAGAAGCAAACATATGCAAACAATGCAAACATAACAGCAATCTGCCTAAACAGGACAGTCTGTAAAGAATGCGGTAACATCCATACTTCCCTAGCTCCAAAAATTATGAAAGAAAATTCCCACTGTAGTAAATTTATCAGAGATTAATATTCAAATGGTTTCAACATTTTATCACATTCTGAATTTTCTAGGGAATTATTGCAACAGCGGTAAACTTTCTGTTTTCAAACAGCAACATGTGGACTTCTAAAATAGGCATAGTAAAGGCTATCAATGCCACTTTTATTGAAATAAAAGATTCAAAACATTGTTCTAAATAACAGCAAGCAAATCCTAACAAAATAAATTGACGCTCTAGGAAAAACACATATCATGTGGTGAATAAAAATATAGCTCCAAGTAAAGTTACCGATGAACGAAGATGAAAGAGGGGATGCCTTCTGGGGCATCCCCAAGCTTAGGCTCTTGGCTATCCTTGAATATTACCTTGGGGTGCCTTGGGAATCCCCAAGATTAGGCTCTTACCACTCCTTATTCCATAGTCCATCGAATCTTTACCCAAAACTTGAAAACTTCACAACACAAAACTTAACAGAAAACTCGTAAGCTCCGTTAGTATAGGAAAATAAATCACCACTTAGGTACTGTAATGAACTCATTATTTATTTATATTGGTGTTAAACCAACTGTATTCCAACTTATCTATGGTTTATAAACTATTTTAGTAGCCATAGATTCATCAAAATAAGCAAACAACACATCGAAAACAGAATCTGTCAAAAACAGAACAGCCTGTAGTAATCTGAATCAAAAGTATACTTATGGAACTCATAAAATTCTCAAATAAATTGCTGGACGTGAGGAATTTATCTATTAATCATCTTCAAAAACAATTAACTAAATATCACTCTTCAAATAAAAATGGCAGAAATTCTCGTGAGCGCTAAAGTTTCTGTTTTTACAGCATGATCAACAAGACTTTCCCCAAGTCTTCCCAAAGGTTCTACTTGGCACAAACACTAATTAAAAGCATAAAATAACATTTAAACAGAGGCTAGATGAAATATTTATTACTAAACAGGAGCAAAAATCAAGGAACTAAAATAAAATTGGGATGCCTCCCAACAAGCGCTACCGTTTAATGCCCCTAGCTAGGCATAATAATTTGAATGATGCTCACAAAAAAGATAAGAATTGAAACATAAAGAGAGAATCATGAAGCATATTGCTAACACATTTAAGTCTAACCCATTTCCTATGCATAGGGATTTTGTGAGCAAACAACTTATGGGAACAATAATCAACTTGCATAGGAAAGCAAAACAAGCATAACTTCAAAACTTTAAGCACATAGAGAGGAAACTTGGTATTATTGCAATTCCTACAAGCATATATTCCTGCCTCATAATAATTTTCAGTAGCATCATGAATGAATTCAACAATATAACTATCACATAAATCATTCTTTTCATGGTCTACAAGCATAGAAATTTTATTACTCTCCACATAAGCAAAATTCCTCTCATGAATAATAGTGGGAGCAAACTCAACAAAATAACTATCATGTGATTGAAAATTAAGATCAAGATGACAAGTTTCATGGTTATCATTATTCTTTAAAGCATACGTGTCATCACAATAATCATCATATATAGGAGGCATGCTTTCATCATGATAAATTTGCTCATCAAAACTTGGGGGACAAAAAATATCATCTTCATCAAACATAGCTTCCACAAGCTTGTGGATTTGCATATCATTAACATCATGGATATTCAAAGAATTCATACTAACAACATTGCAATCATGCTCATCATTCAAATATTTAGTGCCAAACATTCTATAGATTTCTTCTTCTAGCACTTGGGCACAATTATCCTTTCCATCATACTCACGAAATATATTAAAAAGGTGAAGCGTATGAGACAAACTCAATTCCATTTGTTTATAGTTTTCTTTTATAAACTAAACTAGTGATAAAACAAGAAACTAAAAGACTCGATTGCAAGATCTAAAGATATACCTTCAAGCGCTAACCTCCCCGGCAACGGCGCCAGAAAAGAGCTTGATGTCTACTACACAACCTTCTTCTTGTAGACGTTGTTGGGCATCCAAGTGCAGAGGTTTGTAGGACAAATAGCAAATTTCCCTCAAGTGGATGACCTAAGGTTTATGAATCCGTAGGAGGCGTAGGATGAAGATGGTCTCTCTCAAGCAACCCTGCAACCAAATGACAAAGAGTCTCTTGTGTCCCCAACACACCCAATACAATGGTAAATTGTATAGGTGCACTAGTTCGGCGAAGAGATGGTGATACAAGTGGTAAATGGATAGTAGATACATGTATTTGTAATCTAAAATTATAAATACAGCAAGGTAACTAATGATAAAAGTGAGCGTAAACGGTATTGCAATGCGTTGAAACAAGGCCTAGGGTTCATACTTTCGCTAGTGCAAGTTTCCTCAACAATACTAACATAATTGGATCACATAACTATCCCTCAACATGCAACAAAGAGTCACTCCAAAGTCACTAATAGCGGAGAACAAACGAAGAGATTATGGTAGGGTACGAAACCACCTCAAAGTTATTCTTTCCAATCAATCCGTTGGGCTATTCCTGTAGGTGTCACAAACAACCCTAGAGTTCGTACTAGAATAACACCTTAAGACACAAATCAACCAAAACCCTAATGTCACCTAGATACTCCAATGTCACCTCAAGTATCCATGGGTATGATTATACGATATGCATCACACAATCTCAGATTCATCTATTCAACCAACACATAGAACCTCAAAGAGTGCCCCAAAGTTTCTACCAAAGAATCACGAAGAAAACATGTGCCAACCCCTATGCATAGGTTCATGGGTGGAACCCGCAAGTTGATCACCAAAACATACATCAAGTGAATCACGTGGTATCCCATTGTCACCACAGATATGCATGGCAAGACATACATCAAGTGTTCTCAAATATTTAAAGACTCAATCCGATAAGATAACTTCGAAGGGGAAACTCAATCCATTACAAGAGAGTAGAGGGGGAGAAGAAACGTAAGATCCAAATATAATAGCAAAGCTCGCGATACATCAAGATCGTGCCAAATCAAGAACACGAGAGAGAGAGAGAGAGAGAGAGAGATCAAACACATAGCTACTGGTACATACCCTCAGCCCTGAGGGAGAACTACTCCCTCCTCATCATGGAGAGCACCGGGATGATGAAGATGGCCATCGAAGAGGGATTCCCCGCTCCGGTAGGGTGCCGGAACGGGTCTAGATTGGCTCTCGGTGGCTACGGAGGCTTCTGGCGGCGGAACTCCCGATCTATTGTGCTCCCCGATCGTTTTAGGGTATATGGAGATATATAGGCGGAAGAAGTACGTTAGGGGAGCCACGAGGGGCCCACGAGGGTGGAGGGCGCGCCCTAGGGGGTGGGCGCGCCCCCCTACCTCGTGGCTCCCTCGTTTCTTTCCTGACGTGCACTCCAAGTCTATCAGGTTGCTTTCCTTCCAAAAATAAGTTCTGTGAAGTTTTAGGTCAATTGGCTCCATTTGATTTTCCTTTTCTGTGATACTCTAAAACAAGGTAAAAACAGAAACTGGCACTGGGCTCTGGGTTAATAGGTTAGTTCCAAAAATAATATAAAAGTGTATAATAAAGCCCATAAACATCCAAAGTTGATAATATAATAGCATTGAACAATCAAAAATTATAGATACGTTGGAGATGTATCAGGCGTCACCGTGCCGCCCCATGACGCATCGTCCGTGAGGAATCAATGGCAAGGCTAACCGGCGACGGCTGCGCAGCAGCCTTGGCATTGATTCCTGCAGGAACCGAAGCGATGAGGGCGACGAAGCGCCCGTCTCACTGACTTGGCGGCCCGCGGCTGCTTCGCGCCAAAACAACTCGCCCCGGCGCCCCCTAGCGCGCGGGTTCGGCCTGGGTCTGCCAGCGCTGATTTCGGCCCAGGCCGGCAAAAATCGGGCTCGTGGGGGCGCGACTGGGCCGTTTTTTTGGCGCTGGCGCGAATAAATCGCCTGGGGAAGCCTTTCTGGGGGCGCGGCTGGAGATGCTCTAAGCCCACCTCATCTTCGTCGCTGGCTAGTGATGCTCCTTCTCTAGCGTCCTACCCAGCCCTGACCATGACCTCTAGCTTCTCCATCAAATTCCCTAGTTAAAGCTTCTAATACAAAGTCTCTCTTATTAGCATCCTCCATATCATTAAGCTGTAAGACCGTTTGTTGCTTATATGGATTCAGATTTATAGACTTTTCCTCACGTTCCTCAACTACCATGATAAGAACTTGTTCATAACTTGTAGAATTTTCCAATATAGTCTTGTCAGAAAATAAAAACAAGGAAGAAAGGAAGCCATTATATATTCTCTCATCCTATCATGTCTCCATCACCTAATCTAACCTTCTTTGAAGTCATCCTAGGAGGAAATATACGAGAAAAGCAACCACTTGCTAAAATTATAAATCTTTTTAATAGTTTTTAGTAACTTTGCAAAACTCAACACATTAATAATGATAAAAACTACAACTAGACAGGAAATAAAAGAAGGAATATAATGAAAGTGATACATAACCTATTGCAAGAAATACACCTTCCCGGCAAGTGCGCTAGAAAATGAGTTGATTACAGTGCAAACACCCTTGTTGGGCTCCCTAGAGTAGGAGTACGCAACAAGTTTTCCCTCAGGGTGAACGTCTGCCGCCGCAGGTCATGCTTGTTCTGGAATCAAGTGTCCCACAGTGGGAACTCCGCAGCTTACCTAGGTTTGCCGAGGAGGCAGCTGGGCCATGTGACTATTAATCTTCGGTAGACAGGCGCGGCCGCTCGACGGGATGGTCGGCACTAGCATCCCTTCTGAGCTGAGATGCCAACCGTTCGGAAGATGCATGTCGGGCCATGGCAGCGGAGTGGCCGTGTCCCAGTGGTGCTGGCACACCAACCTCCACCTTGGCGTATGGGTGGATCCACGGTGCGGCGGCGGGCGGCAAAATGGAGACCGGCGACGGAGGATAGCCCAAAAGACAACCCCGCTTCACGCTCGTGCTTCCCACGCTTGCCAGGGATCCGCTTCCACAGCCCCATGGCTAGGCAGCGTCCAATAGAATGAGGGCGGCGCAGACTAGAGCATGCCGGACGAGTGGGTCCTGGAGGAAGGGGGAGCAGGGAAGAGTGTATAAGGTCGCGGTCGTGGAAGTGAACTGGCCCGTCCATCGGTTGCCATTAAAAAGGACACGTCGGGGCGACTGGGTGGCCGACATGCGGGCCCTTCCACGTGTGCAAATTAAATGGAGCTGGTGGGAAGCAGTTGCATGGCCAACATGCAGGCCCCAAGGACCGATGATGAGACACGCGTGCGCGTTCGTTCTATATCCGCCTGGATGCAAATTCAGCCTAAATTTGCATCGCAATTGGGTCGAGCCGGACAGAATTTACTCCCAAGCTCGCACGTTGGGCCTTCACATTTTACCGTTTCTACCCAAACAGATACGGACGGACCAAAAGCGGTCGTGTGTTAGAGATGGCTTGAACAAAAAAAAATTGAACATAGTACAGACGCAAAGCGCTCATAGAAACGCACATACGCTCACCCCTATGAATGCACACACGCACACCCTATCTCCATGAGCACCTTCGAGAGATAGAGCCGACATATCATCTTGAGATTTTACGAAGTTAGCGTATGCGCCTCGTCATCGGCGGAAACGTCTCCTCCCACTGAAAGCATATTGTCGGAAATTCTGAAATAAATCCAGGATAAATGCGAGCACCAAAACATGAACCCTGATGGGCCGGGGATACCACTATGCACCTAACCATCCCAACCATAGGTTGGTTCGGGGCTTGAACATTTTTTCGGAGCACATCACACTTTATTTTAGGACGCCTGTCGGTGTCAAAACCGACGGATCTCGGGTAGGGCGTCCCGAACTGTGCGTCTAGGCCGGATGGTAACAAGAGACAGGGGACACAAAGTTTTACCCAGGTTCGGGCCCTCTTGTTGGAGGTAAAACCCTATGTCCTGCTTGATTAATATTGATGATATGGGTAGTACAAGAGTAGATCTACCACGAGATCAGAGAGGCTAAACCCTAGAAGCTAGGCTATGGTATTATTGTATGTTGTGATTGTTGTCCTACGGACTAAAACCCTCCGGTTTATATAGACACCGGAGAGGGTTAGGGTTACACAAGGTTGGTTACAAAGGAGGAGATATCCATATCCATATTGCCTAGCTTGCCTTCCACGCCAAGTAGAGTCCCATCCGGACACGAGACGAAGTCTTCAATCTTATATCTTCATAGTCTAACAGTCCGGCCAATGGAGATAGTCCGGCTGTCCGGAGACCCCCTAATGCAGGACTCCCTCAGTAGCCCCCGAACCAGGCTTGAATGACGATGAGTCCGGTGCACAGTATTGTCTTCGGCATTGCAAGGCGGGTACCTCTCCAAATTCTGTGTACCTGTCGAAATAATGTCCAGTTTCTTGTGAATGTTTGTACTCCTCGGCTTCCACGCCCAATAATGGCCACTTTCCACGTGTTGAGCGAATGTGAAGAGCCAGGGTGTTTTCACATTTACCCCCCTAGCTATGTGAATGAGCCGCCTATTTAAAAAGACGAGGATTCAGATCCAAATCACGCCATCCCCCCTTGGCGAGCCTTCATCGGAGCGCACCCGACAGAGATCCATTCCATCATGGCCGGTCGACGCAGCTCCTCCTCTCGCACCCCTATCTCCAAGCCTGGAGATTGGGAGAGATGTTCCATCCCGCACAGCAAATTGGCGATGCTTCAATCCAAGGGGTTTCTTCCCCCAGCGTACCTGGTCCCGGTTCGAGCCGGGCTTGCCACCTACAATGGCGGAGAGCAAGCGAAGAGGCGTCCCAATCCCTCCAAGAGAGAGTGGGTATGCCTTGTCCCTTATTTGGTAAGAGGGCTCTGATTCCCAATTCATCTGTTTCTCCGAGGGCTTCTGGAGTTCTACGGCCTCCAGTTGCACAACCTTACGCCTGCCTCCCTGCTGCATATCGCGGGATTCGTGGCCCTTTGCGAGTTGTTTTTGGGCTGTGAGGCTCATTTCACTCTCTGGAAGAAGCTGTTCTGCCTTGTGCCCCATTCTCAGAAGGGGTCAATATATCAAGTGGGCGGAGCCGAAGTGTGGCGTATTGCCGGGACCGGATACCTGTCCGGGACCCCGAAGAAGACATCCGAAGACTGGCCTTCAGAATGGTTTTATATAGAAGACGTCCCCCTCCCGGATCCTATTCGGATCGGCCTTCCGGAGTTCGTCAACGCCCCTTTGAAGAAGCACCGGAGCTGGCGTCCACAGAGCTCCCTGGAGGAAGATGACAGGGACATTCTTTACCTGATGAGCCGGATAAGTTTTTTAGCTCGATCCGGATTGACCATGGTCGAGGTTATAGCCATATGCATTATGCGGGGGGTGCAGCCGCTTCAGTATAGAGGCCACCCCATATGGGATTTCAACGGGGAGGATGACGCCACCCGCCACGGCCGCAAAGGTCCGGGATCGGCTGATGATCTAATAAAGATCTTATCCACTTTGTACAAGGGAGAAGAGGAGGAATTCCTTCGTGTCAACCCGCAGGGCGGATTTTCTATGTACAATCCTCCGAGCTGGGTAAGCGGAGACTTTTTATTGTCCATCCATTTCGTATTCCCGTAGTTAAGTATTCATTCTAGCGATTTTATCGCAGGAGCTGCGCCAGGCAGTAAAGGAGATAAACAGCCCTCCTCCACAACCCGAGGTCCCTGGACGGTCCCTTGACCCAGCCTCCCAGGAGGATCCGGACATATCTGTGGAGCTGATCGACGAGGTATTCTACCAACGGAGTAATGACAACGCTTTGGTGGCTATTACGGCCGATTACCACGGGCTAGTTCCAGCCTCACAGGTGATTGAGACCGAAGTCCCGACACTTAAAAAGGGATTCGTCCTTGCGCTCTTTTAATTGCCGTATAACAGCCGCGTTTTGCAGGGGAGGTCCTCGGGGCAGAAGGCCGAGCCTGTGGCAACTAGCCAACAAGGGGCCGCGAGGCCAGGCAGGCTGAAAAGATCCGCAGTCCGGATTGAGATACTAGTGCAGCGGTACGGCGCGCCGTCTTTATTGCAAGATAGTATTTTCAGAGGCATATTAACGCACATGCCTTCTTTCCAGGAAAAAGAGCGCTCGCCGGACTATACCCGGAGAGGCTACCAATCGCGCCTCCACAAGCCAGGCTCCAAGGCCGGATTCAGAGGCGGAGACGAATACAAGGCGTGCGCCGGGTGCTCCTCCGACAGAGGATGCGGATAAACTGTCCGCCACCCATTCCGAGGTGGAAAGTGCCATGAACCATAGGCGTCGCTGGACTGTTCTCCGTGACGCTTGTTTCTCCCAAGAGGCATTGGATGCGTTCAACTCGGGAGACGCGCACCTCCGTGCCGCTCAAAATGGTCTAGCCAGAGCCACGGAGCAGTATGTAAAAGACATACGGGTGAGAAAATTTGATGATTATATATATCAGTAGCCCCTGAGACTTGAAACAGTTAGGATAACTGATTTAAGGATCATTCGTTATGCAGGTTCTTACAAAAAAGAATACTCAACTGTCCCAGGAGCTGGAAGAGTGCAAAGCCCAACTTCAGGCCGCACTGGCCGCAGCAGGGGAGCCCAAAGAGACCCCCTCTGGTAACATATCCTTCGAATGATAAGTATCATATTAGAATGCGGCGTATATGCAGATCTGATGATAAAATTGCAGATCATGCTGGAGTAAATCCGGATAAGCAACAGCTCGTACGCCAGCTGAAGGCTTGTGAGAGCGTGGTTACGAGGGTGAGGCAAGAGAAGAATGATCTCCAAGATGCCAACACCAAGCTGGGCGTGGAACTAAAAGATGTTCGTGCCCAACTGTCGGACTCTGTTAAGGAGAATTGGCAGCTTCGACGCAGCATATTTAGTAAGTGCTTGAACGAACTTTGAAAAAGAGTTCGGCGAGGAAGCTGGCTGACAGAGTTATGTCTGCAGGTATGCTAACAGGTCGTCCTGCCGAGGACATGCCTGGTTCCACGGGTGATCTTCTTCCCGAGCTCGCACAGTTGCACAAACGAGTTCGGCAGGTGATGCAAGGCGTCGCCCAGGCCTTGTGGCCGTCCGTCTCCATACCCAAAGGCCTTGAAGAGCTTGCAGAAAAGCTGAAGGGAGCACGGCGGTGCTTCCGATTATGGAAGATATCGGCCTGCCGTCAGGGCGCCAGGGAAGCCTGGGCAATGGTGAAGACACGGTACACGAAGGCTGACCCAAACCACATGGCCGAAGTTGGACCTATGGGGCCTGATGGCAAGGAGATCCCTGTGAGTTTAGTGTACGGCCAAGTAGAATTGGCCGCAAAGTATTCCCAACAGGACTGTAGACTAGACAGCCTATTGGATGGCATTGAAGAGGAATTCAACCAGTCAAATTGACTATGTAATTTTAAAGTGACATGTATGATGCCTTCTAGCCGGATTGTAGATCGTTTGTCGTGGCGGACCTTTTCGCTTCAACCTCGGGACCCGACAGTCCGGAGTGTATCCGAATACCCTCTCGGTTATACTATAACCGGGGCATGCGTGGAGACCAGGCATAGGGGTCATTAGTGCTGTATAAGACAAGTGGCCAACTAGTTATGTTATATTACATGGGTAGTAAGAAACATCTTCCAGAGAGAATAGTTCCGTTAAGGGTTCCTTTCCCTGGGTAGGCATGCCCTAAAGTGCATGTCCGGACTGCGACAAGAAGCGCAGAAAAAACATCTGGGGGCAGATATGGATAATAAATAAAAGTCATCTTTTGTTCACCGACCGAATATTCTCTTAAGAACGCTAGCTTTCGGCTTCACCCAGTCTGAGGTACACGTCCGGCTGACCCGGCGGTAATAATCGCAGAGGTGCTCCCCTTATGCCCTAGCCAAATTAACGGGAACGTAGGGCATAAATACAAGAGCCAGGCAACCCAGCTTGGCCAAAACTTAACTCATATCGATGCATATAATGGTGAAAAAAGGTACTTGCGGAAGTATAACACATGCGTTGGGCGTGAGGCCCAGGTAAATAATTTAAGCTTCTGTGAAAGAAGCCCCCATGTATGAAGAGTGCGGCTAGCGCATCTGTGATGTATGAGTGAGGCACAAGATGACCCTTAAAGGCCTAGAGAAATAAAAGAAAGAAAGGGAAACAAGACAGGTGATGCATATGCAGAAAATGGACAAAGGGAGGAGACTAACATAAAGTCTGGTGCTAGGCGTAGAATCTTCAGAGCCTTGCTGCGTTCCATGGGTTCGGCTCGAGTCGACTAGTCGATGCATCCCGCAGTCGGTACGCTCCACCTGTCAGAACTTGGTCGATAATGAAGGGACCTTCCCATTTGGGCTCGAGCTTGTTCTTTTTCTTATCCGGCAGCCGTAGAACTAGTTCGCCAACGTTATAAGTTTTGGCCCGTACTTCTCTGCTTTGGTATCTGCGAGCCTGTTGCTGGTAAAATGCGGAATGGGCTTTGGCTACGTCGCGCTCTTCCTCCAAGGTGTGCAGACTGTCCTGCCGATCGAGCTCGGCTTCTCTTTCTTCGTACATGCGCACTCGAGGTGAGTCATGAATTATGTCACAGGGCATAACTGCTTCTACGCCATACACCATAAAAAACGGTGTATATCCGGTACTATGATTCGGTGTGGTTCGCAGCCCCCAGAGTACAGAGTCGAGCTCCTCTACCCAGTGCGTGTCAGACTCCGTTAAGGAGCGCACTAATATGGGTTTAATGCCGCTCATTATAAGGCCGTTTGCTCGTTCGACTTGACAGTTGGTTTGTGGTGATAGACTGAAGCATAATCGAGCTTGATGCCCATTTTGCTACACCAGAGTTTTACCTCGTCAGCCGTGAAGTTCGTGCCATTATCAGTGATGATGCTGTGGGGGACGCCGTAACGGTGTACAACCCCGGATATGAAATCTATCACCGGTCCGGATTCGGCTGTTTTCACAGGTTTAGCCTCTATCCATTTGGTGAATTTATCCACCATGACCAGTAAGTATTTTTTCTTGTGGGTTCCCCCTTTAAGGGGTCCAACCATGTCAAGCCCCCAGACCGCGAAGGGCCATGTAATGGGGATTGTCTGGAGGGCGGTGGGTGGCATGTGGTTTTTATTTGCAAAGAGCTGGCAACCGGCGCAACGTTGGACCAAGTCATGTGCATATGCTCAGGCCATTGGCAATAAAATCCTGTACGGAAGGCCTTGCTTACAAGAGCCCGGGCTGCGGCGTGCTGTCCGCCGAGTCTGGCGTGAATTTCTGCCAAAAGGTTCCGCCCTTCCTCTTCGGAGATGCACCTTTGAAGGACTCCGTAGCGCTTTTTTGTACAATTCTCCCTCATGGACCCTGTAGGCCTTGGATCGCCGCACTATGCAGCGTGCCTCATTTTGGTCCTCCGGAAGTTCCTGTCTAGTTAGGTAGGCCATGAATGGTTCTGTCCACGGGGCAATAATGGCCATTATGTCGTGGGCTGATTGTGTTATTTCGGTGGCGGGGCCTCCGATTGTGTCAGAGAGTTCGGTATCGGGTATTTTGGCCGGGTCCGGACTGTTGTTACCGGTGTCCCTTCCCATGCTATGGATGGCTTGAAGAGTCGTTCCAGAAATATGTTGGGAGGGACCGCATCGCGTTTTGTACCGATGCGGGCGAGGATATCCGCCGCCTGATTGTTTTCCCGAGCCACATGGTGAAATTTGAGCCCCTCGAATCGAGCTGACATTTTTAGGACGACATTGCGATAAGCTGCCATTTTCGGATCCTTAGCATCGAAGTCTCCATTTATTTGGGATATCGCGAGGTTCGAATCCCCACGCACCTCTAGGCGTTGAATGCCCATAGATACTGCCATCCGGAGACCATGTAGACGGGCCTCGTATTCGGCCGCGTTGTTGGAGTCCGTGTACATTATCTGTAGTACGTATTGGATGGTATCTCCTGTTGGGGACGTCAAAACGATGCCAGCCCCCAGACCAGCCAACATTTTGGAGCCGTCGAAGTGCATGATCCAGTTTGAATATGTGTCGTACTCTTTAGGGAGTTCGGCTTCCGTCCACTCAGCGACGAAGTCTGC
Source organism: Triticum urartu (assembly GCF_056163025.1). Classification (NCBI taxonomy): domain Eukaryota; kingdom Viridiplantae; phylum Streptophyta; class Magnoliopsida; order Poales; family Poaceae; genus Triticum; species Triticum urartu. The sequence goes on from NC_141874.1 coordinate 732,737,450, forward strand.
CAAAACTTGCGACTTGATAGCTTGTCGTGGCTTGTAAGTTATGTCGAACGGGAGGAGCTCAATGGCCCATTTGGCAATCTGGCCCGTCGCGTCGCGGTAGTTTATAATATCGTTAAGTGGTACTTCTGAGGCTACCGTTATCGAACACTCTTGAAAGTAGTGTTGCAGCTTCCGGGATGCCATGAATACCGTATACGCTATCTTTTGATAATGCGGGTACCGTGATTTGCATGGAGTAAGGACAGTGGACACATAGTAAACCGGCTTTTGAAGGGGGAATTTGTGTCCGTCCGCTTCTCGCTCGACGACGAGTACTGCGCTTACTACTTGATGAGTTGTCGCAATGTATAATAGCATTGGTTCACCAATGTTTGGCGTGGCCAGGACTGGGTTTGTTGCCAATATGGCTTTTATTTCGTTGAGTCTGGCCGAGGCGGCATCCGTCCACTCGAAGTGTTCGGTGCGCCGGAGGAGGCGATAAAGGGGTAATGCCTTTTCTCCCAAGCGGGAGATAAAGCGGCTTAGAGCCGCCACGCATCCAGTCAATTTTTGTATCTGTTTGAGGTCTGTTGGTGTAGCCAACTGTGACAACGCTCGGATTTTGGCCGGATTAGCTTCAATACCTCTACTAGAGACAATGAATCCCAGGAGCTTTCTGGCTGGTACGCCGAAAACGCATTTTTCCGGATTGAGCTTGATGTCATATGTTCGGAGGTTGTCGAATGTGAGCCTCAAGTCGTCTACTAGAGTGTCGACATGCTTGGTTTTAACGACCACATCGTCCACGTATGCCTCCACTGTTTTGCCGATCTGGTTTGCCAGACATGTCTGAATCATGCGCTGATATGTTGCGTCGGCGTTTTTGAGCCCGAAGGGCATTGTGTTGAAGCAGAATGGGCCGTATGGTGTGATGAATGCCGTTGCGGCTTGGTCTGGCTCCGCCATTTTAATTTGATGGTAGCCGGAGTATGCGTCGAGGAAACACAATGAATCGTGTCCTGCGGTAGCATCGATGATTTGATCGATGCGGGGGAGGGGGAAGGGATCCTTTGGGCAGGCCTTGTTAAGGTCCTTAAAATCGACGCACAAGCGCCAGGATTTGTCCTTCTTTGGTACCATCACCAGGTTTGCTAGCCAGTCCGGATGTTTTATGTCTCTGATGAATCCGGCCTCCAATAGCTTGGCTAGTTCCTCTCCCATGGCTTATCTCTTAGGCTCGGAGAAACGTCGAAGAGCCTGCTTGACTGGCTTGAATCCTTTTAGGATATTTAAGTTGTGCTCAGCCAGCCTACGTGGGATTTCTGGCATGTCTGAAGGGTGCCAGGCGAAAATGTCCCAGTTCTCGCGTAGGAACTCTCGCAGTGCAGCGTCGACATCAGGGTTTAATTATGCCCCGATGGAAGCTGTTTTTGTAGGGTCCATTGGATGGACTTGGAATTTGACTATTTCGTCCGCCGGTTTAAAGGAGGTGGACTTGGATCTTTTATCGAGTATCACATCGTCCCTGTTCACCGTGGAGCGCAGCGCAGTTAGCTCCTCGGCCGCTAGGGCTTCGGATAGTGCCTCGAGGGCCAGTGCGGCTGTCTTATTTTCGACGCAGAGTGCTATGTCTAGATCACTAGCAAGAGTGATGATTCCGTTGGTCCCGGGCATTTTGAGCTTCATATACCCGTAATGGGGTAACGGGGCCACTTGGAATGTAATTTCTTCGGACCTGTAATTATCCGTGTGCCGAATGCCACATCTAGTGTGATTTTCCCAGCACAGCATGCTTCCCGACTGGGGATGATTCCTCTAAAGGTTGTGCTACTATGCTCAATGCGGCTCCAGTCTATTTCCATCTTTTGAAGAGTTTCCTCATAGATGAGGTTTAATCCGCTGCCGCCGTCCATGAGTACCTTGGTGAGTCGAAAGTCGTCCACGATTGGACTGAGGACCAGTGCGGCTGGTGCTCGGGCTGTTCGGAATTTGGGTTCGTCACTGGCATTGAAGGTAATAGCCGTGTCACTCCAAGGATTTATTTCTGCTATGTGGCAGATTTCGGCCATGCTGCGGAGTGTTCGCTTGCGTCTATTATTTAATGCGAAGGTCTCAAATACCGTTGACACCGTATTGTTGTCCGTGGGATGGTTCTCTTTGGTTTTTGGGAGGAGTAGATCCTCACCACTTTTGGCCACCTGCCGGAGTATCCAACATGCTCTAAGGTTGTGCGTTGGTATTGCATCCGCTGTACTATGAATTTTGCAGGGTCCGTTGAGCCATCCCTCCAGTATGGTTCCTTGCCCAGTAAAGGGCTTTTGTTTTTTGGTAGTTAACCCAGGTGTATTGTGATAATGCACCCTTTTATTTCGGACTGGGTTTGTATTCGGGGCCGGATTATCCCAAAATTTTATTTCGGTTTTCCAGGCGCTTTCCATCGCACAGTACTTTCGTACTATGGACACCAAGTCGTCAAAGCGTGTAATTTCGCGGCGACTTATGGCATTGAGGATTCCCTTGTCCGTGCAATTATTGCAAAAGAATGAAATTGCATCTTCCTCGCGGCAGTCCTTTATCCTGTTCATGACTAGGAGGAATCTGGCCCAGTAATGGTGTACTGTTTCTTCGGGCTCTTGCCTAATGTGGGATAGATCGCGTATGTTTGGGTGGGTGGGTGGAATTGAATCCGAATCCTCACCTGATCTGAGACTCAGGGGCCAAGGAGTTTCCAAACTCGAAAGTTTGGATTCTTGGATGTTTTCTGATAAATCTAGCCCGCTGCCTGATTCTAGGTTCAGGCCTTGAGTGACGTCCTCCCCTCCGCGGGTATCCGTCTTGGAGGGATCGGGAATCCGGACATAGCTAGTCCTTAAGATAGATGAAGGGTTGCCGCATTGTTCCTCCACCACTGCAACGTGATGGGTGACCTGGGGAGAGTTAATCTCTCTCAGAACGGGTTTAGGCCCAATCTGATCGTAGTCTGTAGTGACTGCCAGGACGGCGATGCGATCCAAGAGCTCGTTCAGGGAAGAGAGCTCCATTGGATCTAACTGCTCGGCGAGTTCCGAGTTGACGTGAAGATTGCTTTCGATGACCCGAGAAGTCATCGTCGGCGCAGCGACCGAACAGGCGGTCGTAAGAAAACCACCTAGCCGGCGAGTTTGGCCGATAGCCAAAGCTCCCTCAGCGATAGTGCCATCTTTAAAGACGAGATGAGACATCCTTCCTGGTGGCGACGTCACAGCGGAACTCTCAATGAAAGCACCAATGTCGGTGTCAAAACCGGCGGATCTCGGGTAGGGGTCCCGAACTGTGCGTCTAGGCCGATGGTAATAGGAGGCAGGGGACACGAAGTTTTATCCAGGTTCGGGCCCTCTTGATGGAGGTAAAACCCTACGTCCTGCTTGATTAATATTGATGATATGTGTAGTACAAGAGTAGATCTACCACGAGATCAGAGAGGCTAAACCCTAGAAGCTAGCCTATGGTATGATTGTATGTTGTGATTGTTGTCCTACGGACTAAAACCCTCCGGTTTATATAGACACCGGAGAGCGTTAGAGTTACACAAGTTCGGTTACAAAGGAGGAGATATCCATATCCGTATTGCCTAGCTTGCCTTCCATGCCAAGTAGAGTCCCATCCGGACACGAGACGAAGTCTTCAATCTTGTATCTTCATAGTCTAACAGTCCGGCCAATGGAGATAGTCCGGCTGTCTGGAGACCCCCTAATCCAAGACTCCCTCAACGCCGATAACGCCCACACGTGTGGGCGTTAAGGGGTATGCCCACACATTTTGTGTGGTGTCTAAGGGAATTAGCCCACACGTCTACGTGTGCGCAAAACAAGTAATGCTCACACGCCTCTTTTTTTCCCTCTCGGTCCCTCTTACACGCATGCGTGTGGGCAAAATAGATAATGCCCACACGCCCGTACGTCAGGCCTCCTACCTCATGGTACCGCACGCCCCGCGTGACAGGCAGCACGCGCCCTGCAGTTGCCATGGTCCGGTCCCTCTTCCATGAACTGCAGTTGCCATGTCGCTGAACTACAGTTGCCATGTCAGACAACTACAGTTGCCATGGTTGCTCAACTGCAGTTGCCATCTCAGGTCAAGTGTCAGATGCCATTTTTGGACAACTGCAGTTGTTGCCATGTATTGTCTGTTTTACTATAGTTGCCATGATTTGAAAACTTGGTTGCCACCTACTAACACTAGGCAGTTGTCATGTATGGTATGCTTTACTGCAGTTGCCATGATTTGAAAACTTTATGAGTTGCCACCTACTAACAATAGGCAGTTGCTGTGTAGCGCTACAAAAAAACATGGCAAAATAACATGTTCGGTTAAAGAGAGAGTTATCATCTGCTTACAAGCACACTAGGGCAGTTGCCATGTACCCTACAAAACACATGGCAACTGACATGTTCGGGTAAAAAGAGAGAGTTGCCATCTACTTACAAGCACACTAGGACAGTTGTCATGTACCCTGCAAAGCACATGGCAACTGGCAGCTTTGCGTGTGGGAGAGGAGACAGACGTGTGGGCGAACTGCTAAACGCCCACACACCAGCCTCTGTGCGTGAGTGAAAACTGACGTGTGGGCGAACTGCTAAATGCCCACACACCGGTTCCTCCGTGTGGTGAAAGCGGACGTGTGGTCGACCGAATGAATGCCCACACACCAGCCTAGTCCTACGTGGCACCACAAACATGCTAAGATTCATGCAAACACAAACGGATATGGTTCCACGCGTGTGGGTGAGATGCAAACGCTCATGCGTGTGGGCATTAGTTTTTCCATTATTTTAAGATCGAACGCATCGCACTTGAGCGGCATGTCACGATCCTCGGCGTATGTATCCCATGGATCCACGATGGAACTCCGTGCACGTGCGCGTTAGGTCAGAAGAGAACTTGAGCGTGAGCGGTTGCCATGGATCCACGATGGAGCTATGTACGGATGCATGTCCCTGCTAATTATATCGGCGGCGTTGTGTTGTGTGTGGCGGCAACAGGGTCTACGACGACGAACGAGACGATGTGAGGTGCCAGCTCTGGCCTTGGGTGGGGTGTCCGTCGGGGGAGACGACCGATGTGGAGTTGACCTTTGCTCATGAAATGGAATTGACGTGTGGCCAGCCGCACCGGCAGCGATATGTAACCATGCATGGGATGGATGCCCATGACCACAGCGCAAGAAAAGGAAATTAAGCTGTTTCATGTCGGGCCTTGCCTTTCCAGTTTGTCCCAAGAAAACAAAATCAATGCTCACAAGTGCTACTTGAAGCATTTTGAAGCACTAGTTTATTTTTTTACCACGTATTTCACGAATGTGGCCTCATAATGAAAATTTGCAAACACTTGAAATATTTGTTAAAATTTACCAAAAAAATTCAGAATTTTTTATTTTTCTAATTTTTTAATTTACTGTTCATTCAAGCTCGTTTGAGCTCGAGCTCAGAATGGTACTTTCGACAATGTCCGAAGTACTTCCAGAAAATGGAGATCAACTGCTAATCTCCGAAGGAGACACTGCATAGCATGGGGTAGTAGACGTATAATTTCACCACGTGGAAGCAAGACTGCAATTCTTTTTCGGGCGACCATCAGATCTAGTTTAGCAATTCTTGTTTCAAAAAGAAAAAGATCTAGTTTAGCAATTTACTAATTTTCTCTAAGAAAAGCTTTGTTGATCTTTGTTGATCATTCATGCACACACAGGCACAACACTCCGAAATGAAAAAAGTGGAGCCAACAGCTCCTTAATTCGAGAAAAAGGAACGGGCCCAACTGTCATTATTACCCGGTATGTTCAAAGCATTGGCGCACGTACTCCATGTGTTTCTTCTTCCCCCGTACGCCCATCATGCTCCATGTGCCCCAACTCCATGGGAGTATATAGACAGAGGCAGCCTGCTTGACTCTCCCCACACCAAGCTTACATCGATCGTCTCCTTGACTCGTGACTCGTGACTCGTGAGCAACTCATCCAAGAGAGAGCAATGGATGATGCCGTGGAGCTGTCATGGGGGGCGCGGTGCTTGGGGCTGGCCTTCTTCAGCCTGTCCATCTTCTCGGTGGCGCTCGGCGCTGTGCTCCTGCTCGTCCGCCGGTGGCCCAACCCCTGGTGCGGCTGTCACGGGTGCCGGGCTTACCTCACGGGGTCGTGGGCCAAGGAGTTCACCAACCTCGCTGACTGGTACGCGCACCTGCTGCGCGAGTCGCCGACGGGCACCGTCCAGGTCCACGTCCTCGGCTGCACCGTCACCGCCAACCCGGCCAACGTCGAGTACATGCTCAAGACCCGCTTCGACAACTTCCCCAAGGGCAGGCGCTTCGCCGCGCTCCTCGGCGATCTCCTCGGCGGTGGCATCTTCAACGTCGACGGCGACGCCTGGCGCCACCAGCGCAAGATGGCCAGCCTCGAGCTCGGCAGCGTCACCGTGCGCTCCTACGCCTACAAGATCGTCGCCCAGGAGGTGGAGACGCGCCTCCTGCCGGTCCTGGCTGACGCCGCCGACAAGGGCAAGGTTGTCGACCTCCAGGACGTGTTCCGGCGGTTCGCCTTCGACACCGTCTGCAAGATCTCCTTCGGGCTGGACCCGGGCTGCCTCGACCTCGACATGCCCATGTCGGACCTAGCCAACGCGTTCGACGCCGCCTCGCGGTTCTGCGCCATGCGGGGCGCCGCGGCCTCGCCGTTGGTGTGGAAGATGAAGCGGATGCTCAACATTGGGTCCGAGAGGGAGCTTAAGAAGGCCATCAAGCTCGTCGACGACCTCGCGTCGGCCATGATTCTGCTGCGGCGGAGTCTGGGTTTTGACAACAGCCACGACCTCCTGTCCCGCTTCATGGCCTCGGACGTCGCCATGGACGACAAGTATCTCCGCGACATCGTCGTCAGCTTCCTTCTCGCCGGGCGGGATACGGTCGCCTCCGCGCTTACCACGCTCTTCATCCACCTGCACAAGAACCCTGAAGTCGCGGCTGCCATTCGCGCGGAGGCCGGCGGCGAGAAGCCGTCCACCTATGAGCATCTGATGAGCCTGCATTATACCCACGCGGTGCTGTTCGAGAACATGCGGTTGTTCCCGCCGGTGCAGTTCGACTCCAAGTTCTGCGCCGCCGCCGACGTGCTCCCGGACGGCACCTACGTGGACGGCGAGTCACGCGTGATGTACCACCCGTACGCCATGGGACGCATGCCGAGCATCTGGGGAGCCGACTACGAGAAGTTCCGCCCCGACCGGTGGCTCACCGGACCCGGCGGTTCGTTCGCGCCGGTGAACCTGTACAAGTACCCGGTGTTCCAGGCCGGCCTCCGCGTGTGCCTCGGCAAGGAGCTCGCCATAACTGAGATGAAGGCGGTCGGCGTGGCCGTGGTGAAGGCGTTCGACGTGGACGTGGTCGGAGAGAACGGCCGTAGGGGCTGGGCGCCGACGTTTGTGCCGGGGCTCACGGCGTCCATCAGCGGCGGGCTCCCAGTGAGGATCAAGCGCGCTTCGATGCAGACCGCAGAGTAGTTTTTAGCGTGCGTGCATTAATTGATGCTTGATTCACAGTTTTTTTTTAAGAGTACGCTTAGGCGTACCATAACTTTATAGAAGGTTGAAATGAAATTACAAGAAGCCACCACTCGTTACGAACAACGAGCGTAGCACACACCACACCACTCACGACCAAGATTACAAGCGGACAACACCGCAAAGCAAGCTACAACACAGAAGAGCCTATCCTCAGTTGACACACACACCGCATCTCGACCGACGCCGGACACCTCCGAAGACCATCACTTTCCATAGAACATCGCTTGTCGACGCACCATCCACTCTGAGCGCCTAAGAGGAAATGGCAAGTGGAAGGCGGGACTTGCTCCGATCTAAGAGAAGCACCTTCTTGAAGACACCAGCGATGAGCGTACATAGCGCCGCAAAGAATCAACAGAGGACAGCGGTGAACACCAGAGGAGAGCAATAAGAACCCGATCATGTCTCCACACACAAAGCTCCCAACAGAGATACGACGTCGAGGACGCCGCCAATGTGCCGATCCAACATCGAATGGAGGCTTTCGCCCGGAGACAGCCACCAACTCCAAGTGAGCGAGGGGCATGGCGCACACACCTCGGCGACGCCTTCAAGAAGGAAATGACACCCACAGGTGCCATCGCCGCCGGCCCGGCATAAGCCAAGCAGGATTTTCATCCGCGCAAACGCACATCACCACGCCTCCTGGAAATGGGCTACACCGTCCAATTTGCCTCGCACAGCCGCCACCGCAACTCTAAGTCGAAGTAGCCGCAAAGCTGAGGACCGACGACCGGCCGCATGACCAAGAAGAACCCGGCCACCGCACCAACTCCCAGCCTGAACAAGAGACTGCGGCCACCCCCACCTCCGGCAGGGTCCATGACCGTCCGCAACTGCCTACGCCCACTCCAAAGGCTGGCCTTGCGACGGACGGACCCGCTCCTCCACGAAGAACCAAGCCGCGCCACCGAGAGAGCCCCGCCACTCACCTGTAACGCCCTCGATGCGGCTATATCTCCCATGTGTCGAAGCACGACTTAGAGGCATTACCGCATTGAAAGCAATGTCGCAAGTGAGGTAATCTTCACACAACCCATGTAATACAATTGGGGAAAAAGATACATAGTTGGCTTACAATCGCCACTTCACACAATACATGAATAAAGCATTATATCATCCAAATACAATCAAGGTCCGACTACGGAACCAAAATAAAAGAAGAACCCCAAATGCGACAAGGTCCCCGATCGACCCGACTGGGCTCCACTACTGACCAACTGGAAAACGGAACAACATAAAGAACATGATCTTCATAGAGCTCCTCCTTGAGCTTGGTTGCGTCATCTGCACGGTTCAACGGCACCTACAAGCTGGTTTTGGAAGTATCTGTGAGTCACGGGGGACTCAGCAATCTCGCACCCTCGCGATCAAGACTATTTAAGCTTATGGGTAAGGTAAAGGTATGAGGTGGAGCTGCAGCAAGCGACTAGCATATATGGTGGCTCAACATACGCAAATGAGAGCGAGAAGAGAAGGCAAAGCACGATCGAGAAACTATGATCAAGAAGTGATCCTAGAACAACCTACGTCAAACATTACTCCAACACGGTGTTCACTTCCCGGACTCCGCCGGAAAGAGACCATCACGGTAACACACGTGGTTGATATATTTTAATTAAGGTCAACTTCAGGCTTTCTACAACCGGACGTTAACAAATTCCCATCTGCCCATAACCGCGGGCACGGCTTTCGAAAGTTCAAAACCCCGCAGGGGTGTCCCAACTTAGCCCATGACAAGCTCTCACGGTCAACGAAGGATATTCCTTCTAGCGGGAAGACCCGATCAGACTCGGAATCCCGGTTACAAGACATTTCGACAATGGTAAAACAAGACCAGCAAGACCACCCGTTGTGCTGACAAATCCCGATAGGAGCTGCACATATCTCGTTCTCAGGGCACACCGGATAAGCTAAGCGTACAGGAGCCGACATAACCCAAGTTGCCAAGGGATGGCCCTGCACGGTGCTCTAGTTTGGACCAACACTCAGAGGAGCACTGGCCCGGGGGTTTAAATAAAGATGACCCTTGAGTCTGCAGAACCCAAGGGAAAGAAAAGGCTAGGAGGCGAATGGTAAAACCAATGTTGGGCCTTGCTGGAGGAGTTTTATTCAAGGCGAACTGTCAAGGGGTTTCCATTATTACCCAACCGCGTAAGGAACGTAAAATCCGGGAACATAACACCGATATGACGGAAACTAGGGCAGCAAGAGTGGAACAAAACACCAGGCATAAGGCCGAGCCTTCCACCCTTTACCAAGTATATAGATGCATTAATTAAATAAGATATATTGTGATAACCCAACAAGTAAACATGTTCCAACAAGGAACAACATCTCCATGTTCCAACAAGGAACAAACTTCAATCTTCACCTGCAACTAACAACGCTATAAGAGGGGCTGAGCAAAGCGGTAACATAGCCAAACAACGGTTTGCTAGGACAAAGTGGGTTAGAGGCTTGGTTCAACAATATGGGAGGCATGATAAGCAAGTGGTAAGTATCGCAACATAGGCATAGCAAAAGAGCGAGCAAGTAGCAAGCAAAGATAGAAGTGATTCCGAGGGTATGATCATCTTGCCTGAAATCCCGCAAGGAAGAAGAACGAGTCCATGAAGGAGACAAACGGACGAAGGCAAACGAGTCCTCACAAACGCGACGTTATCAGAACCAACCCGAAGAAGCACACACCGGAAAGAAGCACACAACATAGTAAACAACCAACACATGAATATGGCACGGTGCGGAAACAAGTATGATGCATGTCCGGTTTAATGAGGCATGGCGTGGCAAAGTGCACAAATAATCCTACAAATTAAGTGGAGCTCATTATGCAACTCCGTTGCATATTGACGGAACCCCACATGACTTATTTAGTTTGATCTTGTTTATGTACCCAACAATATTAAATGTTGTTAAACATGGCAAGAGGGTGAAGCAAATGAAAACTACCTATCTAGGCAAGCCTAAATGAGGCCGGAGACAACGAACAACAATTCCGGAAAATCCTCATATGCATATATTAGGTTTGGTACTGTTCTGCCCCAAACCAAATTTTATAGTTGTTAAACATGCAAGATGATGCCACCATGTTAAACTAGGCAAAATTCCACCCCGTTTGCATATAAAGTTTATTATAAACCGAGCTACGGTTATTTAGTTATGAATTTAAGCATTTTATCAAGTTATTTAAGCAAATTTAAACAAACAGCATCTTAAACATTTTAAACATGGATGAAAATGACATATTATGAAACTAGACAAAATTCTAAGCAAGTTACATATATAAAATGTTTTAATCTGATGCACGGTTATTAAGTTATTATATACATGAATATGGAGGGGTTTTCTGTAAATCTGCTAATTCCCTGGAAATTAGACAAATTCGCAGACCGAAAAAAAAACTACATTGGGCCGAAACTGCTGGGTGCTGGGGCGCTCACCATGGGCTTCAGCCCGTCGGTGAGGAGGTGGAGGCAGGCCGCGGGGCGCAGGCTGGGCCGCGAGCGAAGCAGACGAGGCCTCGCGCAGCGAGTGGCACTCGTCCAGGCTGGCGCTAGACTGGTCAACGCGGGGCGCGGCTCCATCGTCCTCCTCTTGAACGGCGGCAGCGCAGGACTTGGGGACGAGCGCTCCTGCGACGGGCTGCGCTGGCCTTGGAGATCTGGCACGGGAGGTCACGCACGCGAGGCAGGGGCCGGAGACGAAACGAGGGAGGCGGCGCTGCGGGACTTGAGGCGCGGGGCGAAGCAGAAGACGGCGCTGTGCTCGTTCCCGAGCAGGGGTGCAGCACGGGCATGGCTCTCGCTCGAGCAGCGCATGGGAAGAAGGCGCGACGGCATCGGCGGCTAGGGACTTGGCACATCAGGGCTTCACGGGAGGAGCTGCTTGAATTTCTCCCATGGCGGGCATCGACGGCGCCGAACAGCAATGGCGAAGAAAAGCTTCGAGAGGAACTTGACGATGGCGGGGTCCTCTCCTCTGGATCGAGCGAAACAGGGGCGCGGGGACGAGGGGCACGGCCTCAATCCCATCCGGATCGAGCAGAAGGACTACAGGCGGCGCGGATCCGGGCGAGGACGGCGGCTCCGGTCGTAGACGGAGATGAACTCCATCGGGCGGCCATGGATGGGACCTGCGAAGCACCATGGCTGCGGGGTGAGGGAGAGGAACAAGGGGGAATTGAAAGAAAAACGGGGAAGGGAGAGGAACGAGGTCACCAGCGACGAAGTTCTCTGGTGGCTTCGAATCGAAGAGCTCGGGCTCGATCTTTGGTTGCCTGGTTGGTGGGAGGAGGAATGGGAGGATCTCGATGTGGATTTGGGGAATAAGTGCGGCCGCGGCGGCAGGGACAAGTGCCTAGAAGTTAGAGTTTGGTCTAGATGTAGTAAGTGGATTTTTGGATAGGGACATTTGGTCCCTCCGATCTTAATCAGACGGACGGGAAAAATAGGTTAGGTAGCCCAAAGAGAAAAACGAAGACGTTTTGTAGATGTTCGGGGATGATCCGGATCCAACGGTGACGACTGCTCGGGTCGGGTCCGGGACAACTTTCGGACGCGCGCGCGAGGAGGGCCGCGGGCTGACGAGAGAGGTTAGGTTAGGCCTGGCGGTAGGTAGTGAGCTGTGTAGACGGTCTCGAGCTGAGAGAAGAGAAGAGAGGGAGGCCCGGCGACGGTTTCCGGAGACCGAAAACATCCGACGTTTTGACCGACTATATTGTCGCTATAGTTAACGGTTGGGCTATCAAACGGACTCCGAACGCGATGAAACTTGGCAGGCGGCCTACCTACAACATAAAAACACCGCATGCCAACTTTCATCCCATTCCGAGAACATTTTCCGGCCACTTATAAAATAATATTTCAGACATGCCGCGGGCGCGTGCAAGTGTGTCTGGGCTCAGAACGAACAACAGAGAGAACGAGGAGACCGGAACAGATGCAAGTTTTAAAACATGATGATGCAATGCACATGATGATATGATAAGATGCAACACGCATGCAAATGACATGGCAACGGCGGCGAATAACTGGAGGACAACTGGCACAACGGTCTCGGGGCGTCACATCACCACACCGCGCAGAGGAGGCCGGCCACTCGCTGCTCGCCAAGACTCCATCTTGGCCGAGCCATCGTAGCGCCGCCACCACCAGCCTGGCCGTGGGTTTGCTCCGCTGCCTCCAGATGACGCCGCCACCGCCCAAGCAAACCACCACACTGCTGCCAGCTCTGTCCAAGCCCGCTGCCCTGCCAGACTCCATGTCGCGCATCCGCCGCCATCCTCCTCCACCAGCAGCCGCAGATCTGGCCAAGACGAGTCCCGCCATGAGAGAAACGCCGCGCCGCCACCGGCACGCGCGCTCCGCCATGACGACGTGCGTCCACCGGCCAGCGGCTGCGCTGCCCCACGCCACCACCACCAGCAGCGCCATCCGACACGCCGGCCTCCGGGATCTGCCGTCTTGAGCGAAGAAGAGGCCCCCCGCGGCCCCCGCTCCAGCCAAGGGCGACGGAGATCCCGCCGCCACCGGCACCTCGTGGGCTTTGCCCGGCGGCGCCCGCCGGCGGCGGCGGGGGGAGAGGGAGCGGGTGGGGGTAGGTTCTGGCGGCTAGGTTTGGGGCCCAGGTCGCCCGCGGGGGAGCGACGCGGGGCCGTAGGATCTTTCAACTTGAAGTGGCACACAGGAAATAATGATAACCAGCCGATGCCACTTGATTCACAGTTGAACATATTGGAGATTCATTCATACAGGTATGCTGATACTCTCTCAAACAAAGAAGAAACCTATAATATCAATGAAACTTGGGAGTAGGGATCGACTATACGTCAGGTGCCTGAAAAAAGTATAGCGTCAATCATTACATAAAAAAATAGCGTAAATACTTTTTCTTTCAACCATACGATCAACATCCAACGGCCATCAAGCGCGCACTGTTCTTCATCTCCTCTCTTTCTTCTTCCTCCGCCCCGACGGTTTCTCCTTCCCCGCCCTCCCCTCAACCTCCCCCCACTGTCATGTTGGTCGCCGCCCCAACCATCCTTCTATGCCCCGCTAAACCGAAAAAGAACTCCGGCGATCCCCTGCACCCCCACCCCTAAGATTGATAATGAGGCCAAGGCTTCCCCTATGATAGATAATGGGGTTGTCTTCTCCGGCCAGGTCTGACATGAGGGAAGGAAGGTAGGAGGTGAATGGCACAATTTTTTTCTTCAAATACCTGATAAATAGCAAAACTGATGAAACTAGATTAAAATCTAAGGAGTGCACTCTTATTTTGATGGTACATAACGAACATTACGATACACTTTGCAGCAAGAGAAAACACGATTAATCCTCTAGAACAAGACAATCTTTGTCAAAACTAGAGTCGAATGAATCTCCAAGTAATGACACACAACAAAACATACAAGCCAGCTCGCATGCATAGTAGAAAGTCATTTATAAGAAAGGACCCCAATATAGATTGAACATCAGATTTTTTTACAATGGCAAATCGAATACCCAGGATGGCAAATTATATTGTCACGAGGATGACTCATGCTCAGTTTTTTGGTAGGATTTTGTCGTGCTTGCTAAAGAAAATTGTCATCCTCGCGACATTATAATTGTCCGTCATAGGCATTCGATTGTCATGGTTCAAAATTAGTCTTCATTGTTGAAGTGGATTGCTTCTATTTCTCACTACTAGGAAAAGAGCTATAGATAGGATTGATACTAATGGCGCACCATGGAAGCAGTGCGCCACTACTATATACTAATGGCGCACCGGTTGGTGATGCGCCATTAGTGTGGAAGACACTAATGGCGCACTAGAAACAGGGTGCGCCACTAGTATTAAATTATTATTTTTTCCATTTTTCCATACATACTAATGACGCATCAGGTCGAAGTACGCCATTACTAGTTCTAAGTAGTAATGGCGCACCAAGCAGACAGTGCGCCATTACTGTAAAAAAATTATTCTTTTTTTTTTGCAAAACTACTAATGGCGCATCGTTTCACAGTGCGTCATTACTAGTTTAAACTAGTAATGGCGCACTATTACTCGGTGCGCCATTAGTATATATATATTTTTTTTACTTTTTTGCAAAACTACTAATGGCGCACCACCTGCAGGTGCGCCATTAGTAACCAGGGTTATTAATGGCGCATTTGCTGGTGGTGCGCCATTAATAACCTGGGACCCCAATAAGATATTTTGGACAGCCCCACACCTACCCACCCACTTTCCCCACTTCATTCCCTCCACCTCCTTCTCCAAGCTTTCGGCCATCTCCTCCTCCTCACCTCATTTCCACCATAGATTCATCAAAATTAAGTGGTGAAATTACCTTTTTTTGATAGGTAAGTAAGGGGAAAGCTATCTTCATGATGTAGATCTACTTTTTTTCTCCCTAGCTCGCTCCAACAACGTGCACATGCACTTTTTGTGGCCTAGCTAGATCTATGTATGTTTGTGGTGTTGCATGTGTTTGTGGTGTTGCATATATGTTTGTGTTTGAAGGTACCGGTATTTGAAATGCGATAGTTGCCAATATTTTGCCGGAATGTTTTGATTCATTTCCGTTTCGGCGAGAATTTTGGCACTATGCATTCTTTTTGGTCCTATTTTTAGGGAAGGTCATGCCAAATTTTTTCTTGGTTCTAAAATATCGTTTTGCTCTACCCCGCAGGCGACCACGGTCCGCACGATGACTGAAGGCGTCGTGAATAGGTTTTTGAGCTCCGCGAAGGCCGAGATGCTTCAAAAGAACGAGACGGAGATAAGATGTCTGTGTCAAAGATGCAAGCTGAAGAGCCTTATTGCGGACCCGGATTCCGGGCAGGTGCGGGACCACCTGCTCTTGCGTGGTTTCATGGATGGCTATCGGTGGCAAGGTGATGAAGATGACTATGAAGTCGTCCATGGGGGCCGGGCAAGAAATGAGGAAGGGCAATAAGACAAGTACCACCGCGGCGAGGGCGGGCGAGAAGACGAAGAATCTCCAGGACATGATCACGACGGTGATGCTGTACACAGTCATCATGTAGAAGATGTCGTACATGATGATGAGGAAGATGAAGACGAAGGGCATGATCATGAAGATGAAGATGCCGGAGCAGAGGACGATGGAGGCTGGGTGTAGGACCCTCATATTCAAGAGCTGCTTCTCAAGCAGACGGATAACGCAAGAGCTGCGTCCCGAGAGAAAGCCAAGCTAGATCAACTGGAGATAGACGCGGTTACTCCATTGTATGAAGGATGCAGGCCCGAGGATACCCGCCTGAAAGTAACGCTCATGGCTCTGGAGATGAAGGTAAAACACAAAATGACCGACGCATGCTTCGACGAGAACATGTCATTCTGGCACGAACGTCTTCCCAAGGGGAACAAGTGCCCGACCAGTTTCGAGGAGGCGAAGAAAATCGTGTGTCCTCTGGATTTACCGCACATGAAATACCATGTGTGCATGAACAATTGTATCATTTATCGGGACGAGCACGTGGAGTCTACCATATGTCCGGTGTGCGGCATCACTCGATACAAGAAGAGGAAGAAAGCTCCTCGAAAATCGGTGTGGTACTTTCCGATCACTCCTCGTCTGTAGCGGTATTTCGCGGACTCTAAGGTAGCAAAGCTCCTGCGTTGGCACGCAGATAGGGAGGAGAAGAAGCGGGAAGATGACGGAAATGATCCGGAGATAAATAAAAAAGACAAGATGCTGAGTCACCCTAAGGATGCGAGCCAGTGGCAAGCGTTGAACTTCGAATACCCAGAATTTGGGAAGGATCCAAGGAACATCGTGCTGGGCGCGAGCACCGATGGAGTCAATCCGTTTGGCAGCCAGAGAAGCATACATAGCACCTGGCCTGTGTTTGTGTGGATGTACAACCTTCCCCCCTGTTGTGCATGAAGAGGAAGTACATTCACATGAGTATGCTAATTGAAGGGCCGAAACAACCAGGGAACGACATCAATCTGTATCTGGGGCTGCTGAAGGAGGAGCTAGACACGCTGTGGAAAACGCTAGCCAATACGTGGGACGCCGCAGAGAAACAATATTTCCCTATGAGAGCCGCACTGCTCATGACGGTGCACGACTATCTCGGTTACGGATATCTCGCGGGGAAGGTAGTCCATGGATTTTCTGGATGCGTAAGGTGCATGGATGGCACAACGTATCGCCAGCTAGATAGAGATCCTGGGTCTTCGAAAACCGTGTTCATGGGACATCGAAGGTGCCTTCGCGACGATGACCCGTGGAGGAAACGCAAGGATCTGTTCGATGGTGAAACCGAACCCCGAAAACGCCCGTGTACGAGGAGCGGCGAGGAAATAGACGAGCTGTTGAAAAATTGGAAAGACTGTCCACTGCCGAGAAAGAAGCAAAAGGCGCCAGAGCCGGGAAAGAAGCGAAAGGCACCAGAGCCGCTGCTGAAGGTATGGAAAACGAGGTCTGTTTTCTGGGACTTGCCGTACTGGAAGATCCACCGTGTGCCTCACAGCCTTGATGTCATGCATATCACAAAGAACGTGTGCGAGAGTCTGCTTGGTACCCTGCTCAACATGCTAGAGAGGACCAAAGATGGGCCGAAAGTAAGGGCAGACTTGAAATCAATGGGCATCAGGCAGGAGCTTCATGCTAATGATGATGATGATGATGAGGCGAAGCAGGACACAGAAAGTCGTCGCAAAGGCAAAAAGGCCAAGAAGACCGGAAATGACTACCCTCCCGCGTGCTTCACTCTAAGTCAGGAGAAGATCGAGCAGTTTTTCACCTGCGTCCTAGGAGTAAAACTTCCTTACGGTTACGCGGGGAAAATAAGCAGATACCTAGACCCAACGAAGCAGAAGTTCAGCGGGTTGAAGTCTCACGACTGTCATGTGCTGATGACGCAGATACTTCCAGTTGCAATCCGTGGGATCATGGACGCGCACGTCCGTGAAACGCTATTTGGCCTATGCAACTTTTTCGACGTCATCTCTCGGAAGTCGATTGGCGTGAGGCAACTCAGAAGGCTACAGGAAGAGATCGTGGTGATACTATGCAAGCTTGAGATGTACTTCCCACCCGCATTCTTCGACGTTATGGTGCATCTGCTGGTCCATATCGTGGAGGATATCATCCAACTCGGGCCGACGTTCCTGCACAGCATGATGTCGGTCGAAAGGATGAATGGTGTCATCAAAGGATACGTTCGCAACATGTCACGTCCAGAGGGAAGTATAGCCAGGGGCTTTCTGACCGAAGAGTGCATCTCCTACTGCACGAATTATCTAGGCATCGAGAACCCTATTGGTTTGCCCATCAACAGGCACCTCGGCAGGCTCGCTGGATGGGGTCACCGTGAGGGTCGCCGCGAAATGCATGTCGACTTCGAGGGTCGACTCGCCGACTTTGAAAGAGCAAACCTAGTCGCGCTACAACACATAGACGTGGTCGATCCTTGGGTGGTAGAGCACAAAACCTTTATTGAGAAGACGTACAATGACCGAGGCCAACAGAGGACGGACGGAGATATACTCAAAGAGCACAACTCATGTTTCACGCGTTGGTTCAAGCAGAAGCTTCTGTCGTATCCTTTATATGAAGATTCTTCCATGGAAGAACAACTCATATTCGCCTTGTCACAGGGCGCCGAGCACAACCTGATGACCTATGAGGCGTACGATATCAACGGCTACACATTCTACACCGAGGACAAGGACATGAAGAGCGATGGTTATCAGAACTCCAGGGTAACGATGGAATCCTACACCGGTAACGACAAGGACAGATACTACGAAAGGATCGAGGAGATCTGGGAGCTAAGCTACGCTGGAGAGAAGGTCCCGATGTTCCATCTCAGATGGGCCAAGAACGTCCTAAAAGAAGACCGGTATTTCACCACCATGGTTATACCCGAAGCCAAATCCAAGACCACGGGCGCAAACGTCACCGTGAAAAATGAGCCATGGGTACTGGCTTCCCAAGTGGACCAATGCTTCTTCATTATCGACCCGTCAAAGCCTAGTCGTGTTGTCGTGAGGAGAGGCAAAAGGAAGATCATCGGAATGGATGGAGTAGCCAATGAGCAAGACTTCGACAAGTAGGCGACCCGAAGATCGAACATGACGACAACAATGAAGTAGCAGCATACACCACAAGAAGAAGCAGGACCACCCTACCTAAAGGATGTCCGTTCCACAGAAGAACTCCATTTGCAAAAAAGAAGGGCAAGAAGATTGTGAACAGATAGCTAGCTAGCTAAGATCGATTGTATTTAAATCGTAGTCTTCATTTCTCGATTGTATTACATGGGCATTTTTTGAACTCATGAATATTTTTAAATTTCATGGGCACTTTTCGAATTCATGAATATTTTTTCAAATTTGATGAATATTTTTAAATCTCGATCGCTATCCCCCTTCATCTCGATCCCCCCCCCCCCGCACCCTCCCCCGCTAGCTCCACCGCCGCCGACGACCCACCGCACCCTTCCCCGCTCCACCGCCGCCGCCGACCCACCGCACCCTCCCCGGCCCGCTCCACTCCCCGGCCCGCTCCACCGCCGCCGAACACCCCCCGCACCCTCCCCCGCTAGCTCCACCACTGCCGACGACCCACCGCACCCTCCCCCGCTCCACCGTCGCCGCCGACCCACCGCACCCTCCCCGGCCCGCTCCACCGCCGCCGAGCACCCCCATTTGATGATATTTTTTTCATATTCATAAAAAAATTATTACTGTTTTTATAAAAATATATTAAAAAATAGCAACAAAATAATAATAATAATAAACATACTAATGGCGCACCGCTCGTGTAGTGCGCCATTGCTATCTAAAAAAATCTTTCTAATGGCGCACCGCTGTGGTAGTGCGCCATTGCTATATAAAAAACATTCTAATGGCGCACCGCTCTGGGATGTGCCATTGCTATCTAGAAAAAACATTCTAATGGCACACCGCTCGGGGGTGCGCCATTAGTAATCTTCCCCCCTAGCTCTACCTAGCCCGACCCCTTCGTCCCTCCCTCTCGCCAGATCTAGTCCCCCCCCCCCCGCGCACGCTGCCCCGCCCCACGTCGCCGCCGCCCCTACGTGCGCCGCCGCCCCCGCGCCCCCACCACTGCAGCTCCGCCATAGCCGACGCCTCCGCGACCTCGCCGTCGCCGACAGCCTCCCCGCGTCGTCCCCTGCCCTGCGCCGCCTCTACCTCAGTCCGGGCACGGGGTGCAGGACGACGACCGCGGCCGCCGGCCTCCCCACGACCAACCGAGGCGCCCAGGAGGCCTCCCCGACGACCAATCGAGCCATCCCTTCGACGCCGCCGCCGCCAACCCCAACCCTGACCCCAACCCCTCCGGCGACCGGCCGCGCCTGCCCAGGTACCTCTCCTCCTTCCTCCTTCCTCCCTCTCCACCCTTCCTCCCCATTCCATCCCTCCCTCCCCTCGACCGTGTCTGTTATCTTCTGATGATATTTGACAGCTTATGGATAGAAATGCATATTTCAGTGTTTATAGCTATTAACACCTGCAAGTTACTGCACTGCTAGCAAAATTCTAGTTAGTAAGTCTGTATCCACCTCCTGTTGAAATTTGCTGATGTGTGTGGCTGTCTAAGTACCTACACAAAATTCCCCATGGAGAAAATGATATAGCTCCTCCTACAACATGTATAGATCAATCAGTTCAGTTCTAGTGCTGCTGGACTTTTGCACCATACAAAAATGTACTACTAGTTGAAAATCTTTACTTGAGAGAGCTTCATAAGTAGAAGGTTCCAAAGAATAAAAACCAGTACTAGCACACTAGCACAGTAGTGCTGCCACCTCCCAGTCACCAGCAGGGTCTCTGATCAGCAATGTAGTTAATTAGTCAGGGCCTGAAAGCCTGCAAATGCATGTACACACAGGTAGGGAATGTAAGATGAAGCATGTACTTTACCAACTAATCTAATGGGCTGGCACAAAGTGAAAACCAAAACAATAGTTAATCAAGCAGAGGTAGATTAGATTAGCTGGCAAAAAGCACAAATGTCCCTGCCTATCCATTTTTTCTCAAGTTGAGCTGGTAAGTTTCAGATGTTCAATGATGCTGTAGGAAAAAATTGGATGAAGAAAGATGTGTGTGGCTGCCTGAGAGAAGTATTTGCACAAACAAATTATAATTAATGTGTTGATGAAATTTTGGGTTTTCAAATTGGAACCAAAAACCAAACCATACCTTTAGACTCTTTTGGAATTTCCCGAACATTTTTTTGTTTGTTCCCTTTCACTGTTTGGGGACTTTTGACTTCAGAATGAACCTTACTAAGATTCAAAGACTAATTAATTGCATTTGATGTCACTATATTCTATGAATAACTTCAGTTATGATCTGTACTGGAAAACTTCAGTTAACACTCATTTTTCAGTTAACTCCTTACAGTTCAGATCATATTTTGATTGTCAATAATAGTGGACTTTTAAGGCTTTCTTAGAGGCAATACTAGTGGATTTTAGGCTTTTTTACATGCAATAATAGTGGAATTTTAGGCTTTTTTGGAGGAGTGTGTTTCATGCCGGCCTACAGTGATGAATTAGTCAGAGGATTGTGCCTTAGGATTGTGCCAAAGCTACCCATTGTATCTATTTGCTTGTCCTTCAAATAGGGGCAAGACTGTTACAGAAAAATTACTTGCAAGCATATTGTGATTTACTTGCAAGCATATTGTGCCTTAGTTACAGAAAAATTACTTGCAAGCATATTGTAACTATTTTCACTCTGTCCTAAAGGTTTTTGACTACAGAATCTGTGGTGACCCACACTCTGTTGGTTCACACTCATTGAGTTCGCTCGTGAAGGTCCGCTGCTGCTTGAGGCCCTTGAGAGGCCCTTCGTGTCGTGATGATTTTGCAGGTACCCCGAGAGGCCCTTGAG
The DNA here is from genome assembly GCF_056163025.1 of Triticum urartu. Classification (NCBI taxonomy): domain Eukaryota; kingdom Viridiplantae; phylum Streptophyta; class Magnoliopsida; order Poales; family Poaceae; genus Triticum; species Triticum urartu. The sequence goes on from NC_141874.1 coordinate 732,758,908, forward strand.
TTTGCCGGAATGTCGATTAACTTTCGTTCCGGCAAATTCGGGTACTCCATATGTCCTATTTTCAGCAAAGGTCATGCTGAAATTTTCTGTGAATTTTAGCATGACTTTGCTAAAAATCGGACATATGAGGTACTTGCTACTAATGCATGGGCCGGGGTATCTTAGTACTTAATTAAGTAGGATCAACTGCCCCTTTATTCTTGCTGTATTAAACCATAGGTGGCAATAGAGCCAAGTGATTAGGCCCAACCTAGGGTGCCTCGGCATCGATAAACCCTAAATGATGAAAACTTAACTTGGCTGCCCCGGATGCCTCGGTGTCGATGAGAACCTAAATGATGTACGCTTAGGCTTTTAGGGTGCCTCGGCGTCGACAAACCCTAAATGATGAAATCTTAGGCTTTTAGGGTGCCTCGGTGTCGACAAACCCTAAATGATGAGACCATGATCTTGTTCCTTGACAATAACCAACTTTTTGACCAAACTTTTTTCCTATTTAGAGCGAAACATGGCCCACAACGATGAGGCCGGTGGTTCGGGCGGCAAGCAATTCTGGGAGCTGTCCCAGGAGATGGAGGAACAACCTCACCGCTATGAGGACGCCGCGGAAGACACCGATCCTGATTACACAACCCCTAGTGGCGTCGGGGATGACACCACTGATGGTGCCGCCGAGGATGCCACCACTGATGATGGCGGCGCACACACAGATGGCAGCCAACCGAAGAAGCAAAGGAAGGACCGGCGCCCGAATGCGCTCCGCACCGTCAAGGAGGAATTCACTCAAGTGGACTCTGACGGGAATCCAACGGAGCCCAAACATATAGTCAAGGGGTACTCGGTTCAGCTCGGGTGCATTCTCCGGAGCACCGTCTCGATCAACACCGAGAACCTTAGGCATAAGGACCGAGGGAATTTGTGCAACCTCCTCTTCACGAAGCTGCACGAACGATACAAGTTCCCCGCCGAATTTGAAAACACACTCCTCTCAGGGAATAAAGTGAACAGTGCCGCCCTCACGAAGATGAGCACGGCCCTGTCTACTTGGAAAAGTGCGGTGAAGAGAATGATTGATAAAGGTGATAGTTATGAGAAGATCAAGGCGAAATATCCTTTGATGAGGGAAGATGAGTACAAGGAGTTCAAGATCAAGTGCGAGAGCAGTGCAACCTCCGAATCAAGTCAGTGGGGGAAAGAAATGCGGGAGTTGAACTTAGGGGAACACAAACTCGGTCCCGGCGGTTACAGAGTGGCGGAGCCTATATGGGACAAGGAGGACGCGGAGCGTGCCGAGCAAGGCCTACCGCCCCGCTTCGAGAAATACAGCGGTGACAAGCAGTCCAGGAACTATGTCAGGGCCCGGTACAAGGAGGACCCGATAACAAAGGAGCTTACCACGGATCCGAAGACCAGGGCGCTTGAGCTTCTTCTGGTAAGGAATACACTCCCGCGTAATTAGCTCCATATGGTTGCACTCTAATTAATTCCCAATATTTCTAAATGGTTCACGTTCCTTTCGCAGGACACTGAAAGCAGTAGCGCCGGGTCGTCTAAGAGCTCCCCTTTCGACACCCCTTTAAATAGGGCGTTGAACGTAATGAAAAACAAGGATAAGCTCACTAAGACGACGTCAGCTGGTCGTGTGGCCGGCAAAGGCTTGTCCACAAAATGGGGGTCATACTATACCGCTGGTGTGTGGAAGGAGAAAAAGACCAGCTCGGAAAGCCAGACGCGCGAGGTTGAAGAACTCAAGGCACAAGTGGCGCGGATTCCGGAGCATGTCCAAGAGAAAGTGCAACAACAACTTGGAACGGCGCTCAACGCCATGGTGCCTACGTTGATTCATGGGCTGACGACGTGGATTGCAGGCGGCCAACAGGGGCCTCCCCCGGTTCCCAGCTTCACGGCCAGCAACTCGCACAGCGCGCAGGCGGCTCCATTGGTGTCTCCGGCGGCGCCATTGGTGTCTCCGGCGGCGGCGCCATTGGTGTCTCCGGCGGAGGCGGTATTCGTGTCTCCGGCGCCGGCACGGGCATTGGAGCTTAATTCACCCGGGTGTACGCCGGCCGGCACCTCGCCAGCAAGCGCCCCCTCCGTCAGTTGCACGCCCGCCGTTGGTGGTGCCTCGACATTAGCCGAGCTCGACGGCATCACGGTAACTAAGCCTATCGACCGATGACTTCATCTTCTTGCCTTTGAGTGGGCATCCCTGACGCCCTGTACATGTTTTCGCAAGGCACCACCGACGTTCTTTGCACTCTTCTGCACTTCGTGGGCGCCGAGTTGGTCGATGTCGCCAAGGGCAGAATCGTTCAACCGGGCAACCCCATGTTCCACGGTAATCCAACGCCACCCACAATGTATAGGGTTGAAGTGGTTCGGGTGCTGCCAGGCTGCGACGAGCTGTTACCTCCGATTCGACCCGCTGGGGCCGACGAAGAAGATGAGATGACCCTCAGCACCTGCGTAAACTGGCCCTTACTTTGGCCGAAGAGCCAGATTCGTTTGGGGGTGGGGGACACCACCCCACAGACAAGACCGCCAGTCGTGCCGGCGCCAAGCCATGGTAAGAACGCCGCAACGCTACCGGACCTGCTGGACATCCCTATGGCACAGGATCCGGACAGCCCTATGGCACAGGATCCGGACGGCGACGACAACGACGATGGTACATTTACCAAAGTTGATAAGTACTTTGCCGAACATGGGTACGCTGACGAGTTCTGCGGGCCTCTTTCTCAAGAACCCAACCAAGACGACCGTGATCTAGCTGGTACGGCGGAGAAATCCAATTGCAACAGGCGTCGTCTGGCGTTCAGTTCTCAGGACACGCCTCCAGCTCCCGCCTTCACCAAGCCTCAGATAGTTGAGGTGCGAAATATTATCAGCCCCAACACGCTCAAGAAGGCGGTCTGTGAGCAGAACTCGGTCCCATTACAGGAGATCAAGAAGAAGGGACGGAAACGAAAGACTAACAAGGGCGCCGGTGCGAGCAAGCCGGCACCGAGTTCGATCCGTGCTCAGGACGGGCCACCTTCACCTAAGGATATCACGAGGAGGGTGCATGTGGCGGGTAGGGTGATGCTACCGCCAAATATGCTGAATGCTGCAACCGGTGCTATGCGGAGTCTGCACGACAGTGTTCTTTCTTTGGAGAAGCGGCGTCTCAGAGAGAAGGATGTGGCATACCCGGTTTTCGTGGCCAAGGTGCCAGAGTGCAAGGGCTTTGTGGATGGCGACATCGGGTGTATGATCGTCCTGTGGTTTGATGACATCTTTGCTATGTTTAACCTTCATCCGCTGCACTACACCTTTGTTCGGCTGTTTTCGCTGAGTATGGAGATGCGGATCATTAGAGACAAGACCCCGGACATCGTGATAATTGACCCCTTCTACATGCGTGCCAAGCACTTGAGCAGCGCTGGGGACCGCCAAGTTGCGAGTTCACACCTCGAAGGCGTCATTCTGGCAAACCCAGATAAGGATAACTTCCTTATGGCTTACTTTCCCGAGTAAGTCATCCCTTAACTGCCCCGTAACATATGATTTCTTAGATTTCGATCGTTCTTTTTTTCTAACATTCCGTGTTCTGTGCAGTGACACACATTGCATACTCATCCTATTAAGCCCGAAATATTCCATGGCCACGTATTTAGACCCGAACCGTAACTCCAAGATAGACTACACAAATGTCAAGAAAGTTCTTGATGATGTTCTCCCCGCCTACGCCAAATCTGGAGGCACCTTCACCAGGGCAGTTCGTAAGTACGGCAAGCACATGTTCTCACACAATACGAAGTTCTGCTGCGTCAAGCAGCCGCCTGGTGGTCAGAAGGATGCCTACTACGCCCTCCATCACATGCGGGCGATCTTAAGGGACCATCATCAACTTCTGCTACCAGATAATCTCAAAGATTGGGCCGCGAGCTTGTCGGCAGTCCAGGACGCGGACCTCAGACAAGAATTCTTTCGCATCCATTCGGAGTTTGCGGACATCATCCATCAAGATGTCCTTCATACCTCGGGGCAGTTCTTCCTCAGATATCAACCGTCCAACAGTGAGATAGATGAAATGCTACAAATGCAGGGTGACAACGACCGCGATTTCATGACCATCACGACAGACGACGGCTTCATCCATGTTCCTGTCCGATGAGTCGAGTCGAAAGTAGTGATGTGTAGTTCTGAAACATTGATTGGCTCATGTTGTAATTATACTTTAATGAATTCGTATGTCTCTTTGGTTTGGACAGTCGTTCAACTTAGATGTAATCGATGCTATTTATTAGTAGGACCATGAATCGTGCTATTAATGTCTTGCTTTTCTCTTCCGATCCTTTTGTTGCATACTTACATATTGCTTATGTATTGTCTGTTGTTTGGCTTGTGCATAGAGATGCCGTCGTATGTCGTGTACAAGGATAAGGTTCCCGGAGTCTACGACAACTGGGAAGAGTGTCGGAGACAGGTTCACCGTTTCAGCGGTAACAGTTACAAAGGGTACACCACTAGGGTGGAGGCCGAATGTAGATACGCCCGCTATCTAGAGGGAGAGAGGAGGGAGCGTTGGAGGAACCGGATGAAGACCAGTTTGATCGCGATGATGCTCATCGTGATGACCATAGCTCTCTTCTATGTGATGGTAGTTTAGATGATCGATATCGACTTGTAATGTGAAGGCAAACTCGATACTCGCGGTCTTGAGACTTGTAATGTTTTATCTTTGTTCGGTCTTTTGAATTCGGAGACTAATATGATGAATTGTATTCGGAGACTAATCTTCTATTATATTTGATGAATCTGATGTTGTTGTGTGCTGCTGTCTATATTCTGTCCAATAATATATTTTGTAACCTGTGCAAAAATCAGAAAAGCAAAAAAAATAAAACCTAATATTCATACTAATGGCGCACCACACAAGACACTAATGGCGCACTATGATCATCACACTAATGGCGCATTAACTGCTGGTGAGCCATTAGAATGCCAAAGCACATGGGTACATATGGCCCCCTGGGAGGCATTCTAATGGCGCACTGCAGGCTATACTAATGGCGCACTGCGTGGTGCGCCATTAGAACACCAGATACTAATGGCGCACCGGTGGTGCGCCATTAGGATTTAATTCTAATGGCGTGATGCCAGTGGCGCACCGATAGTGCGCCATTAGAAGGCAAATTCGATGCGCCACTAGCATGCCTTTTCCTAGTAGTGTCTTTTTCAGAAATCCTAAAGCATGTTAGTACTTGCCGTTCAGACAAGATTAAGAAAATTAATCAGAGATGGCCCATGTAGCCCATGAAAGAACACTACAATATAAAGACACATTTATGATGATACGCGTTTGTCAGAGGAGGTCACGTTTTCTATCACCCAAGTACATTTGTGACGGTTTCATGACAGAATCAAGATAGTCATACCCGATGTGGAGGAAGTCCTCTACGCCGCACGTGAGGATTTAGCCAGAGTGCACCGTCGGGAGAGGAGCTAGCGTCGACGGAGAGAAGCGGGGCGGTTAGGGGAGATGGTAGGAGGAGACGCAGCTACACAATAGGAAGATGTGGGTGGTGTGATGGCTCAGGGGAGCAATTTGTACCATTAGATAGGAACTTTTTTTTCGAGTGCCTTCCTGAGTGAACTTGACAAAGTTGTCCACGTGGTGAACGGAAAAAACAAGCGGCTAAGAAAAACTATGTTGAAGTCCATAACGCGGGAACTCGGCAAAAGCGCCCTCCCGTGATAGGGTAGGCAACAACTGCCGCTACCGACACGTGGCACGAACATTGCGGGGTTTGTTTGGTCTAGAAGTCCGCATAGATCGTATAATCCAATTTTATTTTGTTTGTCGAGTTCTCTTTACAGATCTCTAGGCAATGGCATGTTTTGTACCGAGTCCAGCGTGTTGCCGAGAGTTGTACTTGGTTTAGATGGTTTTTTGACAAGCTCCTGTGATTTGACACTCGGCAAAGCCCATTTTCCAGTAGTGTTGAATTTATATTTGAAAGAAGCTTTTAGTGATATATATATATATATAATTTTAAGTCATGGAAAAGTATATAGTATTATTTTCTACTTTATGGTTAAAGTTGGATTTTGAATGCGTGCACGGCTTGTTCGAGTGATTGTTCATTCCAGAAGCATATGCGCAGCTATTCCAGAAGCCGCTCACCGATAGCCACATCAGCGCCATCCTGGCTCTCTTTGGCTGGACACCGGAGGTTCTCCCGCTGCAGGAGGATCTGGTGGTTGCGGCTGATGGGCAGTAAGTCGTGAGTTTGAGCCGTGGGACGTGGGCCTTTTCATATGGCATCACAACCCCCGAAGTTACTCGTGTGGAACGTGCGTGGCCTCAACTCTCCGGCCAGGCGGAATGCTATATTTCAAGTTGTAACGACGGCGAATCCTAGCATTATATGTCTTCAAGAGACGAAGTTGGAAGTTGTAACAAGTGAAATCATCAGGCATTGCCTCGGAAATAAATTCGAGAAGTTTTTCTACTTGCCGGCAAGTGGAACGCGTGGTGGGGTGCTCATTGCATGGGACCCGATTGTGGTCGCGCTTTCTAACCCGCACACAACTGATAACACCTTAACAGCTCTTGTGACTCCGGTAGATGGTGGTGATCCAAGGTGGTGGCTGACAGAAGTCTACGGCCCGCAACGAGATGCGGAGAAGGTACAATTCCTTCAGGAGATTGCGGACGTGCGGGACTTGCATGCCGGGCCCTGGGCCTTGGTTGGGGATTTCAACCTGATTGTGAATCCAGAAGACAAGAACAACACATCGATCAACAGACGAATGATGGTGCGCTTGTGGGCAATGCTGAATAGACTAGAACTTAAAGAGCTCTACCTAAACGGGAGGAGATACACGTGGAGCAATGAGAGGCGTGACCCAACCCTGGAGAAGCTGGACCATGTGTTCGTTACAAACTCGTGGGAGGACAAGTTTCCTGCTAGCTTACTGGCAGCGCTAGGTTCAGCAATTTCGGACCACTGCCCGCTTCTCCTAGACCTAGATGCGGAGTTTCAGATGGGCCGCAGGTTCAGGTTCGAGTCATTCTGGCCAAAGGCCGACGGCTTCCAGGAAGTGGTGGCTGAGGCGTGGCAATCTGCCTCGCCCTATGGGAATGCGTTTGTAATGCTGGATGCTAAACTACGAGCGACGGCCAAGGCTCTGCAGCGGTGGAGCGACCAATGGATCGGCAATGTTCGCCTCCAGGTGGCACTAGCCATGGAGGTCATCCTCCGACTTGATATGGCTGCGGATTCAAGAGCCCTCATGGACCAAGAACATGGCCTCTGTAAGCTGCTTAAGAAGAAGCTCTTGGGATTAAGTTCCCTTGAGCGGACGATCGCGAGGCAACGCTCCCGCCTGCTGCAACGAAAAAACATGATCACAGCCATGCAGCACAATGGGGAGATATTCACAGGGCAGGAGAGTGTCGATGAGATGGTGGATGACTACTATACATCTATGTTTGGGTCATCACAGGCGAGGCATCACACCATCAACTTGGACATGCTGGATTTGCCATCCAGGGACTTGTTGCACCTTGAGGTCCCGTTCACGATGGAGGAGGTGGAGCAGGCAGTCAAGTCCATGCCTTTGGACAAGTCGCCAGGCCCTGATGGGTTCACGGGCCGGTTCTTCGCGACTTGTTGGAATATAATCAAGTGGGACTTCATGCGAGCACTTGGTGACTTTTTTCGTGGAGACATGCGAGGAATGCAGTGCATCAACAAGGCGATTGTATCGCTTCTGCCTAAACGAGATGGGGCTGTAGATATTTGTGACTTCCGACCGGTGAGTCTACTGCATGGAGCAGTCAAGATCTTTGAGAAAGTGCTAGAATTAAGATTGGCAGAGGAGTTACCGAATTTGGTTGGTCATCATCAGAGTGCTTTTGTCCGCGGCCGATCCTTGCATGATAACTTCATGCTAGTGCAAGCTACGGCAAGGCGCCTACATGCACTCAAAGTGCCAACTATTATGCTCAAGCTTGACATATCTAAGGCATTTGACTCCATCCAGTGGCCGTTCATCATCGAGGTTTTGACACGCTTGGGCTTCGGGAGGAGGTGGATATCTTGGATGTGTGGCTTGTTGGCTACCTCCTCCACACGTGTCATGATCAATGGAATCCCAGGGAAACCAATGTACGCTTGCAAAGGGCTAAGGCAAGGGGCTGCGTTGTCCCCAATGATATTTATATTGTGCATGGAACTCCTCCATCGCCTCTTCAAGCTGGCCGCGGAAAAAGGATTGCTAGCACCGCTGGCCCGTTCCAGCGCACATCAAAGGGTCTCCATGTTTGCGGATGATGTGATGGTGTTCTTCAAGCCGTCGGAGCTGGAGTCCAGGGTGTGTAGAGCAATCTTGGACAAGTTTGGACACGCTTCTGGGCTTTGGGTGAACATGGCGAAGAGCGCAGCAATGGGCATTCGATGCACTCAGGAGAGCCTCAATGAGGTCTGCAATCTGCTTGGCTGCTCAAGTGGGACTTTCCCTTGCAAGTATTTGGGGCTTCCGCTTACAATCCGCAAACAATCAACGGCGCAGCTCCAAGGCCTTGTGGAACAACTGGCAAATTACCTCCCATGCTGGAGGGCAGCTCTAATGCCCAAGAGTGGACGCTTAATTCTAATAACATCAGTGCTATGTGCTGTCCCTATCCATGCCATGCTCGCATTGGATATACCACTCAAGACCTTATCAGCGATGGCGCGTATTTGCCGAGGCTTTCTATGGTGTGGCAAGAAGGAGGCCAATGGAGGGAACTACTCAGTGGCTTGGGACATGGTTTGTCGGCCGAAGTGGGCTGGCGGATTAGGCATTCCAAACCTACGTTGGCTCAACATAGCCTTGCAAGCGAGGTGGCCATGGCTTCAAAGGACAGACAAGCTGAGGCCATGGTCAGGATTACCCATTTCAGTGCCTAAGGACTCGATGGCGGTGTTCCACGCAGCAGCGAGAGCAGTGGTCGGCAATGGGAAGGAAACACTATTTTGGGAGGATCGCTGGCTGCACGGATTCCGCATCTGCGAGCTCGCACCGCTGGTATATGACAGGGTTCCCAAACGGATAAGGCGGGTGCGCACAGTTTCGGCAGCCATGGAGGATGCAGCATGGGCAGGAGACATTGGGCCCGACATTACTGAGGCCGAGTTACAACAATTTCTGCTACTTTGGTCGAGAGTAGAGACGGTCCAGTTGGAGCCAGACACGCCGGACTCGGTTAGCTGGGCATGGGAGAAGGATAGCGCGTTCTCAGTGCGTTCAGCGTATGCGGCAAGGTTTGCGGGACTTGAGGTGGCGCCTACGGCTGCATTCACTTGGGGATGGAGAACACCTCTGACATGCCGTTTCTTTGCATGGCTTGCACTTAAGAACCGGTGCTGGACCTCCGACAGACTCGCCAAGCGCGGGCTGCCTCATCAGGACGTGTGCCCTTTCTGTGATCAACAATAGGAAATTATGAATCATCTCATGGTGAGTTGTGCCTTTTCGAAGGAAGTGTGGCATTGGATGAGCGTCGCCACAAATCAGCCGGAGATGGAGCCTGGCAATGACGATAGCCTCGCCTCATTGTGCTTAAGGCAGGAACAGCGACGAGACCAACGGCGGACCACGAGAACCTTATGCTTGCTGGGCATGTGGGTGATTTGGAAGCACAGAAATGACATCGTCTTCAATGACGCAAGCCCCTCCACAGCGCAAGTACTCGGACGGATAGAGAGGGAAGGGCATGCATGGAGGCAAGCAGGGCTCTTGAAAGGGGATTTGGATGGAGTGTTTGTGGGGCTCGCAAGGTGGGGTTTGGGTGAGTAGTCGAACATGTAGTTACCCCATGTGGAGGTGGATGTCCGAGGCATGTAAATAATATGTACTTATGCGGAGTCTTTTCCCCTTCTTCTTTATAAAATGATACGCACACTCGTGCGTATTCGAGAAAAAAGTGATTGTTCATTGGAACGGAGGGAGTACGAAAATTAGGATTAGGCTCTAAATAAACAGATGAAGTAGTAGTAGTGCAGTATCCAGGAAGAACAATGGCCTTTGGCGGTGGCAGTCTCAGGGTTTTCATATCACCCTCACAGTACAAGAGTTGTATTTTCTCCACAACCAAAGTTTCTTCAGTTGGCCTCCCATGAATACGAGACTGCGTCATCGCTCATCGGTGCAAATTATTCTCCATAACCGATTTTGCATCCCTATGACGTCTGTCCATTCAGAATTTTATATGCAGCTCATCTTGGACTTTTGCAGGGAAGAAACAGTAACGGGGATCCTACTGTAAGAACCATAAAGCTATAACTGGTTGAACAGAGATTGATACCATGCATCTTTCGCCAATTCGTTTGTTCTCAAATTAATAAGCACTAGGCTCTCGTCAAAACAAGCACTAAGGGATCAATCCATTCATCCATTCCCCTGATCATGACCCGCCGATACTAGGCTGTTATCCATGCTATCCATGGCTCCATGCTGAGCCACTTCATCACTTCATCCAGCCCGATCGATCATGGCGTCGCGTATTGCAGCTACGAGGTTTTTGTCGTCATTGGCATCATAGAAGCATCCTCTATCCTTTGCGTCAGCCACTATCTCCTCCCAGATTGTCTTGCTGCTCGACAATGTAGTTGCGTTGCCTAGAATCCAGAGGCAGTGCCTGCAAGAAGTTAGTTAGCATTTTACAGTAGCAACACCATGGATGAATGCCCCCAGATTGTTCTGTCACTCACTTTGCCCGTGTCCCAGTGAAATGAGCCTCTCGAACAGGCTTCTTCCAAAGTCGGCGTCCGCGCTAAGCTGCAAAAATAAAGGCAACAGAGACTTGAAAGTATTATTTGTTACACTTACACCAGGATTGGCA